>NC_082623.1:667080-1000621 GCF_030936135.1 Gavia stellata | reverse complement strand
TTTCTTTGCTTGGTCAGAGTGTGAAGATCAGGATTTAGACGACAGATCTCCGAACAAACAGTCAATCCGAGAGAGGCGGCGGCCAAAGGAGAGGCGAAGAGGCACTGGCATCATTTTCTCAACAAAAGATGTAAGTTTGAGTTCCTTAGAGAAGAGAAACTCATTCTGTAATATTCAGGGTGAACTTCCTTCCAATTCCAAGCTTCACATTTTTTTTCCAAGTCAGTTGATTTCCTATTCCTCCTTCCCTCTCCAACTCTATTTCAGACTGGCACTTCCAAAGGAATTGCATCCTGTTTGGCCCATGTAAACCCCAAGCAGCAGGCTCTGGGAAGCCTGTTCTTGAGCCATAAATCAGTGCAATCCTTGCAGAATTGTGAAAGAGCCCACATGGGAGAAGAGAGATTAGAAGTCTAGTTTCTTTGGAAGAAGGAGGTTACGAGCCACTGGAAGTATTTTCAAATTACTCTGAACCCAAATTTGGCTATGCTTTAGGCCCCCTAAAAGGAAGACAATGAGGAATAAAACCTGTGTCTGGATCCCCTGCCTAGCACCAGAGAACACACACAGCGTAAATGCAGAAGAGCTGTCTGTGTCATGGTCATTTCATTTCGTCCTGGTTTCAAAAGCATTTCTTCAGTCTGAGGGAAGAAATCCAGTCCTCCAAACCTTGGTTAGAGACTCGGGTAGGAAAATAGACACCTTTTTCAGGAGAGAATAAGTCTTATGAAATCATTGTTAAGAAGTCTGCAGCAATTCTAGTCCAGCTATGGCATATAGCCTTCCTCGTACACCTCGGGGTAGAGGCTTCCTGCACAATACAACGAAAAAAAAAAACCAGTGGTCTTCCCTGTGGCAACAGTAGATATGTTGAATATTTGGAGTTAGAGACAAGTGGAATGGCCCTGCTGGAAACCTCAGATTTTCTATTGAAAGACTTGCAGCAAACACCCCCTTTTTATTATTTTCAAACAATTCTTACATTTTTTCACTTGCATGCCAAATGTGATAATTTTTTTTTTTTTTTAGTTAAATGCTTTACAGCTTGCCCAGTTGTCTACTGGATCATTGTAGCAATATTACTAGCTTCAGAGCAGAAGGCAAATCACTTCTTAGAGTTTTAGTTCATTTCCTCGTTGTCTCTATAAGAAACTGCAGCTACAACTTCTGAAATACCTTGAGTTCAGTATGGAGTCGGATGTGATGCCATGGTAGTTTACCATTGCTCCATGAAATCCTGGAGCTGTTACAAAGAGGCACTGGGTTACAGAGAGGCTGCATAAGCGCAAGCTATCTGGGATGGCTAGTCTTTCCTCCTGGAGTCTATCTGAACTGGAGGATATTCTTTGAAAGTCAATATTATGTCAACATTTCAGATACACAGTCTTCCCCAGTGTCACAGCGTTTGTTCCCTAAGTATTTTAAGGATTCCCTAAGTTCCCTAAGTATTTTAAGTGTTCCTCCTGCTGACTCTTCAGGAGCATGCAAATTGCAGTAGCCGTCTCAAGAGAGTGATTCTGTCCTCAGTACCAAGATCTTCTAAATGGCCATTAGGTTACCAAATCTTATCCGATAATCAGCCAAAAGCATCTAGACAGGCATTTCTTTGGAAAGACATGGTCTTAGCTTTAACGTCAAATCATAAGCAATACATTATCTTCCCGTGATAAAATTTTGTTGTCTCCAAGGCTGCCTAATTATATTGTTTGCTTTTCTTCCTAGGATGATGATGAAGTTGATGGAAATGAGGAAGTGAAGGAAACTCGGGTAAGTGAAAACATATGTCTAAATAGTTGGTGTTTCACTCTTGAGTGTTGGTGGCGAGAAGTCTTCTATGGCTTTACTTTTGTTTATACCAGAGGTTGAGGCTCTGTTCAGGAGCTGAGTACGAACTGGGAGGTAGTTCTGAGTAGCAAATTACTTACTGATTTCTCATCTGAAAGATAAAGAATATCTACAGACTGGCCTAATTTCAAAAGTTGGCTCTTCGAGAGCTGCATAGGCAGTTCTCAAGCCGGGAGGGACTGGAGCAGAAGCAGGGGTGAGCGCCTTACTGAGAGCGCTGTCAGAAGCTGTGATGGCTGGGGAGCGTGGCTGTCGGGTGTCCTGAGGAAGGCGCATGACCTTGTATCTCAGAATTGCCCTGACGCTGTTATTTTGGACAGTATGTTTTGTATTTCTAAAATCTGCGCTCTTGTCTCCTCATGGATTTGTTTTCTTGTGGGAAATTGTCTTGGCAAGCAACACATCAGAGATTGTCCATTGTTCCCGAGTTCTTGCAATAGTCTCGCTATCCTTCGAGGCCCTTTCTTTCCTTTTGTAATAACTGAGTCCTTCCAAATTGCCTTGGTTTCTTTTGGTTTTGTCTGTCTTTGTCTACAACACATTCGAGCCTGTCAACATGACTTACTCTGACAATGTTAAAGCTAATACATTTCCAGACTATTAAAGCATGATGTGCAACACCTGGGAAAAATAGCAAATTTAAGGTTGCGTAGGGGTCAGCCTGCTTGTGTGACGTTCAGTCTTTGCCAGAAAGTGTTGAACTTACGGTAGCCCTTCCACATCCTTTGCAATTCAGTAGTGATTGAAGCATCATTTTATTGAAATTAACCGGTTCTTTGCTGAAAATTTGAATCTGAATATACTTCAGAGTATATTTTTGCTTTTCTTTTTGCAATACTCAGTCAAAATGGGGTCAAGTCATGGTGAGCCTTGTGGGGGCTGGAGACTTAGACGGTGCTGGGATGGCTCTCAGCATGTCCTTATCTTTCAGTGCCAGCCTTTGCTTTCCCAATGCTTATTCTGCAATGTGAAAAGCAGCATATTCCTTTCCGCAGAAGCACCACCTGCTTCAAGTAGCCCAGCTCTTCCCACGGGAGTTTCTGTACATGGCGGTACACAGCTTCGTTAAGTCTTCCACTTAACCCTGCATGAAAGATTCAGCCATTTATCGTCCTTAAAATTGTTTTGACATTTCTGCCGTCTCACAGTAAGACTGAAGGAGGAGTATTTTGTAATGTGTAAAAAGTAATAATAATAGGGACACGTTGTTTCCAGCGGTCATGTTTTGGACTTGCTGGGAATGTCTTGTTCATCTGGGAAGTTGTCCCAGATTAGCTAAATTAAGACAAAAGAGTATCTGATGCTGCAGGTTTGGGGACTTCCTAGAGTCTAGTCCTAAAATTGCTGAAAACTCTGTTGAGCGCAGTACTCAACTGCTCTTGTAAATGGGTAAACTACTTCATAAGAACCCACCATATGTTCCTGCCCAAAAATTCAGGGCCACTGAATCTCTTACAATTAATGATGCTGGGTTTCCCCAAACTAATAGCAAGGAATCCTTTTGTCTGATACTTCCCACAAATTTCTTGTGAGTTCCCATCTAATAGCGGAGCAACTTCCCTTCAGTTCCCTTGGCCCCTTTGCACACGTGCTTTGTGGCACAAGTCCCATTTTCTTACACACCTCACGTACGTTAGACTGGTTTAGACTCTCCTTCCAGTCTGCTGGTGCTGTTTTTCCCATTCTCCCAGTCCTCTTGTTTTTATCCCGTTTCCAGTTCATTTTCTTTACTGCATGCCTCCAGCATCATGTCGCTTGGTCAGTCTTCCTTGGTTTATTTTACATCCAAATCAGAGAGACTTCTGTCCTGCTAACTGGCCATCAGTTTGGCAAGAGCCACGGAGCAGCTTCTTGCTTTTGGTTCTAGTACCAAGCAGGTAGTACAATTAATAATCATCAATAATAATAATAATAATAATAATTTTCGAATAGCAGGTGCCACCATCAGAGTTGTGAATTTGAACACACTGAAGTGTCCCATTTTAGTTGCAGACCCCAAAGACTCTCCCAATTTTATATGAGCAGTTATTTTTTTCCCCTCCAGTGTTTCTATCTTGGCTGATAATTAGGAAGATTTTCACGGGAGCCAAAAAAGGCCCTACTCTAATTCCCTCCACCAAACAATGCAGCGCTGGAGATTAGCAAAGGAAAGGTAGACGCAATTTTTGAAAAAGGAGCAAATACATGTTGTTCTAATTCTCAGAAGTGGATGTATTATTTTGGCTGAAACTTATGAGCACCAGCGTGGGAAAGCAGCCCAGACGCTTTGGCTGAGTTTTAGGCAACTGCGAGCAGTCTCGTAATAGGATGTGTCAGGCAACCTTCATATGTTTTGCTACCAACCAACCCCGCCTTTCTCCTTGTGATGCAGACTCCTTGGATGCGTTGTGGAAAGTTGGAAGAGCAGACAAAGTTTTATTGTGGAATAAATGTTCAAGGGCACAAGGACTTCAGCTGGAAAAAGCCTCTGGGGAAGCAGCTTTAGGAGAGTTTTTTGCGTGGTTCCACTGGGATGGATGTGTAGAGGATAGAGCCTTTGTTCGGTCTGGGGAAACCCGAGCTCAAACCAGAGGTGGGGGGAAAACGTTTGGCCACAGTCTAGTCTCTGTTTCTCAGAAATGAAAAAATTATGAGAGTCCGAAAGATCCCGTTAGCAGTGCCAGTCTGAGCCGTGTGGGTAGGCTGGCATTAGGAAACCTTTCCTGCTCCCTGCAAGGCAGTGACTGTGCAATATCGGCGTCCATTCATTTGTGGTGGAGCCAGTGAGTACAAATACAATACAATCAGTGCAGCCATAAATCAGTGGCTCTAGTTTGGGAAGCAGCATTTGAAGGCTAATGGTGAAGACTGAAGAGAACGGTTTGATGTTACATTTTGGAGAGGGTTTTCCATATCCCTGACTCTTCTGGCTTTGACTTACACCTGACTTCTGCCATCACTATTACACAGCAGAAGAAATTGGGAACCAATTTGGAAGAAAAGTGTATTTTAAATGACATACCATGCATAACAGAATAGAAGAATATTTGTAATCATTTAAAGAGTTTTATCTCCTTGCCTTCCTCTTTAGTGGCATTACAAATGTGCCTCACCCGTGTGTTAGACAGTTCATCAAGAGAAAGCTTTAAACTTCTTCTAGGACAGTCTGTACAGCACAGTATAAAACCCAGACACATTAATGGAATTAACTTTTATGCAGGAGTAACACTGAAACGTAGGATTATGGATTACCATCACAGTAAGTGTATTAAATAGCTCCGTTCTTGTCTCCCCATGCTTTGATTTATGAAACACAAGTATTTTAAATTCTGCAAAACACTATTCAAGCCCACTCTGTTTTGTAAATATTATGTGTTCTGCCTAATTGTACTATTAACATGAAATCACCAGATGCAACTGGATACTAATAAAAACTAAATCTCTATCTTAGAAGGACTGAATTTCTAAGCTTGGTTCCATGAATTCTAAGGGAAGACCAATGAACTGGAAAATTCCTTATGCAAACGAAATGTCTTAATGTTATAGCTGTTTCGGAGTTATAACTTGAACGTACCAAAACCAGGACTCCCTATTTCTCACCTATATTTTTGCTTGCAGTGGCATTTTATCTTCCACAGAGACTTCCAGTTTAGCTTTTGTAATCATGCTATTTACCTTTTTTAAAAGATGGATTAGATAAACAACTAAAAGATCAGAAATAGCTTTAGTTAGTGTTTTGTGACTTGCCTATCGTAGCCAGACTGCGTGTATTGGGAGCCCTAGGAGTCCTAGCAACTACCCCGGATCCCACTATTCTATTGCCCTCTTTCCCCGGCGCAGCGCGGTGAAGCGTGGTGCTGTGCAGGCTGTAGATGTGCCTGTGGACTGTCTTTTTAAGCTAAGGAAGGCTCCAAGTCCTCCACTTTCTGGACTCGCATTGCCTAATATGGTAAGGTATGTCTTCATGGGCTGCGCTGTTTTGCTGAGATACAAGGGAAAGTTGACTAGTAATAGGGAACAAAATAGGTGAACTTCTTGCTAGCTGATAAGAAAGTAAAATCTTTTGATCTAGACAGTGCTATATGGTACTGTTCATCCTATGTCTTATTGCCACTACTCCAGGGGCCCTTTTGGGGCCTAAGGATGCAAGTATTTTTCCCTGATTTTACCCTTGAATATCTACTTCTAGCATAGATGCAGTGTGACGTGGGAGGGAAGCCATCTGGCCCATGTCCAAGGTAACGTAGATGGTACTGTGCGTCACTTGCATGACTATAGTTAAATTATAGAGCATTTAATTATGTGTAAAGTAAGGCTGTGAGAGATTGGCTCTGTTTAGTCCTGTTTATAAACAAAATGTTATAATGGGTTGCGTATGCTGTGAGGAGAGGAGATCTTTAATATGTGTACGACAAGCAATATAAACTTGAGTCTAAAAAAGCAGAAAATTGCTGCAAGAGCATGCACTAGCATTTAGCCATAGAGCTTTAAATATGGTGAAGAACAGTTTTATTGTGTTTAGAGTGCCCTGGGTTCTTTGGGAGGTGCGGGGGAAGACGCTATAGAAATTTAAATTCATTCTGCAAGTATTTCTACAAAAAATTTTCATGTCTGCACAGATGATTTGCCTCATGAGTTCTCCAGCCTAATGCTTGTGTTGGTTTTTCTTAACCTTAGTGTTTGGAGGAGGACATCAGACTTGCTGCCTACTATCCCTGTTGATACAGCATTTAAATCATCAGCGTGGCTGCTCAGTTCCTATTTACAGCTCTGGGAAAACATATTGTTTGTGCTTAAAGCCAAGCACTCCAAGTCTGTTATGTAGACTACAGGGTTACAGCTAAATGTGTTCAGGTTAATTCCTCTAATTCACCGAGTTGCTGAATTAGGAAGGTGTAATGTGAAGCAGTGTCTGTGATGGAGATGGAGATGAGTAACACAAAACCAGCTAAAATCTGATCTGCGAGTCCCAGGAAGATGAAGCAAAATAGCGAGTCCTCCAGGAATGATTTACAAGGTCATAGGCTCATAACTATTTAAGGTAACTTTATGCTTTAACTTCTTGTTTAGTAAATTACTCTTGGAATTTCAGTGTAGTCCAAGGTGACTAATCTTTCTCAGTTGTCAGCAAGTAATTTCTCCTGAAGCAATGGAGCTGAGGCTAGCAATGCATCGGATACCCACTGGATACCTTGGCTTTTCTGGCACTGCTGGGAGGCCTGTGCAGTCAGTTCAAATTATCCCGTTTCACCCCAGGGCCCTGTCCCTTTGCCTACCTGGCAGCTGTCACACTGGTGTCCCAGGATCCTTTTGCTTTCTTCCCAGAAGGAACTGGGAGCAGTGTGATGGATAGGGTGGCAGCAGGATCAGTGCCACGCGTATGCATCTCTCCACCTCCAGTGCAGTGTGGATGCAGCGCGGCCACTCCAGGAGGCAGGACCAGTCACGTTCAGTGTGGCTGCTAGCCTAGACCCGTTGGCCTGAGGCATTGCTCCCTGGAACATATCCCAAAGACAGGATAAATCTAACTATTGTTTTATGTCTAATTGTGTTTGTAATTTTTGACTTTTTAAAGGTTAACAGCATATGTTTGTGCTTATACATGTAACAGAGCATCATGTTAATTTTTGTTTGAAACTGCCAAACTCTATCTCATCATGACATGCTCAAAACTTCGGAAAGGAAAAATACCTCTAACTGCTTAACTACTTAGAGCAGGTTCTCTGCCCCTCTGGGAGCTGATGATCGTACTTTGTTGTCATTCATCCAGCAGGCTGCAGGGAGGATGCCTCTCCTGATATAGTTGAAGACATCCTCCAAAAAATCTGATCTGTTGGATTAAAATCCCCGCATACAGCAGTAGATGTCTGGGTAGCCCTTAATGGCTGTCGTGTTGACACGGCTGTCAGCCTTCTTCGAGAGTAGCTGAATTGTGCATGGGCGAGAGGAGATGGCTTCAGCAGATGCAACTACTTCTATTGTACTTGGTGCTTCCTTTCTAGCCTTCTCACCCGTCTGCTGGTGAATGCTTCTTTGTGGCGCTGTGGCAAAGCCCCTCTGAAGCCGATAGTCCTTGGTGCCTGGATGTACCGTGCAGAATGGTGCAGTCCAGTGTTTAGGTAGTAAATGATTTCTCTCCCAGATACATCCAGAAGGAGCAAAAAGCAGAAACTGTATTGCCAGATGGCTAACAAGGAATTGAAGAGTAATCTAAATTTGTTTGGAAAACTGAAGTCAAATTCCCTGGCAATAAAATATCCTTTGGAAACTACCACTGTAGGAAAAATTGTGTGTTCCAGTGATTCAAGTGTGGTGATGTTGTTTGTCCCCCTTGTCTTTAAAAGGTCATTTTTTGTTCTGAGTTTATATCCTCCCACATGCTTCTCTTCAGAAAGAGCCTCATATTTAAAAAGTCATTGTTAGTTTTTTTGCTTTTGGACATGGAGTTTTCCCTTCTAGAAGTAACATTATTTGGCAGAAGCTACTTCATTATTTGGTAGGTCAAGATGGAGAATCCTTAAGCTGCAGAAGTCCTTCCTGGCAGGAATTTCCCACCAGCTTTGATTTAATTCACGCCTTGGCACATTACTGTTACTTATTATAGTAGGTACCTAGCACATAGCTAATGCTGGGCACTGTTCTGGGTTGGTTTTATATATATATATAGGCTTTTTTTCATTGCTCCTAGACTTCATCCTTGGGAGTGAACATAACCCTTTGCACCACAATCTGCTGCTGTTGAAGGAAGGCCAGAAATAGGCTTGAAACATAGTTAGATAGCAATGTGTTGAAGTTATACATCTGTTTGGCCAGTGGCACTAGAATATCGCTTTGTGTCAGCCGGCTGCTTCCACAGACGAGCTAACAGAAAGGTTTTATAGCCGTGGAGTGGCTGGGGCGGCTGGGAGGTATGCACAATCTGATGAGTTTAGATAAAGAGCAAAATGGATCATGACTCTATTGTGAGTTCCCTGAGATTTCTGTTTCTCTAGGTCATATTTTGGAAAGTCCCTTAGCTTGAAATAGCTATGTTTACATCTGGTTCTTATATTAGTGTTTGCTTTCTCAGTTTCCCTGACACGGCCTGTTAATATCTTTGCAAATTTCTGCTACATTCCTCCTTTGTAACTCAGCATGTTTGTGCTTCTTCATCCTTTGCAAGAAAGCTGGATCGAGGAAGAGGGAACCTGTCAGTAGACACTTGCAGAGTGCAACTGCTGAACAACCTCGACTGGAAAATATTATGTTCTAACACTGCTTTATCTTTAATGGTAGTAACTGGATGAAATCACTTGATTTTTGGCGTGAGCAATGCTCAACACTGGACTTCTGAGTGGACAGTGGAAAGCATCTCTCCAGATTTTATCATCCTGCTTTTTTTGAACGAAACATGGTATTGAGTTCGGGAAAGAAGCCTGACTGTGAAAAGACAGAGGCAGGTTTTGGGTGGACATGAAGCAAATTGTCTGTAGACATCAGTCTTCCTGCTGGTGTGTAGACATCGTGAGGACCATGGCATGAAAATACGCAGTGCTGGGGTTGCCCCAGGCCTCTGGGTTTGTAACCGTGGTTGCATTTACAGCCTTGAATGGAATCAAATCTGTGGTCTCGGAGGCATTTATTTTTGGCAAAGTAGCGACTGCCACATCTGTCTCTAACAGGAGTCCATTGCTGCAGCACTGTTTTATTGTTGCTGATTATCACTACCATTGCCATCCATTTCTGTAACCTCTCACCATCATCCCTCTGGAGATGATGAACTCAAGACAAGTAAATCATTCTCCCTCTTCTGCAAACTTCTCTTTAAATTCAGTTCTCAACTTCTGAAGTGAGGGAGGTCCCCAGAGGTGTCGGTGAACACCCCTGCTTCTCGTCCTATTATAAATCTGGATTTGAGAGTTGGAGGCACCTCGTCCATTCTTCCAAAAACTCAATTCTGCTCCACAGAACTGCTGGAAGACTTTACTCCTGCATGCATCATTTGACGCTTACAGGTGCTAAAATGATGTTCCTGTGCTCAGAATGGTGCTTTTTAAACTCTTTTCCCTACTGCTTTTTCTCTTCTATATTTATAAGAAAGCAAAAATAAAATAATTCTGAAGTTTTATATTTAAAATGTGCTATTCTCAGCCCACACTAGAATCATCTGCTTCTACTGCTTAATGCTAATCCAGGTATGGCTAATGGGTATAGCTTCCAGCCTTTTTATGATAAATTTAGTGATGGGAATAAAAAGTGGGGGAAGAATGATGCTATGTGTGCAATTATAGACTGCCAGCTGCTGTGTGTGTGTTTGGGAGGAGAAGGAAGATCCTTTCCTTCTGCTTGCTATCTGCGAGACAACGCCAGATCTGCTCATGGGAATCCTAGTCAGTGCACTGCAGATGAAAGCCTGTTCACTTCTACAGTTTGTATTCCATTTATGGCAAAGTGCTGCAGTGCCTTCACATCACGTTTACAACACAGCGTATTGCCTGACCAATAATTTCTTTGCTACAGCCCGTCAGCCTTCTGTTGCTGAACATAACCATTACTGCCTTTTTCAGTTCTAAATAAACCCTGTGAAGCTATAATTGAACCTGTTAAAGCTTGCATATAATTTTAAAGTGATTTATTTACAGTGTTTTAAAGTGGTTTTTATACAGCATGTATTTTCAATCAACTTTTCATTACCCAAAATAATGGTGGGTTGGCTATTACAGTGAATACAGCTGCTGCAGCCTTCACCCTGAGTTGTCCCATCTAACGGCAGCCCTCTGGATTCTTACAGCGTACCTGCAAACTGGAGTACAGTTCATAGATAACAGAGAGTTAGCTGGACAAAAAAGAAGGTTTATTACAACTTCTAAAGACTGGCTTTTCGTCACGTCTCCTGGGTTAAGGAACAGTGCTGCTAATTCCAAATCAACTCATTATGCACTGAAATGAACAGTTTCTCTACAGCACCAGCAGAATTTCTTTGCACAAAAAGCGATGGGTACAGTGAATAAAGATGGGAGAGCAGGAGGGTTAACAAGACTCAGCCTTTTCTTTGCAGGTGAATTCCTTTCCAAATTTTTTGGTAATACTCTGGAGACTTTTTACTGCAGGATCCCATGTAGAGGAAGAAACGACTGGTGTGCAGGTGCCCGAGGTGCACAGCAGTACTGTAACCTTTCATCTGACTGTGGAGCCCTGCACGTTAAAGCAAAACGGTATTTTTGGCTTGTCAGACCCAATCTCAGACTGATCACGGGCTTTTCCTTTGCAAATAACAATGCTCCCGTCTGGTTTGGACATAGTGGAAGACAAATGCAAGGCAAGAAAGAAACTCTTCCAGTGACAAAGCAGTGGTACCGTTTAGTGTGTGCAAAGACTGCACATTATTTAGGGCTTAAATAATCACAAGTATAGGACATTCTGAGGTGAAGGAAATCACAGGATTTATTAAACTTTGCCCACAGTATAAATGTTATTACAAAGGGGAGGTACAGTATTCTTACACTATGGATTTCAGTTTTGTATGCCAATCCAGTAACATAAAAGCAATAGGAAATCTAATCTAGACTCTGTTCTCTGTAGCCCACATCGATAGTTCAATAGTTACTGGGTTTTTCATGTTTAAACTGAGTTTCTCTGGATTTTTTTACAGAACTACTTTAGACCCAGAACAATTTTTTATGGGCATATATTGGCTTTGTAGCCTGGCTCTTGGAAACAACTGCAGGGTAGTTTATTTTGCTCCGTTTCTCCAGAGAAGTGTCGTGAGAATAAATATGTCTTTAGAATTGATTTAAGTATTGCATAAAGTATGAATTACAGAGTTCAGTGTTGCCCTGGACTGGAACACGATTCAACACACAAACAGCGCACTCTCCTCTGGCGGGTGGGAAATCCAGAAGTGAGGGTTGTGGAGATTTTTTTAATTGAATAGCAAGCAGCCAGACTCTGTGGAAGGGGGTACCAGCGGTGTCTAGGGTTGCATTAAGCAATTAGGGGGGGTTCTCTGCTTCTCAGAGAAAAGTGAGCAAAATGGCCTCAGCAATAGGTTCAAAGGAAAACATGAAGCGTGTTGCCTGTCTCTCCCCCTTTGTGCTGCTCATCCCGTTGGGTCATAATTCGCATCTTGTGTCCGTGCAGTACAGCCCCGTTGTTCTTGCATTGCTTGGCCCAGCGTAGGAGAGGGTCAGAGAAAGGGCTGTGCCACCGGGGAGGCCCCATCCTCAAAGGCTGAGTGTGTCAGTCCCAAGCGTACCTAACTTAAACTGTTCTCTAGCACTGAGGCCAGCTGGCAAGGAAGGCTCATCCGTGTTACTGAACCCTCTTACCCTCCAAATCAGTGTGGCTGTGTCCAAGGCACCCGTTGGGAACGGTCCCCGCGAGCGCCCAGGTTGTATGTGGAAGAGCGTTGGTTGGCCAAGGACAAGACGATGCCAGAGACCTTCCAACAGTTCAGTGGTCTGCAGGGTTGTGTGCTGGTGCACGGGGATGGTCCCTGGCTGTGTTTAATTTCACAGATGTGGCCAAGGAGACCCTCTGGGAAGGTATGTGGTGTGGAGAGTGTCCTGGTGCTGTGTGGCCCCACTCCATGTCTTCAGCTCAGCCCCTCCGTCAGCTGAGCCTTATGTAGCTGGAGACATCAACGTGCTCTCCAGTACGTGCCTGCTCTGGGGAGGCAGGGAGGTTTGGCTCCGAATGAAAGACGACAGCTGAATGGGAAGTTATTCAGTCATGTACAAGAGTGTGGTAAAGCTGATGTGGAAAATGACAGCTAGGACTTTGAGGACATAGTTTTTGGATAATTTGTTCCAAAAATACGAACTACTCCCCCTCATCCTTCAAGTTTTATTAGAATTCTGGCCTCCCAAGAGGGCTTCTCCTTTCCTTCTCTGCACTCCCAGAGAACATGCCATGGGCTCACATCACCCTGCACCTCTGGCTTGAACTCCTAGTTTGTCTCCCATTTTTCTCTACTGCAGGTTGGAAAGTTACAGTGCTGCTTAAATTTATTTTATCAATGTCACGTTCTGTAGGTGAAGATACTCAACACAGATAAAAGCGGTGTTTGTATTTTTCCCCTCAAATACTTAGCTCAGGGCTTCATCCTCTTTCTGGTACATCATTTTCTTGGATATGGGTCCTCCTCTCTAACTAGTTAAAAAAAAATTGAGTACAAACACAGGTGGCATTACCGGAGGGAGGGAGGGAGGGAGGGACGGGCACCTGAAAGGAAAGATGTCTGAAAAGAGTGGTCATAGTCAAGACCATTGCTCTAAGTATAGGAAATAGTTGTGCTGCTGTACTCAAAGATGAGAAGAAATTTTCAAGTGCTATTGCCCAGAAATGCGCTGCAGCATGAAGTTACAGGATTTGTGTCCAGTGGTCATGGAAATGCTCACTAAGATGATTTTTTTTTTTTTTGCATGTCTTTCTGGTAGCTATATAAATATTCCCTAGCGAAGTAAGCAGCACCACAGCTACAGCCCAGACCACGCTGCTGGCTCCTACTGAGGAATATCCTTAACAGACGGAAACAGTCAGATCTAAACCGTGACCTTGAATATTACAAACATCAGGACAACAGCGCTGTAAAGGAAGAGTCAGGTTTCATACTTAGACAGGGGAACACTTGAACGTAAACCATACAAAACAGCAGGAGGAAACCCTTAAAGTAGGCACCTTTGTTGAAATAATGATGAAACCTGGCATGTTTTGCCATATTGCATCTCATTCTGCTCTCTTTCTCCTGGCTAATAAGGATACTAATTCTCATGCCACCCCTTCTCTTTAAAATGAGTTACTGTCCACCAAGATGGGTTTTGTCGATCTGTGAGGCATCTGCACTCGATGACTAATTAACTTTTAATTAGTAGGGAATAGAAAGCTCAGGTTTTGTTTGGTTTGAGGCTTGGGCTGCGAGTTCTGTACTTAAATGTGGATTTTGGAGCTTTCCCACCCCTCCTCAGCAGAAACGGGACCATGGAGGGATGCAGCAACGATTCATTTAGGACTGGATGGGAGGGGAGGCAAAACCCTGCAATTTAGAGCTGTTTAACTCCACCTTGGTGACTAAGCTGAGCTTTGTCAGCCTTGTAATTGGGATTGAGACACTCCAGTCTGCTGGTGGCCACACGGGTTAGCCCAGTTTCAATTACTCGTACTGTTTTGAAACCCCAGAAACTGAGACTCGTACAAAAGCTTCACCCGCGTGTGCAAGTTCTCTAAATATGCATTTAAAATGTCTGAACTACCTTGTTGTTGCTGCACGGCAGAGTCAGACTCCAGACTGCTGGGAGAGGTGGAGGTTGGGGGTGATGAGTGCAACAGATGGAGGCTTGAAAGATCAAGGTCCTGCCACAGTCTCCTTGAGCAGCGGGGTGCCTGTCACTACCTTCTTGTGTGTCTGGACTTAATTTCCATACCTTTAAAAGAGAATGCAGAAATATTGCCAGGCAGAATTAGACTCCTCCAAGCTTTCTCCCCCCCCAGGCTCCTGCAGTCAGTGAATAATGTATCCCCTCCTTTCTCCCTTCAAGTAGAAACCTGATCTCAAAGTGACTTTCCTAGAGGAGGACAACCTGGCAGCCCCATTTCCCTCTCTCCGTGGTCACACAGTGATGCTGCATCACCCCTGGATAGTGGAGATGCTGGATGGCAGGAGAAGTTAATGGAGCTGCTATTCCAAGCACCCTTCCCCAACTATGTATGTCAGTAAAATTACACGGTTGCCAAGCAGTGTGCAAAAAAGGGGCAATATTTCAGATCAACAGAGATATCCAAGTGTAGTAATACTCTTAAAATATTTTTATATAGATATTCTTCTGCACTTGCTAGGAAACGTTTCACGATAAAGCAGCCTGTGGAGCTGGAGCAGAACGTGCGCTGCAGATAGGTTACCTCCAGGCACCCAGCAACTTGGTCAGTAGCCTGTTCGGGTGGGTGTGAATGAGTCTGGATGAGGACACATCCTTCGGGGTGGTACTGGTTCATTAACACTGCCTTATTGGAACTGGTCCAGTGCATATACCTGGGCTGATGCCTTTCCAGCAAAGAAAAACGTAGATTTGCAACCTTATGGTTGCAAGACTGTATTTAGTGTATGAGGGCTGTTAAATCAGCACACCCGCTGTGTGTTTGAGGGCATCTTTCAAATGAACACCCCATGTGCTTATTCAGATGGGACATGAAGGACATCCACTTGCCTTTGCAGTGAACAGTCTTGCCGTCTCTGAGTCGCTGCAGAGAGCGGCTTTCCGGTGAACTAGCTGGTGCAGCAGCAGCACAGCTCAGCAAAGAGCTAGCTGGAAGTTTGCTGAGAGAGGTACATGCTCTCCCCACCCTTTTTCCTTTCCTCCAAGCTCATCTCCCCTCCTCCTCAATCCCAAATGCTCGTTTGAATGAGTGTACATTACACAAGCTCTGCGTCGCCTTCTTGCAGCTCGAAACAGGCTTATGAGCAAACAACAAAAATCCTGTTGTGCTGCATGAGTGTGTCCTCCCTTTAATGGTATGAACTGCTCCGTGTCCTTTGAAATATCTCCCTTTGTCGCAGCCGCAAAACGCGTGCTGGAATTTAAGCCTTGCAAAGTGCCGTCAATTTGCCTCCGACCTCCCGCTCGCAGCCCGCCAGGCCTTGGGAGCTTGTAAGTTATTTTCTATCTCCCCCCCCTCTTTTTTTTTTGTTTTCTTCTTTCTTTCCCTTTTTTCCCTACAAGTGGCAGCCCAGATCCCAAGCTGAAAGTGAATCGCTGCTGCTGGCCGCCCTCCAGCATTCCTCGAGGAGCGAGTCAGGATCTGGAATGTCAGAAGGCAGCGGCGGGGAGGGCCGGGAGAAGCCTGCGCGTGGGTAACGGCGCCCGGGAGGAGGAGGAGGAGGACGGAACAAAACAGAACTTCATCTGGACTGCCCCTTTCCAAACCAGCGTTTGTTCCTGATTTATGCTTTCGCGTTTCGCTTAAAGCATGCAGCTCTGCGCAGTGACGGCAGAGAGCTCACAGCAGCGCTCCGGAGTAAAACAGGTTTTGGTTTTCTTTTCTTTTTTTTGGCAAAAGCTTCGTGTCTAGATAAACCCTGACGGTTTTCCAGCTCTCACTCTTGCGCTGGGAGTTTTTGCCTCCTGCAGTTTTTTGGGGGAGATCACTCTGGTGCTGTGGTATATGCTCTGGACGAGGGGAAATGTCCTTTTGTGGAGAAGTTGGGACGGGGCCCCGCCGGTGAGGCTGGCACGGAGCAACGCCCAGCGCTGGAGCACAGCGAGTCCTTGACACTTTCTCCTCTTCTTCTCGGACAAGAAACGTTGTGGAGCCTCAGCTCTCCCTGCAGCAGATTAATGCCTAAAATTATACACCCTAAACAGCAGGGTTTAATTACCAGAGCTGTGAATAGTTTAATTAGTTTGTTCTGACCTTGGAAGAAGGACCTGCCCAGCGCCGTAGAGCAAGACTTGCATTGCTTCTCAAAGACACCCAGCCCGCGAGGCCATGTCGTCCTTGTACACCAGGAGTAAAGAATACACTCGCAGCAGGAAGGCTCAGTCAGATTCTCCCCCGTCCTCTCCTTCCCCGATCGCAAAGACACTCAGAGTAAGCAGCTTTTTCCTTTCTGTCTTACACCGAGACCTGCTGGGCACGTGCTCTGAGCAGAGACCGGTGGTGGTGGTTTGTTGTCTCACCCTTGGAGACCTGTGTCTGTGGTTTGCTTTGGAAAGAGGATGGTTTAAATGAAACTTGGGAAGGTGCCTCTGCAGCAACAGGTTTTAAGCAAGCTGCCAGAGCCCTTGCACTGGGATTATTTGCGTTAATGGCTGTAGGGAGTTGCTGTGATGGTAGTTTCCCCATTTCGCTTTTCACAGAGACATCGCTCTCTTGGTAGGCTATTGCTGGACGAAAACCTTACCGATGAAAATGAGGCAAAACCTGACCAGCTTGTTAAACTGCGCTCTCTCCATAAACGCTTTGATACTGCTGGTGAAATGAGGTTTCCTATCCAGCTTTCACCCTTGGGGCTGTGCTGACCTGTGGTATAGTTTAATAATTTCAACAACAACAAAAAAATGAAGAAAACCACCTGTAGCAGGAGGCAAGTCAAGGTAGTTACCTAGTCCTCCCCAAACCGGAGCTGGTGTCCGCATCTACCAAGGTGTTTGAAAGTGGGGAACATTTCGTAACAGTATTGCTAATAGCTCCGGAGTCATGGGAAGGGCTGTCACGAAACTCTCCGGGTCTGTGTCGTTACACGGGCAGTCTCTTCACCATCAAGAAATATTATCATGCCGGAGTCAAAGCCTGGAGGAATAAGTTTTTAAAAGGCAGGCTAATTTTAGATGTAAGCATTAAATTAATCTGAGCACTGGTGTTTGCTCAAATCAGACATGCATTGTCTGCTCCTTTTGAAGTGACAGATCTTGGTCTGGAAAAAGCATTGCTTGAAATATGTAAAAACGGCTTTAACCCGCTGCCGTGGTGTTAATGGAAGCAGTCCCTGACCTCTCAAACTTCAGCCTTGACTGCTTTCGTGTCTGCCGGTTGCCCCTGGGCTGTTGACTGTTTAACCCAGGAGCAGGAGTCTGTGCTTTCTTCCCGTCTTCAGTCAGAGTATCTCTGGGGAGGTTTTAGATAATCTAAAACTATCCCCTGCGTGCTTAGGTGGACTTCCTTCATCAGTTTTTACAGCTGTGCTTACCATCCCTCCGTGAATTGCCACAGTATTGATAACCAGCTTAATAGCAGGTGGGGAACCTTTCAAAGGTGAAAATGTTTTAATTTCTTTCAAAACCCAAGTTTTTTTAGATCAGTCATGTTCAGCATACACAGACTGACTCATTTCCCCCCCCTTATGCATCTAGGCATATAAACAAGCAACAAACATCTCGCAAGAGCCGTGACTGCTAATTCATGGTGCATGCCTGTCTGCTTTGATGCAGACTAACAGGAGGTGCTGGTTTTCTCTGTCGATAGCCGTGATGGGATTGCAGGCTCTTGGGGGGCCCCATGGGTGTTGGAGGAGGTGGTGGGAGCTCTCGGGTGGGTCAGAGGCAGGAGGTGGGTACAGAAAGGTGCGGGCGGGAATGGGAGGGCCTGGAGAAGAGTTTCCTTCAGCTTCTCATAGCAGTGGGATTTTGGTGAAAGCAAACACGTGAGCACGGAGATCTTGGTGGTTCTTGCAGTAGTGGTGGTAATGCCGGCTGTGGCTCCAGAGCATTGGTGTGGGAGAAGCCAGACTGGGAGTGCAGCAGCATCGACTCACAAGTCAGCATAGCAAACAGTCCTGGTGCTGTCTGGGTTATGGAAAAATAGCCCATGCCTTAAAAGGCTAATTAGGGAAGGATTTACTTCAGGCTAAAACAAAGTATCTGAGTTAACTCTTTCTCCAAGACAAAGTAATTCTGCCATGAGCAAGAGAAATAATGGAGTGCGGTTTTCTATGGATTTTTCCCATGTATGTATTCTGCCCCACCCAGTCCTCCCCCATGCCCACAGTAACAGCAGCCCTTGCCACAGGGTGCCACCAGCCTTAATAAAACAGGTAGGAATGTGATATCTTGGAGTCTTTTATCTTTCCATCCAGTCAAGATTGATGCCAGCAGACCTGTGGACTCTAAACGTTCCCAGCTGAGCAGGGGTGCGAAAACACATGAGCAGGCGGGGAGCCTCACGCATGGTACAGACATGGAAAAAACCTCTTAGAGAACCAGTCAAAGCAACGGAGGCTTTACTTATTCAGGTGTCAGTGCCAAACGGCTGCATTCAAATGTCATTTGCAAAGCGGTTTCCTATGGCATTGCCTGCTGCACTCGCCCTGCTGCTTGTAATGTTCCTCTTTAGGTGTTCTGGTAATACTGCATGTGGTTTTTTCCACCTTTAATTGATGGGATCTCCCCAAATGCACAGCTGAGAAGGGTGAGCACTTGGCAGTGAACTCATACAGGTCATAAGCAAGGCAGTACCTTGAATAGGGCCTGGGAGCAAAGGGCAGGCAGAGGAGATTCTGCTGAGAGCGGGATGTTGGTGTGTGACCACCTCCACGTGCAAGGTCAGCACTGTCCTATTGCCCCTGAACCTCCGCAAGCTAAACTACTCAATTTCTTGTATCACAACAGAAGAGCCCAGAATCATAGTCACCAATACAGAAATAGCCAAGTAAATCCTGTTAAATCACCCAGGGTAGATGTTGCTAGCTCCACCTTTTCAGTTGCTTTAATGAGGTTGTTGCTGGAAAGTGGAAACTCAAATCCCTTTGAAATCAATTCAGATCGTCCCATTATTTGGCAAAAGCTTCTGTTTTTGTGGCAGTGGGTACCTTTTCATCACAAGTTTTGCACCATACTGTTTTAGCTCGAGGTTTCTCTTCCTCAAAAAAATACTATTCGCATAGTCAGTTCCAAGGGTGTAATAGGCAACCCATGGTACGAAACCTGTTGTGCATAAGTAAGCAAATATGGCAGGATTGAAAGGACAAGGGTGAAAACAAGGACTGAATTTTCTTTTTTTTTTTTTTTCTAATCATATTTATGCTGGGCCAGTTGTTTTTTCATAGGAAATACCTTGTAGTTTGTGTTCAGGCTCATCCCTCTGTTTGTTATGGTGCTTTATAACCCTTGCGTTTCCCCATGGGATATCGATTAGGTAGGAAAATGAAAGCTAAGGACAACGCACAATCCCAACTTACTGCACAGATTGTAATTGCCACTGTTCAGTTGTTTCCCACCTCTTTGTCAACAGACGTTCCTTTCTTTGGCAGACTGCTCCTTCTTGTCTTGTCATTTTTTGCTGTAAAAAAGACCATCAAAACGTAAAACCCTCCTCAGCGTGCATGTGGGCTGTTCGTTCAATAGTGGCTGCATCCCTCTGGCTGCCATCACTTGATGGTTGTTACTCACTCCTCGAGAGACTCTACGTAATTCTTATTGTGCTGGCTGTATTCACGGTTTCACTACAAGGCTTTTTCCCTCTGATGTTAGATTGCTCCCTCATTAAGCCACCTTCACTGCTTATTACTTGAGCTTTCCAGCCAAATTTTTGTCAGTAAGGACTCAGCAATAAAGTTTTAAGTATACTCAGTGGTCTGTACTGATTGATTTTATTCTGCCTTTTATTGGAGTTTCTGAAGGAGCTGCGCTAAGTGGAATATGGGATGCAAGAGCATCACCTTGTATGGGCCGTATGTTTTCACCGAGTCACTTGATAGTAATACTTCAGCATAAAAAGCAACGGTTTCCAAATTGCTGTCTCTGTTAGTGAGCCTCTCCATCAAGCCCACGGTTGCTCTAAGCAGTGATTACCATGGCAGCAAATGCTTCTAATCTGGGTGCGATTTTTGATGTGGACACGTACATCTAGAATCCAAACCAAATCTTAAAGGGAAAAAAAGCTAGTGCACAAAAATGTTAGCCGTTTGAGCTGCAGATGCTTGGCATGCAAATAAAACCAGCATTTGGGTATTAATACATAAATAATGGTATAAAATCTTAGAGGTCTGGTAATGCGACCAAAACAGACTTCTTTTAATCAGTGGGAGATGTCCAGGAGTGCTGAGAAGTTGGTAGAAATGCCCGATCAGATTGCAGCCTTCGTAGAGTTTTGAATATAGATGTTTCTGACGGTCAGTTTTCAGTCAGTGAGGGCTTTTGCAACAAGTTTTATCCTGTTTTGGATATTCACGGTAACAGGTTTATTCTCACATTAGGTTAGACTTGTAGGAATCATTTGGCTTGGTGTGCTGCTGCTGCAAATGCGTTGGAAAATAAAGAGCATTATGAAAATGTTTCTCCAGGAAACTTTATCTTCCTGGGTTTCCATTTAGTGGCTTGAACTCATTCTAGTTGTGATAAAAATGATGCTGCATAAATTGGATTGGGGTCAAACAAGTTGTCTCATGACATTTTCTATCTCATTTTTGGATTGCTGACTACTTATGCAGTATTTGCGGAAATGCTTACCTCCTCTCCCATTAGCCAACAAAAAATGTGGGATACTGAAACTTGAACTTTAAGGCAATTAACCTTAGTCTGCGTTCTTCAGGACCCTGATGTGTTTATCACTGCTTATTTCTCAAGCATCATATTCTTTAGATGTGTATCAGTAAGACATCCTTCTGCGTTCGGTTTGTCCTCTAGTTTGTTGAGATTTCCTCTGTAAATGTCCATATCTGGAAGCGTATCAGGAGCTTCTAGTCCTTCTTAGGGCACCGCCCGTTAGCTGTTCCCTGCTGTGACTCAGTGGCCAGACGATGCTCCTGTCGCTGGCTACATCTGGGTGTATAAATAAAATGGGTCAGGGCACATGCTCTGACCCGTGGGACAAGTGGCTTGTGTCTCTGCGGCTAAACTTTCTTCTTCAGCTCTCCTCCCTTCCAAAGAACAAAGTGGATTGATCCAAGCCAAAGCTGTAGCAGGGAGTCTGTTAACTATTAAAGGGTCTGAATGGTCTTGGACGATTCAGGAAGAAGCA
This sequence comes from Gavia stellata, assembly GCF_030936135.1. Taxonomy (NCBI): domain Eukaryota; kingdom Metazoa; phylum Chordata; class Aves; order Gaviiformes; family Gaviidae; genus Gavia; species Gavia stellata. The sequence continues at coordinate 979,369 of NC_082623.1, read as the reverse complement.
CGCGATGTAACACTACAACTTCATTTAAAACTCCCGTTTTGATCCTCTGCTGCCTGGTCAGTGATGGGTGCCTTTGAAGAAGCTGGTTGAGCAGCCAGAGAGCAGCCACTTGTGATGGCTCAGCTTCTGAAGCCATTGCCTGCTGCAGGGCAAGGAGGCCAGAAGGTCAGAGGACAACTTGAGGTTACACCAGACCAGTGAATTAGTCTAAGTAAAAGGGGCGAAGGGAGAAGGAGAAAGAGGATATCTTTAATTTGGGTCAGCTCATGGTACAGCCACAAAACCAAGCACATTGGCACAACCGAGATGGGAAGGTGCTGTGGGATGGGAACGAGCGGCCACAGGAAGTGATGGGGAGAGAGGGTGGAAACTGTAGGCAGCAAACCACTTCAAACCGCTGAACTGGAAACCAGTGTTTACTGCAGTTGCAGGAGCCCATTATAGTTTTGCTTTTCATAAACTGAATACAAACCCATGGAAAACAGGGCTAGAAGAGACACAGAGCTCAGTCCCTCCATTTCCCCAAGGCACCAGCAGCTGTACCTATGCTGTTCCCGGCAGATGTGTCTTGTGCTTGCAGACTTCCACCCGTGGAGATGGTGCCTCATGCACTGCAGAGGCAACTGGTGGTCAGAGAAAAACATACGGACCTTGGGAATTGTTAGGTTGGTGGTGGTTTGGGGGTCTTTTGTTGTTTGTTTGGGGGTTTTTTGCAATGAATTATAAATTCTTTTTAATGACCTCAATTGCTGAGGTTACTACTGCAGTTCAGTAGAAGTAAGATCTTTGGAGCAGAGGTCCTCAAAGAGATGAGAGTAGCTCCAGGTTCAGATCACTGACTGGCAGCTGGTCTGGAGCTATTTTAGACTGAAACAAAAGAGGGAGGAGAGAGAGACAGTATAAACTCTCTTAATTCTAACAGCACAAGATGCTTCATGTGATACAGACAGGGCAGCATACCTAAACCAGCCCTGATCGCTTTTCCACGCCAGCGCTGCCGGTGGCCGTAGCGGCTGTCACAGGGATGCCACATGGCTGCAGGAGGAGGTTTTCGCCAGATTTTGGGGCACACTTCACGCCAAAAAGTTGGCAGGTTGGCTTTTGGCAGCTTGAATCCTGGCTAGTGGCCAAACAGGTATTTAAATACCCGATGATAACACCTGAAAATGTCCCGCTAGAGCGTTTGCAGGGGCAAGGAAGATATCGTTGCCTGCAGACCTGTGGCATTCTCATATTGAAGAAATTTAGGAGCGGAAATCTTCTCTTCTTGTGTCACTTGGCCGTTTGGCTTTTATTTCCTCATGTCTGGAGAGTTTTGTCTAAGGTCACGTCACTTTGCAAAATTAAATTTTTCACCAATAAAATTTGATCCCTTAGAAAAGAAGGAAAAAAAATAAGAGCAACAAACCCGGGTTTCTGAATTGTGGCCTTTACTAAATTAAAATACAATCCAGCCTGACATTTTACATGGCGAATTTTAACCCCAAGAGACAGCGGCAATAAACTGCAGCTGCGGCAAAGCCAACGGGCCGTGTGAGTGAGGCGGGGAACTGAGGCACGGGCTGGCAATCATGCAAACCGGTGTACAACTGCAGAACGTTTAGATGTGTTTGGGATGGCCGGAGATGAGGTCGTCAGTCCATTACAGCCATATGTATTTCTTTCTGATTAAATACGTGCTAGCCGTACTGAAAATGATGTGATCTGTGGCAGCCAGCTGCCAAAGCCACTATTCCATCTTGGAGAACCTTTTAATAGTATGCTTCAGTAACAGCAGTTTTTATTAAGCAAAGTTTATTGATTTATAGTTTGTGAAAACATATTTTGCATCAGGCTCTTGGGAGTTGGAGGTTATATGGAGGTGGTTTGGCTACGCTGGATTATTAATCATATCAATGGGATTTTGTAATCCTTGCATTTGCAGAAATGCAAAGTTGAGTTGGAAGGCAGCACTATTCATCACGCCAGCTGTAGCTAACGGGACGCTGTAGCAAACCACAGCTCTCAGGTCAGCAGAGCAGCTTTCTGAGGGAGGCAATGACCTCGAAAACCGTATCAAAAGCAGAGTTCAACCAGACCTCCGAATTACTCTGCACCCACTGGAAAACCAAACTTGACCCCAACCATACCTGACTTGAAAGACAAATGTGACTTGAGGGGAACGCCGCTCTGGGTTGTCCCCGATGGGGATGGCTCTGAGGTGGACCAGGCAGCCTTCCTCATTGCTTTGCCTCCGTCCAGCTCAGCTCTTGCTGTGCCGGCTCCAGGAGGACTTCTGCCTGCAGCAACATGACACACCGCAGAGGTTGTCTTTTTTACAGCTGCTCTGCATCAGGGTAGCCAAGCACGGAAACCTATGGAAGTGTAGGAGCAGCAGAGCTACGTAACTCCAGGAATGTGGTGGCTTTTGCATATAAGAGGGAAAGAACCGGCCCCAAAAGCAGCTGGTTTTATTTTATGTTTAATTTCTAAAGCAAACAGGACTCACCAGGAGGATATTTGCCAACACAAGAATAAAATTCGAGAGGTTCCTAAAACGTCCCCTCTTGATTAGAAAAAGGGAGGACAGCAGGGCTGGAGCTGTGCTCCAGGATCGTGTTAAATGGTGGTTATTTAATCGTAAGCATTGATCAGGATCTCTGAGACAAAACACACCAAAATAAATTCCTTGAGAACTATCTTAAAATAGTGCACATTTTCCTGAGGTTGGCCAGTTGGAGATAAAGAAGCATAAAATGTTCCCAAAGCATCTATTTTTTTTCTTCTTTTTTTTTTTTTTAACCAATGTAAATAGTAGACTTTTTCTGCCTTTGCTGGGTCGGATCCCAGCCGCAGAAGAACGCAATTGGAAGCAATTAGGCCAATTTCTGACTTGGCAAGAGCAGTGGCCAATCCCCCTTTTGGCACTGCATTTCAGGGCTGCATTTTATCTAAACCTTCCACGAGAAATTTGGTTTTAATTATACTTTACTGAACTCCTAACAGCTGTAAAAGTTTCTGGGTTTTTAAGAGAAGGCTCCGGCCCTGCACAGTCAGAGCACATTTCTAAAATCAAAACCATACGGCACTCCTGGCCCTGTGCAGCATCCCGGCGGTCCGGGCGAGTAAAGCCACGGCCAGTACCTAGCTGTGCCGCTTCCTTGGGATTGACCAACGTCAGCACGGTGAGAACTGGGGGGCCCAGAAGAAAGCGGCTTGCGCAGGGAGGCTCGGTCCGGTGTGATGCTCTTTGCCGTTTTTCTCAGGTCCCATCTCAGATGTCCTGTGTTTTGCCAGCCCACCTGGGCTGAATCGTCTCTGACCCTGTCCGGGAGGGCTGGCGAAACTAGCTGAACCCCTTTGCCGTCCTCCACCCCCCCAGCACTCCCTGAATGTGCTGCCGCCCTGAGACGGACGGGAGGAAAGGTGATGTGATCTCTCAGGTCTAAGAGCTAAGGATTACCAGAAACTTCCAAGCACACCTGCAAGTGCTCTGTGCTTTTAAGTTTTCCTTTAGAAGTCATGCCCTTGGCTGTCTCGGTGCTCTTTAGCAGGAGTGCCGGGGTCTGGGTGCAGCGCTGGCTGCCGTGCTGGTTTCTGAACCAGGACAGCTGCCTCCAGCGCCTCGCTTTTCCCTGGGGTCCTCCTCCCCCCGCCCCAAGCCCTGCAGCGATATGACCCTGTTTAGATTGCAGGAAGGATAATTTCACAACCCGATGCTTCCCTGCCTGTTAATGTTTCTAGTCAAACTTTTGATCCCAAGGGAAATGAAGGAGTCTGGGCAAAACTGACAGCGCTGTTCCAAATTTACCAGGGGAAGAAAAAAACCCCAGTGCATTTGTACAGTTGGTAGAGCAGTTCCTCAGCATCCCCTTTTTAACCTTAACAGATTGCACGGTATTCGTTCAAGAAAAAATCAGGAAGGGAAAGTCCTTTCTTGCACCAGCTTAGTCAGTAAGTGTACGTTTGGTGCCTCAGCTCTTGTTTCCCTCTGTTTACCCCCAACTTCTCTTTCCAGAAATGAAGGAGGGGGAGTTTTGTCCTTCACCTTCTGACGCTGACCTCGGAGTTTCCAGCTCTGGGACGGCGTTTCCGAGCAGATACAACCTTCTTTGGTGCTTACATATGCAGTGCAATGAGCCAGCTAATGCCGCAGAAGTCTATATGAGTATTTGGTGTTTGTTTTAAAAGAAGGGGCAGTGAGTGGAGGAGAGGCGGTTGCTGGGCTGATGGTGCAGGTGCAGCTGGAAGCACATGGCGAGGGTGTCCCAGGGCGCTACGGCCAAAAGCAGGGCAGAACTGAGCTGGGAAGAAGCTGTTTTCTACTGAAAATACGTCTCCGATGTGATGTCCCAGTGGCCCCTGAAAATGTTTGTCTTTGAGCAAATAGCAGGGATGTCTCAGTTACGCGCCTAGTCCAGTGTTTGCAGGTAGGGCTCACGCTTCGCCTCTCGGATCCCTCCTGCATGGCACAGCCGCTTCCCAGGAGTACGATGTTTTAATCGTCTTTTTGTTTAACTCGCTTCCCCAGGCATCAAAGCCTCTCTTTGTGCTAAGAACTGCTGCTTTCCATGTCACCTCTTTTAGTTGGAGCCTTTTTTTGAAGATGCAAAGTGGAACTTTTTTTTTTTTTCCATTCAGGATTTTTTCCCCCTCCTCCATCATTATTTAAAAGAAAAAAAACCCACAACAAAACTGAAGAAGCTGCTCCTTGAAATATCAGTGTGAACACTGGCCTCTGTGCAAAACCCAGGAAAATATTGAGCCAGAAACTGATTTAAAACAAAATAAATAAATCTTCCCTCCTTCCCTGAAGGTAGCAGCAAGAAGAAGGATCTGCTGGCGAAAACTGTTCTGCAACTTTCATTATGGCAGGGACACTTCCAACAGCTGCTGTAATATCTCATTCAGGCTTTGCTTTCCAGACCTCAGCCTTTACCCAGTTCCTCTCAAACTTAATCTTTGTCTCAAAAATACCACTTTTAACTGAAACAACATGGAGCGAGGCACTGAAAATTGGAGGGTGAGGGAAAGACGCCGGCTTTCCCAACAGCTGCGGACACAGAGATTTCCTGTAGCTCCGTGCTGCTTCTGCAAGACACTGGAGTCGTTTTATGGTGCAGAGGCAGGCTTTAAACGAGCCCAAACGGAGAGAAAGTCGCAGGAGGAGAAATCACTGAGCACTAAGAAATACCTAGCTGTTGGCTGGAGTCCCGGAGCCGCCGCGTGCCGGGGGTGGCAGCAGGTTGCTGCAGGATTGCTCCGCTCTAACGCCGGCAGCAGCGGCAGGAACGATGCTCGCAGGTCCTCCCGTCTCATCAAGTATCTCTCTTCCTTTTCAGAGACACAGAGACAATTGCAGCCTGAAACAATTCGTCTCAGTATCCATCACAGGCGGGTTTTAAATACAATAAACCTGGGGGGTTTTTTACCCCTTTGCTGTTCTCAGCAGCTATGTTTAAAGTGATTCCTTTCTTATCCCACCCTTCCGTTGCAGAAGCACACCACTGCTCACTCTGCCTGTGGAAATTATTAGTTCTTTGGAGGAAAAAAATGAAAAAAAACGATTTTTCCCTCCTGCTGCAAGCACGCAGGCTGGCTTGGGGACCTGCTCAGGTTTTATTGCTTAGTTTCCACGTTGCCTTGCCCAGCCGCGTGTGGACTTTCTCAGCGCTGTTCAAATACATTAGCAGGTGCGTTTGTTGAAATAAATGCGGGCTTGATATTAAGTGGATTACCTGCCTAGCCGTTTGTCATGGTAAGAAAAGTCGTCACTGAAGGGGATTAGCATAAAGTGCACAAATAACTTTCACTAAGAGGCTTGTTAATCACTTCCTAATTCCCCTCTCCCGCTCAATAGGGGAGGTTGGGTCATTAGGCCAAAATTAAAAGGGAGCTGTCAGGCAGCTGAGGGTTTTAACGTCGGATGCTTGGCTAACAAAAGACCGTGGAGACATCAGGCAGTGTGTTTGCGGCTAAAAATGGGAAATCTTTCTAATGATAGCCCCATGCCAGAGGCCAGCCGTACGGAAACTGCTTCCCAGCTTACTGGCTTTGAGCTTCCTACGGAGAGTGGCCCAAGCCACGGCTGTTTGGACAGCAGGCAGATGTCCCTGTGACAACAGCAGCAGCTGCCGGGCGTTTGGCCCCATGAGAAGCTTCCCAGACAGCATCCAGCATCGCTTGTGGAAGTGCGGCAGGGCTTAGCTACGGTGGAAAGCTGTCTGCTCTCTCCCTTGGGTGGTTTCTCACCTGTATGATGCAAAGAAAGCTTTTGGTGCATGGAGAGAGGGTTAGAACAAATAAAATAATATCGGGCTGGGCCTGCAGCCATGGTTCAGGACCCATGCCAGCACTGGCACGGTTGGTGACCGTCTCTACAGCATGGGGTTGGCACCCAGACCTGCTCCGGGAGCCCGGCTGAGGGTGGCCCTGCGGGCACAGCTCTAGGGAGAACATGCTAGTTAATAGCAGGGCTTGCTCGTCCTTTTGAGCATTGCATTTAGCAGCTTTGGCTTAATGTGTTGTCCATCCACGAGGCTTCAAATGTCCTGGGATTCTTCAGTTCGCCTCTTGTTGACTGGTCGAATCACTGCATCTCACGTCGGAGGGCTGTGTTGCAGGGCGAGCGGGGATCGCAGATTCCTTGGGGAGGCTCCTGTCTTGAATCAGGATTCCAGATGAGGGTTACATTAGGGCAGGCTGAATTAAAAAATGAATAACTAGGTATACGTAATACGTAGCTGGGTCCCTGCATCCTGGCGAGTGGAGGGCAGTGTCGCAGGCAGGCTGGGCGCAGTCCGTGCTGCCCTGGGACTTGCCCCTGTGGTCCTCTGGCTTTGGGCAGAGAGATTGCAGAGTCGCTTGTCTGCCCTCCTTCTGCATGTAATGGGATGACTTAATTCAGCTGTCCGTGGTGTCTGTGCTCCCAGATACCTGCCCAGTAATGAGAGGCATCGTCTGGGTGCCAGGCAGGAGCAGGAGGTCTGAAGTCTTCAAGCACTGGGGTGCCAGACCGGCAGCAAATCTGCCACCCAGCAAGGCGTTTAGCACTAGATTTAGTGGTGTATCTAGGCAGCGCAAACTCCAGCACAAGTGTGTCTGGGCACTAAAAGCCTGACCCCTCGTCTTCTCTGTAACGTCCTTCTTGTGTTGACTCTTGCACTTACTAAGAAGGATCTAGGGAAAAAACTGGTAGAGCCTGCCAGCGGTTTGCTCACTCAGAGAAATGACACTGCGAATAAAACTAGCAGGGGAATATCGGGCTCAATTTCCAGTTCAAGGGACTGAAAAAGAGTTCGACTGCACCTTGAATTTGAGTAAACGTCTGCCAGACAAAGAGAAGCCTTGCGGAGAAGGAGGTGGCAGGTCAGTGCGGTGTATCCTGCAGGACACCTATGCCATTACCATTTGATTTTTGCAGTTGTGGGCTGCAGCAAAGGCAGCGTTGAGGACGGCACAGGGGTGATTTGGATGTTGATGAGGGAAGAAGAACCTAACACACGCTCCAACCAACATGTCCACCCTTTTGGCTAGTGTAAGGCTCCTCTCCCTTCCTCGTGCACCTTCTGCTGTGTATCTCCTTGACATGGTGAAGCTTTTCTTCTTGGGGGAGGTACTTGCCCATGGAGAAGAAGTACCGTTTGTGATTTCCTGAAGTCCAACATAAATACGCAGCGAGCTCTGTGTATCGTGGTCCATTAATCCCTCTCACCCACATCATGCATAGGACAGTGATCAAAGTCAGGAAGAATAATTTGATTTAAAAAGGGAAACAATAGATTAGTTTTGGTTCAAAGGAATGGATTTCAATTCTGGAAACTAGGATTTGAAGAGCAAGGTTCAGTAGTTTTTAGGTTAGCAAAAGAAAGGAAACCTGAAATGCTTCAGAGAAGCTGAAGCGGTTGAAAAAGTGCAGGCAGGGATCGGTGATTCCCAGTTTGGGCATGGGAAATACTGCTGTTTAGCTTGTTGTGAGCTGGGTGCTGGTATCAGAGGCAGGAAATTGCTGCTGTGTGGTAGCTCTGCAGTTCTTGAATTGAACCTTTAATTCTCCTCGTTATTAATTCCTTTTAATAATTAGAATTTCTTTCTTTTTTTTTTCCTTCAGCATGAAAGACTTTCCAGGTAAGAATTTTATTTTCTGGAGCTTTTTCTAATTAATATTTATTGACAGCATATTTTTGCATGGCTTTGGGGATTCCCTGTGCTTCAAATCAGCAGCTGAAGCTGGTACTGGCCATTTGCTTCTTACCTTAGCTCAACCGTTGGGCCAGTTTGCTTTCGTCCTTTGCTCCCCAAATTATTTAACAGCTACTCCGCAGAGAAAAAAAACCCCTCTGTGCCCTGTTAGAAATGCAGCCCATTCCCACCATGAACAGGAGAGGCGCATGGGAAATTACTGCCCATTTGGGGTTTGGGCTCATCCCCGCTGGATTTTGTCCAGTTTTTAACACGGTGGTGGCTGCCTGGCCTTCAGCAGCGATGCCCTGCCGCGGGGTGGAGGGTGCTCTCAGCCGTCCCAGCGCCTGTGCTCAGCCGGGCCTGCCACGGCCTCGAGTCCCAGCCGGTCGGGCTCATACTGGCTGTCCCAAAGTAACAGCGGCTCCACGGTGCTAAATCTTCATCACGTTTTAGGTTGGAAGCAGCTACGAACCCTACGACCAGTGACTCCTCCTACAGCGACCGTGCCTCCAGCCGCTCCAGTGCCTACACCCGGAGGGAGAACCGGTTAGCCGCCCTCAGCAGCAGAGCAGAAGAGGAGAGTAACAGGGACTATAAAAAAGTAGGATTTTTTTAAATGTATTAATGTCACCGCATGCACCTTAGAAGCTGCCTGTTGCTGCAGAAACCTGCACTGAGAGTCTTTGGAAAGAAAGAAAAAAGTTTCTTTTCATTTTCTCTCTTCCCATTGCCTTTGAAAGTCACACCAGCCTTTTTCAAATGCATCAGCCCTTCAGAGGGTCGAAAAAGGACAAGGGGAGAAAGGACATTGAGCAAAGTCAGGTATCTGGGGGAGGGGGATTGAAGAGTCAGGCTGGAGAAATGCTGGGATGGATTTGAAAGGAGCAAGAAAAGAGAGTGTTGAGCATGCCAGGGTGGCTCAAGCATGCATATCCCCACAGAATTATTTTTGCTGCTATAACATTCCAGAATTATTTTTTCTGTAGTCTCTGAAACTTTCAACGTAATCCTTGAAAGGCAGTAATACGGACTGCTGTGCACATCTAGTATCAATGCAAAGACCATATGAAAAGTAAACAGATTAAGATGACCTTAATTCTGAAATGACTATGATGCTGAAAAGCCTTGCACGCTAAGCAGCACCCCACTCCTCTTCATGAACATGTCTGGCCAGAAGAGGCAGGCAGTATGCCCAGTTTGTCCTCTTAGGGGGATGGAAATTCTGCTTGTTTGAAGGAAGTGAAGGGAAGAAATCCGTTCTGGGGTGGCGTAAAATTGTCCTCCTTTCTCCTCTTCTTCAAACTAAAAGCACACAAGAGCAACTAGGGTGTGTTGTGTTGGGGAGCACAACAGAATCACAAGTTCAGATACATCCAGCATACATAACTTACTACTTTATTATGCTTGGTGGTTTACCTAAATTAAAAACATCCCTTCTCTTTGCCTCTTAGCTGTGTTTAAACACCCTACAAAATTAAACAGCTGTTTTCTTATTTCATATGAATTATGAAAACACAAGTAAAGCATCCAAACTGGTTCTGTTTGCCCTTCTTCTAATATCCTGACACAGGGGAGCGAAGCAAACCCCGCAGCTGCCTCTGCTCGGTGCTGAGGACACGTGTCTGCTCGGAGTAGTGCGGCAGAACTGGGTCTGTGCGGCAGCCGAAGAGCAGCCTGGTTAATTGAAATCTTTTGTTTCATATTTCAGTTATACGAAAGCGCCCTGTCTGAAAATCAAAAGCTGAAGTCAAAACTGCAAGAAGCCCAGCTTGAGTTGGCTGACATCAAATCGAAGTTGGAAAAAGTAGCCCAGGTAAGGCAAAAACCGGGTCCTAGGCTGGAGAAACTGAGCACTGGCCCATGACAAGCCAGTGCACGTTCCAGCATGGGAAAGGATTTAGCTCTTGGGAGGGAAGGTGCTCCAGAAGAGACTTACTTTTTACAGAAATAAGTGTGATTCTGTAAAGACTGCTTCTTCTCTGGGCCAGTGCATCTGTAGCCTATCTAGGCCTTTTTGCAGCATCCTGTGAATGTCTCTCGGTTTTAATAGCTTTCTATTTTTAATTTACATAGCAGAAACAGGAGAAAACTTCTGACCGGTCCAGCATGTTGGAGATGGAGAAAAGGGTATGTGTCTCTGCTTTCTTCTGAGTCTCGATTTTTCACTGTGCTCTGCAGGGCATAGTAATTTCTTGAAGGAAAGTGTTAATTAAAAGATAAGTTATATTTTTGCCTTGTGGAGCAGTGCACAGTGATAATTGTGTTCTGACCTTTTCGGTATCTGAGACTTTTCTGCCCTTTGCAAATCAGCTTAGTTCTGATTTCTTTCTTTTGTTATAGGAAGCTGCAGACCAGTGAATTGTATTGTATTGTGCTAAGAAACTGTTGGTCCATTATGCTTTAAAATATTTGTGATCCTTATAAATAAAGACTGTTTTGGGGTGGTGGGGGCAACAAGGCAAAACACTAGCTGGGTGTCTGTCTTGTGATTATATGTGATATCTGAATGTTTGAATGCTCCTTCCTCTTAATTGAACAGTCAGATTCATTGCAGTAAGCTAAGCTGAGCGGGCAGTGTCTGGCTAAATCTCTGCCTTCAGTGACCATAGCTTCGGTCAGATCAGAAGGGACCCGAGGAGATCTTAATGCATCTCAGCAGAGTCAACCAGGTTAGTCAGGGCTCTGTCCCATCGTTTCATGAAGACCTCTGAGTGTTGAGTTTCCACAGCTGCAGCCCCTTCTTCTAGTTCTTAACTATCCTCATAGTGATTTCTTTTTTCCTTATATCTAGTCAGAGCCTCCCCTACTTCAGCTGATGGCCATTACCGCTCATTCTCCCACCACCTACCTCAGTGGTTAATTAAATCTGGCGCCTGGCTCCAGTTTCTCAGTAACGTCCACTTACGTGTTGGAGGATCGCCTGAAGTGGAGGCTCCTCCTAAAGTGTTTCATCTCCTGAATTTTTAGGAGCTTTGCTGGATGGTCAAACCCTGTGTTTAAATTCAATTGCTACCGTCAAAGACCTTAATTATTTTTGTGTAAACACTTCCCGGGATTTGCCAGATAGACTGCAGAGGAGGTGATGTTCAGGATCCCCACTTTGGACAGAGTTAGGCAGAGCACATCAGCCCTCAGTACAAGTGTGTGATATACCTGCCGGCGCAGGTGCCAGGCTTTGACTGTTGAAGTTACCGAGGTTGCTGAAGCTGAGCTGATGCTCAGGCCAGGGCGCTGCCGTGTAAGCTCAGCTGAGCATCTCTGCACCAGCCTGAACCCCGAGACTGAGATTCTCAAAGCAGTGATCCATGTGGGCATGATTCCTAGGTGTGCTTAAAGCAGGCTGAGTGGGGTTATCAAACATGCAACGATCGCTGGCATCTGAACGTAGCTGCGGGGGTAAGTCATGACACGGGTGGAGCTTTTCTTTTGGAAAAAAAAGAGAGTGTGGTGGTCAGAGCACTTGCCCTGAGGGGACATCCCCAACCAGAGGGAGCTCACACCATGCGTCCCATCTCCCACCCATGCGATGCTTCCAAGTTGGGGCAATGTCCTGCATCACTCTTGTTGAATTAGGATCACGACAGCCACAAATGCAGGTTTCTGAGAGTTAGAGAGAAAAAAAGTGCCCGACTGTTCTCAGTGAAGATGGCATTAACTGTTTCCAGGACAGCTTAACGCATTTTGCACTGACAAATCCCTGGATGAAGTGTGCTGTGGACAAGAAGTGACCCAGAACCCATCATCCACAGCCTCACACAGAAGCTGGTTTCCTCACTCTCCTGTCCTCGTGTTTCTTTGCAGAGGGCAAAGGAGCAGGACAGAGAGTGTAAAACCTGTCCCTGACCCATGTTTGCCATTTCCTTCTGCTCAGTGCACTTTCCTGGGGCGGTTTGAGCCCTCTCGTGTTGAAAAAGTCATTGATGGAGTCCAGATCTCTCCCTCTAGGCAAGGGCTCTAGCTGTCCACTGCAGGCACCACCAGTACGCACGTGGCAGAGCCTACCTGTGTAATTGTCGGTTTCCAAAATGTACTGAAAGCAGTCAGCTTTACAGCTTTGAAGCCCTAAATTAATCTGGGAGAAGCAGAACTTCTAGGCACCTTTCCTTATTCACTCTTTCATATTTGATGGGCTTGGTGAGTTTTCTCATTGCCTCCTTTAGTGGGGTGCAGTTAAATCCATGCCTTCACCTACAGAGCTCAAAATCACATTACATCGAAGGTCCCAAAAAACGGGATCACTGAAGGTGGGGGGATAGTTTCACTGAAGGGGTGTGAAGAGAGCTCAGGATCTGCCGAAATGGGCCCAGCGCGTATCGCCTGCTGGTGCACCAGCTGCCCTGTCAGCATTGCTTTGAGATGCTTTTCAGTGAATGCTCCTACAGAAATACAAGACTCCTATTTTTCTTTAAAAGAAAATGTACTGTAGGTTTTTCTATTAAATCCTTGTGACCATCTTCGTTATGAATCCTTATAAACAGGAGAAGCGAGCCCTGGAGCGGAAACTCTCTGAAATGGAAGAGGAGATGAAGGTAGGAAATAATCTATTCACTCTGTCTATTCCATTTTTTATGCTTTGTATTAATGTCTTTTGGGATTGTCACCCAGGAGTAGGATATTAAAGGTGTACATGGGAAGGGACTCGGGTTACCTCTGAGCGTGTTCCTTTATGCAGTCAGAACTTACTTTAATGGCCATGTTCTCCGAACATTAAATACTAATAAAACTGTCCTATTATCATTCATCTGATTGCACCATATGTTTAATCTGTTATGCTGTTTGATCCGAGAACTGTAAAAGCTGTTCTCCTTAAATGCTTTCCAAAACTAACCTTTTGTGGCATCGATGAGTTTCAGTGTGCTGATCCTTTGTGCTCTGAATAGTCTGCAGCTCAAGTTAAGCCGCTGTGGTTCTCTCCAGATGGGTAAGAAGACAAAGCTGGCTTTTGAGATCACGCACACTAGCCAGGAAAAAACACAGAATGATTGTATTTCTGTACTCCCTTCCTAAAGCATGTTACTGGAAGGCTGTGTCAGTAAGTCAGCCTGGAATAGATTTCAGCAAAGAGGAATTTGCTTCATGATGAAAAGCGCAGCATGGCTTACTGTCACGAGACATCCGCCACCGACTGCTCCTTCGCGTTCTCCTCTCTCGTGGCATTGCTTCGAAGGATGGTTCTCCTCCTGCCATGGCTTGGATGCCCTGCGAGCACGGGGCTAGCGGGGAGCACTGCAGAGCAGGAAGCAGTGTGTTTTGCCATCTAAGTGCACCTAAAACTTCACACTGATTTTGCAGCATTACATCATTTTACGCTCTATTTTAATGCTCGTATTCACAGAATGCCCCCCTTTGCTCTGTGCCCTGCACTTTCATTCCCTTTGAGCATGACCCAGGTGGGACCAAGCTACTTTAAGAAGGAAGGACCCCGTCTGAGAGCTGTGAGCTCTCCCAGCACGGTGCACTGATGGAAACAGTTTCCTGCCACCCTGGAGGAGGTTCCAACTTTATGTTTCTATCTGAAGCTTTATATATTTACCGAGCGTACATCTTTGAAAAGACCCATTGGCTTGTGCTGCATCTTCTACTGCAATAAGTAGCAGAACGATTTGGTGGAGTCTTACTGTAAAGGCACACTTGTTCTCTCGCAGAGGAGAAAATAAACGTGGATGTGCTAGCCAGAAGGGGAAGGAGCAATGACTGAATATGCCTAAATTCCAAATTCTTTCTTCACTGAACAGGTAGCAACCTTTAACTCCAGAGAGACCTTCCTGTAATTACAGAAACATGGCCTTCAAGAGAAAAGCCAGACAGCAGCCGTTTGTGTTGTTTCTTCAGCTATGCAGATCACTCTGCAAACCAGCTCAGTCCACGGAGTAAAAAGACAAATTGGTGTCCTCTAGTGGCCTGTCGGTTTTGAAACATTTATATTGGTTCAAAAAGCAATTAATGAAAGAAGGTGCCTGTAGGAACTGTTGGGTGCAGCCAAAGCGCCTCTGGTTCGGGTAGTCTGGAGCTGCAGACTGATGGAAGCTGAGATGGTGCAAAAGGAGAAGCACTGCTAGAAGTTTGGCATGTTCTTATATTGCCCCGAAGCTGCTGGAGGCAAGTGCTGGAGATGTGAGCTCACGGAGCCTGTGGTTTAACTGAAAATGAGCTATCGGGTCCTCAAGAGTGATACTCCCTCTTTGCTCTCTGCTATGTTCTTGCTGCATTGAGCAACCAAAGTGGCCTTTTGTTGGTAGAATAAATAGACATGAAATTTGAAAATATCTCTTCTAAGGTGCCACTACGTTTCCACTAGTTTTTGCAAAAACTTGAGCATGTGGTGAGTACCTGAGTGCACTGTGACATGTCTTTTTTGACAGCCACTGAATAAAAAGGAGTATAAAATCTCTGAAGAGAAAAAAACATCGAACTGGACAACTCCATAAGGAAAGCAAACTTTCGTGTCCACTTTCATCGTGCCTTAAAGTGGGAGAGTCAGCCCCGTTGTGTTTGCCTAGAGTGAGATAACCTCTGCAGAGCATTTGTGTTAATCCCTAGTGTGGAAGTCGAGCCAGGGAAACAAATCTATTAATTCTGGTTAGACTTTCGTTCCTGCTTCTTGCGCTAGCTGAATAGCTGTCGAGCAGAATCAGAAGGAATAAGTGACTTAAGCAAATCCACCAGTTTCCTTTAACATGGAGAGTAGCAAGGGGAAACAACCAAACACGCCAGGTTATTAGGTCTCAGGTAATACTGCAGTTTTGGGATTGGTCCCACTGGTCTTTGAATTGAACCAGTCCAGCACGGCTCTCATCCAGCTTTTTGATCCTGGGGTGTCTGTGTCCAGTTCTGTGCATCAGATCTCATAGCCCAGGCTTTCCTCTTCTCGCAGCTGACTTCTTAGGAAAAGGAGGCAGAGCGGTGGTCACAGGATGGTCCTGGGTTTCTGTGACAGAAACGCTTTGTTCTTCAGGCTATGCTTGAGGTAATGAGCTTTGTTCCTTTCATGAGTTTAACCCCTGCTAACGAAGAAATCAAGAAATGGAGAGAAGCAGGACAAACTCGGTAATCTCAAGAACTCCTTGGTGCCAGAGCTGCTCCTGCAGACCTGCTCTTGCGAAGGTGACAGGGCGGTGCAGCATTTTCCTAAGTGACTGCAGAATTTCACTGGAGATACAGCAACTTGGCTGAGGAAGGAGAAAGAAAATTAGCATTTGCACTGAACTGAATTCAATGCCAAGTGCCTGAGGTCCCAACTTAACACAGCAGTTTTTCTTGAAGGTCACAGAAGCTTCTTTATTCCGTAGCAGCACTGCACCTCCTGGCTTTGTACATTGTGCATGCTTTGGGCATTTTTATTTCCCCTAGTGTTGCAGGCACAAAATCCTTTAATTGAAGGCAGGTACAGCTGAACTGAAAAACCTGCTTTCGGTAAGCCAAGTATCAAGCAGAGTGATAAGCAATCACAGCGGTATCGTCCAGATTCTGGTCTTCGCCCTTGGCTTCAGTCCCAGCTTCCTGGCCTTTGCTAGGTTTCTTGGATAAATAGAAGGCTGTCCTACCTGCAGCACACGCACAGTTTTACATAAGTGATCCTTTTTATTTTCTGTGGCAGCGTGCTGAGGCTGAGGTGCATCTGATCGTGCCATGCTGAGGTTTCATGCTATGTTGGTGTGGCAAAACAAAGGTGGTCTCTCAAATGATCACAATCCTTTCCATCTCGCGTAGCACTGCACCCCGTTTTACATATGTTTGACGTTTTCTGCCAGCCAGATGCTCAGCTGTGTTCCCTGTGATAAAAGAGAGGATGTTTATTATCCGTGGTACCACCGAGAGAAATTACTCTTCCAGTATGAACCATCCTCTGGCAGCTCCTGGGTGTGATTTATCACAGGACAGACGTGCGATGTCCGTCTGTGTCCTCACTGAGCGCAGGGGGAGCTGGCACAGCTCAGGCAGGTTAAGTGATGGATAGATGGCTGAGATTTGGTGAGAGGGGATCTCACTGCCGAGATGTCCGTGAAGCTCTCCTGCAGTTCGTGGGCTGTAGCTCTGTCTCAGGACCTGTTCATTCTGACCAGTGTCAGAATTGCATTGGCATAGTACAAGTAGCAGGAGCTGCTTTGTCAGTTTGATGCCCTCAGGGGGCTCAAACCCCATCCTTTGCTGGCTCCCCGCACTCACCTGCCTTGCTTCTGTTGGTTTTGCAAGGCTTTTGAACAACGTATCTTGATTCCTTAATGGGGAGCAGAGGTAGTGCTTTTGGGTAGCTAAGAATCAAACTGATGGAATGGGGCTACACAAAGTGCTTCTTTTTTCTACAGGAATGAGCCCTTGGACAAAATGTCCTGGGATGCAGCAGGTTCCTTGCCAACGGCAGCCAGCTCCATGTCATGCAAGCTGGGTGGAAGTTCATCCAAGTTCTTTGTGTCACAGTAGATTTGCCCGTGCTGCTTCTGGTTAGGGACAGACAGTGACCTCCCTCTGAGCACTTTCTGCTAATTAAATGGCAGAAGGTAATCCCCTTCCCAGTAGACCCTTCCCTCCGTCTCCTCCCTGCCGTTGCAAGCTCACAATTAAGAGGACGCAGGGAGGAGCGCATTGGTTTGCGGAGCTGCTTTGGTGCTGGGCTGGGATTTTTTCACTTGAACTTGCAACTGCTCTTCTCTCAGATGTTTCCCTTCCTGCCTTTCCCCTGCCCAGTGTCTGTGCTCCCTCCACCATGGAGGAGGGTTTCTTGTTCACATGGCCCCGCTGCCCAACAAGCTGTCAGGAGGACGGAGGGATGGGACATTGCTCAGAAAACAGCTCTGCAGCTCTCAGGATGTCCTGGCACCTGCACTTGGTAGAAATGTGCAGCACATGGTTTCGCTTTAGCATCACTGGGAAAAATGTCATCCTTGTACAAATGGTGATGTCTGCCTGGCTTTTACCATTTCCCCGTTTTGCCTTCCTCATTGCTTTTGTGTTCTGTATCTCCCCGTTGCCGCTATACCTGTGCTAGCCCCAGCTTTGGGGCTTGATTTCTACACCGTCCTTTGCCCACTTGTTTCTTTTGTAACCAAGAATGCCATGTTTTCACATGCCTCCTGTGTAACACGCTGTCATTCCAACTCCTCTAGTTAAAATGAGCGGTTTAAGGTTCTGAGTTGTCACCTCTGGAGATCAGAGATAAATTGAGCCCCATGACAGAGAAGAGTTGAATCTGGGCAGGAGTGAAAAACCCACGCACGCCCCAGACCTTTTGGCAGGACTGAAGCCTGAGCAGACCCAAGAGCTGTCATTCAGGTGCTGCAGGGACGAGGGATGCGAGCAGACGCGGTACGTGTCTCGGTGGTCTGCTGTAGGACAGCGACGCTTTCAGGTGCTTCAGTCTGTGCCTTTAAAATCTCCCATGAAGCTTTGTTCACTCTTTGCTACACAAGATTGCTTTAGTTTTTAGAGATACATGAAGAAAAGGAGTTTTAAAGAAATTCTCAGTTGCCAGCAGTGTTTTCGAAGCCTGCGTAGGTGGTAAGTCGACGGTGATAGTTCTCACAGTAGTACCTAAGTCCAGGGGCTCTGTGCTGCTGGAGCTCACTGTCTGGGTAAACTAGAACATAACCTGCAAGAAACTGTCCTGCTTTGTGGTGGGAAATCCCTTTATTCGACCTTTTTAAAGGCTTTGGGGGCCCCTGGAGAAAGGGACGATTCCCAAAACATCTTCAGTGTGTTGTAAGGCTTTCCCCATATGCATCTGAGCTGCTGCCCATCCAGCACTCACTGCTACTAATTTTTCTTTTATTCTCTTTTTTTCTTTTACTGCTTGTGGACTAAATTCACGTTTTTGTGCCCTTTTGTCTTCGTGGTGTGTTTCCTCTGTATTTTTCTGTCCACTCCTCTCACTCTCTGCAGAATCTCCACCAGCTCAAACAGATTCACACTCTGAGGCAGATGAATGAGCAACTGCTGGCTGAAAACAGGGCTCTGACCCGGGTCGTAGCCAGGCTTTCTCTGCCTGCCAAGCCCTCCGAATCAGAGGAGCTGTAGCTGCTTTCCCTCCGGCTCATCTCGCCTCCCTCTTCCACTCTTCCAGGCAGGTCTCCACTCCCTTGGCCGGGCTCTTCCCCCTCACCTCGTTGCTCTCGAGGGTGTCTGATGAAGCTTGTGGCTTAAAAGCAGCATGTGGCAAAGGATCCTCCGAAAGCCAAAAGCATGGTGTTACTGCCCGGCTGAAGGCAGGGTTTCGCTGGAGGCTCTGTTCAGTCCTGCTGACTTTTGCTCTGCTTGGCAGATGATGCTCACCTCGCCATTTTACTAACCGACTGCATCAGGGGGTTGCCTTGTCCCTATGGATGGGGTCCACATCTCCCATCATCCAGGAGAGAAATAAGAGGACAGGCTCCCTGCCTTGGTCTGAAGGCACAGGGCTGGGTGGACGGCGCTGAGATGGCTACTGAGGAGTGATGGATCAGCTGCTTCCCTGTGGCTTAATGCTGGCAGATGGCTTTGGGGTGGCTTGTCAGTGCCAATCACAGAATCACTAAGGTTGGAAAAGACCTGTAAGATCATCAAGTCCAACCATCAACTAACACCACCATGCCCATTAAACCATGTCCCACAATGCCTCGTCCACACGTTCCTCAATGGGTTAGCCAGCAGCCCCTTCCCCATTACCTTACCCCAAAGTAGGTGTTTTGTGCTATGTGTCTGCTCATATTCTTTTTCAGTTGGACTTAGTTCAGTGAGAAGCTGGCCCCCAGCAAATAAGATTATCCAAAGTCAGAATGAACAATGTAATAAATTTCTAGGGATATTATACAAAGTGCACATTTTAGACAGAAAGGTGATTTTTAGAAAACCTACAACTGGGCAGTCCTCAGCAGGTTTTCTTGGTCACTTGAGCAAAGAGAACAAGCTCCGTCCCTCATTTTAAAGAGAGTCTGAGTTCAGTTTTTGAGTCCGAGTTCACAGGCTGCAGCATCCCCTCTGCCTCCCGCGGTCTGGCTATGAGGCAGGTGAAGCGATCGGAGACCGACCAGACGCATACTCTTTTTTCATCTTCTGTTTTAAATTCAGTGCAAAGCAATTAGTGTCTGAAATCCAAGGATGAGCCTTCCGTAAGCTTTGTTCTTGCACATCACGCACTTAAATTACATCCTTTCTTGCTACTTCATTGGTTCGGTGCTAAAATAAAGCGTAAATGCTTCTTTCCTAGGGCCCTGCCTGTCTTTTGCAGGTTAGTAGGGATGTTCAGATCCCTTCAGATGTAGCTATTTTTTTAAAAAAGGAAGAAGCAGTATGCTCTCATGGGCTGGAAGTGGCACTCAGGTATAAAAAAATCTATTCTTAGCACACAAATTATATCAAGGATGATTAACCGTAGAAACAAACTAACCGAGGGAATTGTGGCTTCCCCTTTCCGGGAGTCTCAGTTCAAGACCACACGTGTATCACAGTGGCTGAGAGAGGGGGTGTTTCATGTTATGTGGCCTGAATTGTGCAGATGGTCAGGTTAAATGATCTCACCATCTTTCTGGTTTAAATCTGCGAAAGTATTCCCAAACGTGTCACTGGTTCATTCCTTCTCATAAGCGGTGAGTTTAAGTCATTCTCCTTCCCAACGTGCTTTGAGATCTGAGAGGGAAAATTGAGTAAAACTATTTCCAGACTTGGAGAAATAATGTTTCACAACTGTAAGTCACCGGTCTCTCTCCTTCTCCTCGGAAATACTCACATTATCATTTTCCCCCTGCTAACAACCGTCTGCTCTGACATGCCTTGTCTCTTGCGCAGGCTGGCTGAGACATGGGTGGACTGATCCTTCCCAGCTCGCTTATAGGTTTGCAGTTCACTGCTGGTGTCCGAGCTGGAGAAGAGCCGCGTGTCTGCAAGCTCTGCTGATTTTTTTTCAACTCTTTTAGTAGGTCTAACACAGGATGTTGCTGGTACCTGTAAACCGTGTCTCACCGGTGTCTGTAGACATCACAGCTATACAGTAATGTCACTGTTTTAAACTCTGACAGATTTACCACGCTCTTGCAGCAGTGGTGCTTTTCAACGAATCTCATTTTCCAAAATCCACGTAATTTCTGAACTGCCACCTTCTCCGGTGTCACAGGTAGCACACAGCACCACTGCTCGGACCAACCTCTAGCCCAAAACTCACTTTACACCAACACTGCCCCATGGTCAGCTTCACCATCCCCTGCGGGCAGTGCCACATCCCTCCTTACCATTTCCAATGAGACATTTATAAAGCTTCAGTTTTCAGGCCCCTGCATTACCAGCCTGCTTCACGTGCAGTTTATTTTACCGGACTCAAGGCTGCTTTGCTTCGAAGGGAGGAATGCCCTTGGCCTGGGAGGAATGAAATCTTACAAGGTTGATTTTTAGTTTTCAGAAAGCTTCACTGGAACCTGATGGACTAGGGTTATAGCTGGGAAACTTTTCAAGAAGCACTAGCTTTACATGTACTTATGCTCCTTCCTTTTTGAATAAATCACCAAAGTTGCACCGAGGCATGTGTGTAAGGCATAGCCACCATCAGAGCTTCCAGTAAGCTGTAGAACTGGGATGGTTGCTCCCTGATTTTGCTTCTGGAAACCTGTGACAGATTATCTCTACCAAAGCAAGTGGCAGAACTTCATATCACTGCCTTACTACAGTGATGGACACATTCAAGACTGCAAGGCCACCGCAGGCAGTGACATAGAGAGGACAGGGACTGTCCATCTGCAGACTGCAATAGGTGGTTGAACTGTCACAGTGCACTGGACTGGAAGGCACTGTGCTGCGTTGTGGGTGTTAGATGAAGCTCAGGAGGAAACGGAGGAGTGCGGGAGTGAGACAGCAAGTGCTCTCCCCGTTTCTCTGGGCTCCCGAGCACTTTGGTGATGGGTGATGCCTCTCATTTGGCCGTGAGAAATTGCATAAGGAGTCACGACTGCTGTTCTGGTGACAGCCCTGTCATGGAGATGTGCCTGTCGCACCACCGAGTCCAGTGAGACACTTTTCAGCATCTCTAGCTGAAGCTCCAGCGAGCCCATCACATAGTTTTACCCTTATCCAAAATCCCACCATGCTGCGCTTTCCCCCTCCGCTCCCTCTTGCAAAACCTCCCGTCTGGAGCATCCACCGCCAGCGCCAGCAGGGACGGGGTTGGGCGCGGTGGGGCCAGGCATGGCTTGGCCTGACTGTGAAAGGAGGGAATTGCTTCAGCAGGAGCAGTGGGAGCTGGCATCTGCCCCGGGAGCTGCCTGCGCTCGGTGGCGGTGGTCGTGGAAGGGCTGCAGATGAGAGGAACAGGCAGGAGGCTGTGGTCAGAGCTGAAATGCCAGCTTAGGGGGAAGGAGAAGGTTTAGTGGGGATTTTGAATTTGGGGGAATTCCCCTAAGATCCACCTTGGCAGAGAGAAGTCATCGCTAAGCTCATACTGGTGCCGTTTATACCTGCATGTGACCCCGCTCCACCCTGGCCTGTTCCAGCAGTCTCTGGGGCTGCTCACCCTCAGGGTTGCTGGCACCCATGGTGCGAGTTACACCTCTGTGTCACACCCCGAGACGGGCAGCGCGGGGTCTCCTTCCAGGCCCCGAACGGCTGGCAACAGCCCACAGAAGGTCACCTGCCCGCAGGGTGGGAAGCAGGGGGAGTCAGGAGGGATTTTTGCCAATGAGAAATGCTGGAAAGGTCTTGTCGAAATTATTTCCTTCTCTATTTCCAACTAAAAGCTTTCTGGCTTTTGTCTGTGTTGCGACCCTTGGTTGAGCTCCAGCATTCAAAATTGAGCACCAAGGAGGTATCATCTCCAGCGTCAGTATGTTCCACCAGTCCTCTGGCCATGGCATGTGCATTTGCATTAACCATCTATGAGGTCCCAAAGAGATTTGGTTTTATTCTAAAGAGATTTTGCAAGCTGCGCTTGGTCCAGTCCTGAGTTAGAATTTCAAACCTTTGTTTTCCCCTCTAGTTATGGCAAAATGGAACGAACAAATCAGAAAAAACAGCTTTATAGTTTTCTGCCGAGCCCTATATAGCCTCTGTGAACAGGTTTGGGGTGAAACAGCTCAGAAATGGTTCCTGCCTCCCAGCCTGGTCCTGACCTAGTGCTGGGGCCATGGCATTGCTTCTCACCACAGGCTTTCCCGGCTCCGGGGGCTCCTTGGCTTTTTGCTCAAGTCCCCTCTTGATCCCTCCACACCTGATGCCCAGTCCATAAAAATCCTGGAGATGTTACAGAGAAATTATCAATGTTAAAAGTGTGCTGGGTGGAGGGCGTACAGTAAGGAAAGCTCTGCACGCTGCTATGGCACATCAGTGGTGAGGACACAAGCCAAGCATCCAGCTGCCGCCCTGGCCGCATGGGTGCCGCGTCCCTGCCGTTCCCTCTGAGCCGTAGGGTTTGTCCAGATGGCAGTGCCGAGTTGTAATCCCACCTTGTCTTTGTCTCTCTACAGATTTTGACAGAGCTGAAGTCGGACAACCAAAGGCTGAAGGACGAGAACGGAGCCCTCATTCGTGTCATCAGCAAGCTCTCCAAATAGGAAGCCTGAGCAAAGGCAGGACGAAGAGGGGTGCCCTACATGAGCTGCCAACCCCGCCACCAAGCCCTACCCCCCTCTTTTCCTCCTGTCAACAGTACAGCAAGCATTTCAGCCGTGGGATCAATCTGTCACACCTGCCTTGCCCTGTCCTTTGCTGTACATTCCCTTTCTGCCCTCATTTCCCCCACAACACACACCCCTGCCATTTTATTATTTTTAATTTAAGCATGTCGTGGTATCTTGGACATTTTATTCAAGGGAGAAGAGAAACCTGAGGACTGGGTTTGAGCTGCCAAAACTTCTTCTTCCAGAAGCCCAGTATTTGGTGTTGGACTCCAGTCTGGAGTAGGTAGCTCGTACTTTAAAAAGTGATGCCTAAAGAAGTAACCCAGCACATACAACCCCTTTACAGGTGGGAAATGTGAACATGGGCTGGGACTCTGAGGATGCACATCAGCCCACCTGAGATGTGGGACTCTGGTTAAAATGTGATGCTGTGAAAGCCACCAAGGCTGATTTCTGTAACAGGCTGACAACAGCTGCTTTGCACAGAGACCTTCTTCTCCTTTCACCCCAGTAGACCGAGTCTTTTATTTAATATAAGTTTTCGAACCTGTTCAGTAACATCAGTGCTGACTCTTGGTGTCAGACCCCTTATCCCTCACCCTGCCTTTCCTCCGCAGCCTGGGTGGTTTGGTATCACGTTGTATCCTTCCAGGGCTCCCATCTCAGTAGTTAGTAGCATCTGCTAATTGCATCTGGACTCTTGCTCCTTGGAATAGGATGTATCACAGATACTTGCCAAGCTTTCTGAAGGACAAGCTTGAACCCCTAGAGATCCTCCGCCGCTTTCACATGCATATGAGCCTGAATCACCTTGCAGGGAGCTGTGCGCACACCAGAGACCAGCCTCCCCGTCCTAACAGCCGTCTGGGACATTTTCCTGCTATCTTCATGAAGGCAGAGCCCTGTAGAGGAGTCTGGTCTGGTATTTCAGGTACCTTGGTTTGATTTGCAGCAGGATGCTGACCGAGTGAAAGGCAGCACTGGTTGGTTTGTAGAGAGAGGGCATGCCAGAGTCCAGTCCCACCCATCTGTTGGTGAAGAAACTTGACACAGCTGGGTTTCAAGGCAGAAGACCATGAAGCAGTGATCGCTTGTCCTCCCGCATGCCTTGGAGAGGTGTGGGTGCATTGGTGTCAGAGGGACAAAGAGCGGCCCTTGGATGTGCTGGTAACTGTATCGCTTTCATCCTAGAAAGTCTTTTAATCTGTCAAAAGCTTGCAATAAGCCTTGACCTTGAAGGAAACCTCAAAAAAAACCCCTCTTTAATGTTATACATACTCAGAACAGTTTGAAATTGTTCTCTCTATGGGCATTTAGACAGTGGCTCGTCTACGTGCTGTGCGATTTTGATGATAGCAGCAGTAACCTGTCATCAGATCTGTTGAGCTTCCTGTTAATAGTCTCCTTTCGAACAATACCTTCCCTCTCAGAGACTTCTTTTTGTATCCAAACCACTTTCCCATCTGCATCCTTCCATATTTGTTCTTTCATTCCCTTTGTCCTTTGGTTTCCCTGCTCCATCTGGCTGAGAGTTGCAGTCTCAGTCATTGAACTTGGAGGTTGCCATGAAGAAGTTCTACCTACGCTCCCGGGCACCTCTGCTGACAGTGGGCACGCAGCTCCCGCCGGGCTGGTGGGACTCTTTCCACTATGAGAAAGAGAGATGAGATACTTGAACATGAGCATGATTCTTGAACTTGCTCAACAGGGTAAAATTTATCCCTATCAGTCAAACCTGGGCTTTTTGGAACCTTTTGCTGGTTATTGCTTCAGAAAGCGTGTTTATTTCCCTCTCCCTGGGTTTTTTTCTTTGTTTTTGGGGTTTTTTTCTAGTTCTCCATTTTTCCCCTTCCCCTCCCCATCCTGCCTGTTTCCACCTCTCTAGCTCTTCTTAGAGTTGCGGGTTTTTCCCCAGACAGCTCTAGACAGAGGTTCCTCTTCCACCGCTCTTCAGCCAGCGGAGCTGTTTGTGCACGGCATGAGATGCCGTTTCTCCTGGTACACTGAGGCCCTTCCTCTGCTGCTGTGCTTTGGGGAGGAAGAGACCAAAGCTAGTAATGGCATCAGGGTTTCTGCAGAGCACTGCCTAAGCCAGGCATCCTTTTTATATGACTTTATTTTAACCCTGCTATATTTAACAGCTTTAAGTCTTGAGATCCGGTCAATGCTTTTTCTGCACGCCGTTCCCACTTGGTGCACTCTTTATGTGAGTACTTCTGCGGTTCTTGATGTTTTTTCTCTTGGTGACCCACTCCTCGCTTCAGACTTGGGCTCTCTGAGCTCTAAACAGGAGTCCCGTCCCTTCTGTGCCACGTGGAGAAGAAGGTGCTCATCTGCTGGGGCTGCTGGTGGTTGGCGCAGTGCTGGCGTGCCAACGCGTGCGTCTCCAGTCGTGCATCCCAGCAGGATGAAGGATGAGATTTCAGACTGAAGATCCTGTTCTTCTCACGAGGCAGGTTCCTGGCAGCGTGAAGAAGCCTGGTGTCTGTTTTAGGGAGAGGGTTCAACCCAATCTGACAAATCCATCCTGCACTGGCGCTTTGCCCCTTCCTACCAGGACACTCGTGTTTTATCCTAAGGAACCATATGCAAAGGGTGCGGAAGGCTTAATTCCTCTGCCTGGCACCTTGCAAAGCCAAACCACTTTAGATGAAGTGTCTGCTTAGCACTGGATTATCCCCCTGAACTCTGACTAGGGTAGAGGACCCACCAACAGTTTAGTCTCGCTGACTAGCCAAAGCTGTGAGTATTTTGTGATGACGATGCAATTGCAAACCAAATTCTTGAGAATTAATTTTCTTGGTCTCACTTAATGCCTGACATAACCAGTGCACTGAGGAGGTAACGAATAGGACACCTTGCACTCTGCGCTTGGGACAGAGTGCAAAGCAAGCAGTTTTTAAAACTGATCCCTGTTAGAACCAGAGCGTTTGCCAGACGTGATCTCCATTGGAGAACACAAGCTTTTTTTCTAAGCAATTGCTTGGGGTGAATTCATTTTTATTGCTTGGGGTGAACCCGCCTATTGTGGCTGTGAGTTTGATGATGGCTCTTTGTAAATAAACTCCTTGGAGAAGCAGGACTAGCTTACGAGATGGGGAGAGAATGTATTTTTATGCAACTATTGAGTGGCCTTTCAAACCCTGAGATGAATGATTTGTTTTACTGGTTGTTGTTATATAGTATTATAAGTATTATGTGTTTGAAAGTTTGGGAATAATATTCACATCTATGATGCTTGTAAACACAACAGTATTTATAAATGAATAAAATAAGAGTTGATAAAATAGAAGCTTTGACTTTGCTTCCATCTTTCTGGAGCTGCAAGTTGTTTAGCCTAAAATGCCGTGGTTCTCCCAGAATTTCTGTAGCACGATGGTATCAATCGTCTATACAAGCACAAATGCTCTGCAGCTACGTACCTGTGGCGGTTACAGCACGGGAAAGGCAACGCTCCCCTGTGTGCCTGTTCAGGGAGAGCTAAAATGAAGGAACTGTGGATGCACGTCCCTGAAAGCCACCCTCCAGCCAGGAAGGCGAACAGGAGAGAGTCCCATCTGACACCTCTCAATCACGATGGGGTTCAGGCCCATCTCCCTCCATGATGTTAAGCCCTGTATTTGCTCTGCTCAGGAGCTTGCTCAGGACAGACCCGTAGCAAATGGGCGCTGGTGCCACGTCTTGGAGCCTTGGTCTGAAGCGAGGTTGCTAGAAACCTCCACGTATTTCGGTCGTTGGGGGTGGTTACTGCAGCTTGAGCTCTTCCCCTTGGGGTTAGGGGCATCCAGCGCCTCTGCAAAGCAGGGCAGGACCTATATGTGAATATATGGACCAAACTGTATGTGCTGGGGGTGGAGAATTCGGTGGGGACCTTTGATACCTTCCCACCTGCACCCCACGTCTGAGCCAGCCGCGATCAGCTGGGGCACCAGGGCTCAAGGCTGCCTGGGGACACCCCCACCATGCGTGTGAGCACGCTCGTGTGTCGGGGGGACCTGGGCCTCCGCCCCCATCCCTCCATCGTCCCTGGGCTCACGGCCCTGGGAGCTGCCCCCCGCCGCGGACGCCCTGCTGAGCCCCAGCAGCAAGACCAGAAGGGAACCGGGGCTCCTTTCAGCTCGTTTCTTTAATAAGGAGACAGATATCATTACAAAATAACCATTTAACAATAAGAGACGGAAACGACAGAGTCCACACGAGAGGAAGGGGCTTTAAAAGCAGCTTCCCGCCAGAGCCGAGTGCTGCGGGGGCCGGGATGGGGCAGAGCGGGGCTGGCGCGGGGGGTCCTTCGCTCCAGGAACCACTCGAGCCTGGGAGTCCCAGAGGAGCTGCTCCTCCCTCCCAGGGTTCGGGGAAAAAAGGAAAAGAAAGCCAAGCTTGTTGCAAGCCTCGTGGATTCTCTTCCTTTTAACCCCAGGAGACTGAAGCCGAGCATCTCCGTGGCACGGCTGGGTTTGCACCGCGGTGCAGCTGGGAGAGGGGGAAGCCAGCTCTTGTCCCCAAAACAGAAACCACCCGACCAGACATGGCAGAAATAACCCAATTTCTCCAAAAAGCCTTTTTGCCACCAGAACTTTGCTGCATCCCAGCCTTTCCACTGCAGAAATGCCACCAGCAGGTCGGCCCCGGTGACTGTGCCCAGCGCTGCCCTGTCCCCCCGCCCGGAGTGACGGTGGCATCCGTGGCCACCAAGGCGGTGGCCGATGTGGCTCATCCTGGCAGCCCGGCTCCGCCACTGAGCCCCACGAACCCCGGGGAAGGTGGACACACAGGGGAAGGGGGTCACGGCTCACCTGTGGGCCCATCCCCATGGGGTCCCGGCACACCGTGGTCTAATATGGCTTCTAAAGTTGCTCTGACGGTGAAATGCACCAACGCGACACAGGACACCGAAGCCACGATGTTGCCGCTACCCGGCCATGGTATAAATGCGACAAGATACAGGAACAAGACACACATGGAAGTCACGGCTGCGTTGGTGACGGCTCACCCTCCGCTGGCGGGACTGGCTTGGCATGCTTTGCTTCTTGGCATTATTTTCTTCTTTTACATGATTTTATTTTTTTTTTATTTCGGGGAAAATCATCAGGGCGGTGGAGAGCACTCAGGCAATGAGTTTTGTTCATCGTTGTCTCTGCCTCACTGGAGAAACGTGGTCAGGATGGAGGTGCCGGCGGCGGCGAGCGGTGGGGCAGAGCGTGCAGCGCCACGCTCAGCTTTAACCATGCTGCTACTGCTACGTGGCTGCATCTCATGCACTGTTCATGGTATATACAGCTATGTCTCCATATAATTTTAACTACACACAACTAAGGGTGGGGGTCAGAGGCAGCGCAGATGGCTTTAATATGTTGGTTATTTTTCCCTTTTTTATTAAAAAAAAATTAAATTATGTACTAAAGTCACAGTTTCCCCCCCCTGAGGCTTAAAGAGTCCAAATGGAAACCAGCCAGGTGGGACCCGCGCTCCCGGTGAGAGCCCGGACGATGCGGTGGGTCTGGGGGGGTGCGGGTGGGGGGGTGCAGGTGGAGGGGTGCACATGGGGCTGTGCACATGAGGGTGTGCACGTGTGTATGTGCACAGGTGTGCGTGCACACCTCCGCCTGCTTCCCAAGGAAAGCTGCGGGGCCATGCACGCTCCAGACTGCCAACAGGAGGATTTTAGTGCTCTTTCCAATTCCTTCTTTTTTAACCCATTTTTCACCTAAGGCAAACACCTCCCCAGTACCCGGAAAGACTCCGAAACGGAGACTGATTCGAGAGACCAAATCTTGCCAGTGCCCCCGGCCGAGGGGCATCAGCCACCCCCAGCTCCCCGTTAATTAAAAGCACCCCAAGATTTCTTCTCGCTTTGGCTACACAAGCAGGGCAGGATGTCATTTGCTGACACTGATACATTCGTTAGGAAAAGGGACTAATTAAAGACGGAGATGGCCCTGTGGGACCACTCGCTTGATGACCCACAAAGCCCCTGTAGCCCGGCGTGGCCCCGGTGCCACCTTCACGCAGCGCAGCCGAGCTGCAGCTCCAGCAGCTGTGC
This sequence comes from Gavia stellata, assembly GCF_030936135.1. Taxonomy (NCBI): domain Eukaryota; kingdom Metazoa; phylum Chordata; class Aves; order Gaviiformes; family Gaviidae; genus Gavia; species Gavia stellata. The sequence goes on along the minus strand of NC_082623.1, from coordinate 950,596 downwards.
ATGGGCCAAGTGCAGCCGAGGTGGTGGTGGAAGTGGTCTTTGGAGGTCTCCAGTCCAACCTCCCCCATCACCATACCACGGCTTGGCTAACCGAGCCCCAAACCTCCCTCAAAGACAGAGATGTCCCTCCCTGGGGGCTTGTCCCAGGGCTGCACATCCCCGTGTCCAACCTGAACCCCCTGAGCTGTGGCTGCCACCAAGTTTCCCATCGTCTCCCCACCTCCAGCCGGGGCTGAGATGCCCTTTGGAAGTGGGGGCTGCAAGGAGCTGCTGAAGCATCCGACGGCACCAGGACAAGCTCAGTTTTGGCACTTTGTCCCCGGGCTCAGGACGCCCTGCACCAAGGTCCCAGCCCCGGCATTGGACCCCCAGAGCAGCGTCCCCGATGCCCGGGGCATCCCCGGCTGCACCCCGGAGCTCTGCTTCTCCACTGCGAGCCCCCCTCGCTGAAGATGCAATGCCCTTTGCTGCTTAACCGTGCCAAAACCCCACAAAACCGAGTCCAGGAAAGCAAAGTGGAGCAGGGAGCACGAGGCTGCTGGGGAGCTGGAGCCAGGACAGGCACACCAGCTGACGTCAGTGCTCCAGTACAGACTGGGCTGAACTGGGCAGGGCTGCTGGACCCTCTCCCAGCTGCAGGGAACGACACTGGCTTTCCAGCTCAGGGGCTTGGTCCTGGTTCATCCCATGGTGGGAGAGGTGGCCCGGAGAAGCTCTTGCCCGCTGTCAGGGACACAGGTATGGCTTATAACCCCGAGGGGAGCGGGACGGGGTGGATTCAGCAGCCAATGGCCCGGAGGGGAGCAGCAGCTCACAGGGGTTGGGGCCTCTGGTCCCTTGTGGGCCACAGGCTCGGTCTCACCCTCCCCACCAGCATCACAGCAGTGGGATGTGGCAGTGGGGCTGGAGCTCCCCATAGCCCCCCGGCTGCCCTGAGACTGTGCTGGGGTGCCCGTGGCAGGGCTGAGCCCTGGGGACACGTGATGGCCTCTGGGGAAGCAGCTGGTACCACTCTGGGGGGCTGCGCCCCTCATATTTGGAGACCTCGCAGTATAAACCTGCCTTGTGGAAGCATCTTGACCTACAGGTTTCAACGAACCATGGTGGGACACACATGCAAATCACCCAGTGCTGTCCTTGCTTGGCCTCTTGAGACATGATGGCCGCATGGCAGAGGTGGTGGTGGTCCGCACTGCACTGCTGTTGCATGCACATCCCTCCATGTGTCTCCTCAAAGCAGACCCCACGGGCCTCCCCGTGCTCAGACTGGCCCCCGCAGCTCCGCCTGCAGTACCGAGGGTTTGGCACCCCACCGCCATGCCAGCCGCAGTGGGGCCCCGCTGTCCCTGCAAACCTCTCCCCAGAAGAAGCCAAACCTGGAGCTGGCCAGGGGCACTCGGCCGTCCTCGGCCCAAAACCACGGCTCTTGCCCTTCCCGGACAGAGGGAGGCAGAGCAGGAGCGGGAGGCACCTGCGTCTTCCTGCAGAGGGTCTTCTCCACCGTTTTGATGTCCACGCAGCTGTTCATGCCCCAAGCAAGCACAGTGGGTCTGGTCATCTCACGCTATCAGGCTCCAGTATCACCTCCGTGCAACGTTCAATGGTTCCCCACGTGAACCCAAGGGAAGGACTTCAGCAGCGATGCTGCGGGCTGGTGACGCGGCCGCCGGGGAAGGCCCCAGGCATGACGATGGCTTTGCACCTGGAAGGGATGGCGGGCAGAGGCGATGGGACATGCAGCAGAAGGGAGCGATGCTGAAGAACAAAAAAGAACCATCCGTGTCTTTAACCTCTTCCCCTGGAAGCTATTGGGACTGTCTGGGAACCCTTCCACAGCCATCAAAGGGTATTTCAGCTTAAAACAGAACAAAAAAAAACAAAAACAAAGATTGCGTAACTGAGGTATCAGTAGCTCTGGGTCGCTTCGACTGTCCGCAGTGCCATGCCGTGCTGGCCGGCAGATCTTCCTATTTGTTCTTCCCGAGAGCTGCATCTACTTCTTCCTCTGGCTTCAGCGAGTGCCACTGGGCAATGGGCCGCCGGGGGTTGGCCAGCATGTCAGACCAGTGCCGCAGCTCTGTGCCGGTGGAGTTGCAGCCCGTGAAGATCTTGCCGATGGCTTCATTCTTCCCCAGCTTGTCGTAGTCCAGCACCGTGATGACCACTTGCACTTTCTAAAGGAGGAAACCTTCTTTAGAGGGGCAGAAAGGCACAGAGGCCGTGACTGCTCCACAGCCTCCATGCTGTCCCCAGCCCCGGGGTGGCTCAGCAGCGCACCCCAGGGATCCCCCAAAGCTGAGCCCTCTGTGGCCTGTTTTGGGGCAGGGTCCCCTCGATGCCCATAGCTTCCTCCACTTCCTTCCCCGAGGAGCCCAGGGCTGCAGAGCCACGGTGGGGGCCCAGCTCATCCTGACGTGGCCACCTGGGAAAGGGCACCAAGAGGTGGTGTGGGGCTGGGCAAGAGCTGCGGGCTACAGGGCTTGACAAGGCTGGGCTGGGGCAAGGGGCACGTGCAGGGGCTACTGCAGGACATGGAGCAGCAGAAGGCACCTACCAATGGTCCAAAATGCCCCTAGGACCACTGGGGGTCCCTGCTATGCCTGGGGCGAGCACTACAGGACCGGGAGCAAACAAAAGCCCCATTCCTGCTGCTAGCTGGGCTTGGGGGTTGCATCTCCTGTGGCTGCTGCCCAGCCTCCCACCTCGGCCCCTGCACCAGCTGCCCTCAGCATCAGCCCAGCCCCAGGGTGGGACCGGACGTATTTTATGGGTGACCAGACCAGAAGCTCGGCAGGAGCCGCTTAGGCCGGTGGGAAGACTTCTCCTGGGGGACTTCTCCCATCGGCCCACCCTGCCTGCCTCCCAGTGAAGTCATCGGACGAACCTGTATTTGCTCAAAGGGGATCTCAAAGCTGAAGGACTCGTTGAAGTAGGGGTTCAGAGTCTTCTTCTTGACTGTGGTCTTCTTCTTCTTCAACCTCTTGCCATTCTGCAGCAGGTGGATCTTCACGTAGGGATCTGGGGGTGGCAGAAGGGTGCATCAACCAGGGCGGAGATGCCCGGGAGACGTCTCAGCCCAGAATGAGGTGCACCGTGGGGTAAGGAGGCCTCCACGACTAAAGGTGTTCTGAGGTTTGTGGATGGAGGCCAAAGCCAAAATATTTGGGCTGGAGAGGATTTGTGGGAGTAACTGGCCAAGGGGTCCTGTGGGTCTCCTTGTAGGAGGGCTGGGAACAGTGGAGTGACATTGGTGGGTGCTGGCCTGTCACCCCCATTTCTGGAGCAGGACACCCCAGCAATAAAGCTGAACCCTTCCAGCCATGCAGGTACTGCTCTTCTCCTGGTTAAGGCAGGTCTGGAGAGAGCTGAGGACCCCTGGGCAGAGAGCTCAGCCCTGGGATGGAGATGGTAAGACTCTTCTAGCATAAAACATGCCATCGACTGAGGTCCTTAGCCCCAAGGCGAGGAGGAGCAGCACCAGGAGCAAATGGCAAAGGAGCATTTTCACCACCCGGGTCCTGCAGCGTCCTGGCCCTGGACACAGTGGCAGACCAAATTCAGTATGTCCTTCCTAAGGGTTGGGGGGGCTCATCCCATCCCCATCTCCCTTCGCCCCCCAGCCAAACCTTGGGCTGCCGCCAATGCAGGATGTCCCAGGCACTGGAGGGGGTTTCCCCAAGCCCTGCCAGACTGATGGACCCAGTGTCCTTCTCCAACACAACCCCAGGGCGGGGTGTGAGGAGGATGCCCACGAGCCCACACCCACCTGAGAGACCCCCGACATCCATCTTCTTCAGGTTCTTGGCCTCCAGGATGCAGACAGTGAGCTTCCCAGCCGTGGGCACGTACCGGAGGGAGATGCAGATGTCTCCTAGCTTCTCTGGCTGCCAAGCAGAGCAGGGAGCAGGCATCAAAGCCTTGCCAGTGCATCGTATCGCAGCGTTGGGACATGGTCCCACATGCAGGTCCCCCCAAACCCTGCTCAACCTTCAATGCAGGCACAAGCTGGCACCCCGTGCACCGGCACAAGGGTTTGATCACTTGGGTCTTGGGCAGGCCAGTCCCAGCACAGCACCCAAGACATTTATACTCTTCATTTTTGTTACAGAAAGGCTTTTGCATGGGGGAACAACAGGGGCGGATCCTGCCCAGCGTTCATGGCCAGGACATGCATGGCATGCAGGTAGGACCCCACAGCGATCACCATCCCGAGCACTGTGGGATCACCCAGAAAGCAGAGCACATCTCAACCCCCCTGGCCAAGGGTTTCAGCTGGCCGAGGGCCTTGCGCCGGCCCTGCTCTCACCTCCTCCTTCTCACCACTCTGCAGGTCCCGCCACTCCTCGATGGGCTGGCCCAGGTCCACCGTGTTCATGGGTACCTTCACCTCACCAATGATGTCGTGCTTGGAGAAGCGATCAAAGTCATAGATGGCCATCACCAGCGTCTTCCCACCCAGTTCCTGGTAGGGGACCTGCACAAAGAAGACCACCGGGCTGGCAACGAGCTCAGAGGAGCCCAAGCAGGGACCGCCTGCTCCCAGCAGCGAGGGTCAAAGTACAGGACTGGGACACAGTCAGGAGGAAAGATGGGAGTGGGACTCAAAGTCCCATGTGGTGGGTAGGAAGGGGCTCACCTTGAAGGTGAAGGTCTCGTTGAAGGCAGGGTTGAGTGTCTTCTTCTGCACTTTGGTCTCATACTTTTTCTTCTTGTCAGGGAGCAGGAACACCTTGACGTACGGGTCCGAGGTGCCGCCCATGTCCAAAGCTGGCAGTTCGGCAGCTTGGAGGATCCCCACTGTCAGCTGGAGGGGGGAGAGGGGTGTCTTCAGCGAGCTGACCCAGCTACACACTGCAGATGCCAAGGGCTTGTCTCCAGCCCAATGTGGGGCAGCACTCCCCATGGCACAGCACCCAGCTCTCCGCTCCCTCCCATGCCACCTAGGTCCAATAGGGAGACTTCTCCTCTGAAATACCCTCCCTGGGCAAACTCCACGCCCCCACCTCCTCAGGTGAGCCCCAGCCCCTCCATCACCTGGTTCGCCTGGAAATCGTAGTCCAGCGAGAACTGCAGCTTGCCCAGGTTCTCCGGCTCCTTCTCCTCCTCCTCACCTTCCCCCTCCGTCAGACCCATCTCCGCATCATCATCATCCTGTTGATCCTGCAACAGCAGCCGAGATGCCCGGCTCAGCGGCAGGGTCACAGCCCAGCATGACTGTTCCCACACCACTGGGGAACTCCGGCACCCCAGTCCTACTGGCTTCTCAACCCCCTGGGTTCTCCCCATGAGGGGCAAGGAGACCCCCCGCACTGGGGACGTAAAGCGCTGGTAAAGCAGCCCTGGGGTGGCACCAGCTCTGCCCACAACCACGCAGCTGCCGGGAAGCTGGGGAGCCCCCAGGCTGCTCGGTGCTGGTCCAGCCGTGACGGCGTGGGGGGGGGGGCTGCCTCGGGGCACTGGGACAGGGGGGGTCAGCTCCAGTGGAGGGAGGTTTGGTGCTTGTATGGGGGGGGGCTGCAGGCAAGCAACCTACTGCAAAGGGTGCAGGGATACTCTGCTCCCCCAACCCATGCTTGGGGGAGCACTGCAGCCGGTGCTAAGGGCTTAGCAGGGCAATTTTATTAACTTAGTAATAGAGATACAACACAATTCCCCTATGTCTAAGGCAAAGCCACCCCTCTCCACGGCTCTCCAAGCCATGGTCCACGGGGTGGGAGCTTCAGCCCCGTATCACCTCTCCGATGTGTCCCCAGGTCCCCCATCCCACCCTGGAAGCAGCCGATGGAGAAGGACACTCGGGGTAGCACCTACCATGAAGGGCGTCCCGGGACAGAGAGGGAACACGCAGACAGGGCAGCAGGGAGGGAGGACGGTGAGAGCAGTGGGAAGGAAGAGAGCTACGTTAGAGAGAGCATCGACAAGGGACCCACGGCGAGGTGGGGAATGGGGGTTTGTATGGCCCCGTTGAGCCCCAGGGAACGGCAGCCCTCGCCCTCCCTTGGGGTATCCCACCCCACATCTCCCACCACCGCGGGGGCATGCAGACGGGCAAGTGTGACGGAGCATCCCCACTCAGTGCTCGTCTCTCCAGCCCTGCCCACATGCCCGTGGTACCCCTGTGGCTCTGAAGAGCAGGAATGGACACCCAAAATCTCCCACCCCCTCCAAATGGCCCTGGGTTGGGCTGATGAATTGAAATGGCCAGGATCGCCCCAAACTCTCTGGTACCAAAGCCTCCTTCCCGTTGTCCCTTCCTGGCCCCCCAGGATGGGGAGATGGTCCCAGCTCTGCTCCATGCACCAGCACCTGCCTCTTGAGCACTGGCTTTTTGGGGACCCCCTAAACTGGTGGGGGTTTTGCCCTGGTGGTCCTCCCCTCTCTACTAAAGGCACAGAGAAATAAGAGGGCAACTCAGAGAGAGAGACAAGGGATTAAATTAACATTTGCTGATTCAGGTGAAGCATCAGTCTGTCCAGGGCAGCCTGAGCCTGGTCCCATCCAGGCCACCAGGCACTGGAATAGGACAGTGCTGCTGACTCAGCTCCAGGTTTCCCATCCCAGGATACTGGTGGCTCCATCCTCCTCTGCTGCCTGAGCTACAAGTGCCCCAACACAGTTTGTAACTCAACCAGAGGGGTTGTCCTACAACACCTAGCGCAGGGCAAGGCCAAGCAGTCCCGAAGGACGTCACCTGGTTGCCCGACTTCATGTCCTTCATGTTCATGGCGTTCTTCATGCCTTTGCCCTTCTCCTTCTTGTTCTTCTTCTTCTTGCAGCAGCACTTCTTGCAGATGCAGAAGCAGCAGGTGAGGATGAGGAGTCCGGCTACCACCGCGATGGCGATGAGGGCCCAGGGTGGCACTGTGGGCAAAAGCCAGTGTTGTCATCAGCCCCGCAGCTCCCTCCTGGCCACAGCTACCCCACCGCCTTGTCCCACGTGCTGCACCGGGACTGGACTGGTGGTGGGGTCACAGGGAAAGGGATACCTGGAAAAGGAGGCAGCTACTCACAAGGGATCTTGTTGAGCTCATTCATGAACTTGTCCCTCAGCTTGGTAAACATGTCCTCCTTGCTCTCGCCTGGCCCTGCAGCCTCGGTGGAGTTCTCCATCGTGGCCATGGGCATCGTGGTGGCCGTGGCCTCCGGAGCCATCATGGACGCTTGCTTGAATGTCATGGTGGGTCAGGGGCTCCCTGAAACACAACGTCGCCTTGGTGGTCACCCAAGTCCCTGCTGCCCTTCCCGTGCCCAGGCTGCCTCCCTGGGCAGCCGTCTGCACCGAGGACAGCATCTGCATTGACAGCAGGGCTACAGCAGGGCACTTGATCTTCTGCTAGAGGGGCATAGAGCCCACCGGTTATAAAGGACATGAGAGACCGGAGCCCTGGATTCCCTCACAAGTGATGGGAAGCCCAGTCGACCCCCATGTTTCCTGGCCCTTGACATCTCCAAAGCCACCAGGAGCATCACCCAGCATCATGTCAATGCTGGTGCTGGCTTGGAGCCTCCCGGGCACACTCCTAGGGGGAGGTTTGCCCAGCGAGGCCCCATGGGGTGAGGGAAAGGATGTGTGCATCCCCAGGAAAGATGAGCAAGGTTAGTTTGGACAAAGCCAGCTCCCCCCTGCCCCCCGCTTTTCTCAGGCAGGGACCCAGGCATTGGGCACCTGCAGACCCAACACATGGCAGCAGCCAGACTTCGCTTCATGCAGGAACCCAGCACTGGTGTGGGACCCTCCAGACTTTATCCCAGCCCTGGGAGAACTTCCAAGGATGGGAACAGGAGAGGAGCAGTGCAGTGCTCCCCAGGGAGCTTTTGCAAGGCACAGTTTCATGGCAGATGAAAGCCGGGAAGAGCTGGCTCTACACAGCCATGGCGGGCTCAGTGTGACCGTCCAAGGGCCAACCCTTTCACCATGTCACAGGTACCATGACCCAGCTCTGGACCTAAAGTGCGTCCATGACCCTGCTCCAGCCCCAAAGTGTCTCTCTCACCTGGCAGAAGACAAGCTTGAAAAGGGAAGATCAGAGCAGGCAAGAAGCCAAGGGAATTAATAGTGTCAGTGGGACTAAGGAAAAGAAAAGGTTCTCCAGTGGGGGAAGCAAAGAGCTGAGCAGGAGTGCAGATAACCGAGGAAGGAGTTTCTGGGGGCTGAGCTCTGGCATGGGAGGAACCCCCTTTCTTGCATGTCTTCTCCCCGCTCAGTAAAGCGGGGATGATGCCCAGGGCATCATCCCCTGGCACTGGCTGCTCTTCCGTTCTCCCCACAGCAGCAATAAAGGAGTGTTCTCACCTCAAAAAGTCAGTCAGAGAGACCTGTGGGCTTTCCTGCCCCGAAATGGCTCTGCCACACCATCTCCAGCTGCCTCTTGGGTCAATCATGCACTGAGTTACCCAGTGCTCAGCTCCACACCCACACACCTTCCTCCTGTGCTGCAGCTCCTGGGGGTGGTGCTGGGGGGCGACGGGGTGGGGGGGGGCTGGGGACACCCCGCACGAGGTAGAGGCAGCCCTTCTCACACCAAAACGGGCTAACTATGTGACTCCCTCCCTGCCAAGGGCCCTGCTGCAAGCGCAGGCTTCACCACCCCAACATCTTGATCGACAGCCGGCTGAATATGAGCCAGCAGTGTGCCCAGGTGGCCAAGAAGGCCAACAGCATCCTGGCCTGTATCAGAAATGGTGTGGCCAGCAGGAGTAGGGAGGTGATCATGCCCCTGTACTCGGCGCTGGTGAGGCTGCACCTCGAATGCTGTGTTCACTTTTGGGTCCCTCACTCCAAGAAGGACATTGAGGTGCTGGAGCGTGTCCAGAGAAGGGCGACGGAGCTGGTGAGGGGTCTGGAGCACAAGTCTGATGAGGAGCGGCTGAGGGAGCTGGGGTTGTTCAGTCTGGAGAAGAGGAGGCTGAGGGGAGACCTCATCGCTCTCTACAACTGCCTGAAAGGGGGTTGTGGTGAGGTGGGTGTTGGTCTCTTCTCCCATGTAACTAGCGATAGACAAGAGGAAATGGCCTCAAGTTGCGCCAGGGGAGGTTCAGGCTGGATATTAGGAAAAATGTCTTTCCTGAGAGAGTGGTGAAGCACTGGAAGAGGCTGCCCAGGGAGGTGGTGGAGTCCCCATCACTGGAGGTGTTCAAGGAACATGTGGACGTGGCGTTGCAGGACATGGTTTAGTGGTGGACTTGGCAGGGTTAGGTTTACGGTTGGACTTGATGATCTTTTCCAACCCAAATGATTCTATGATTCTGTGACTCTATCTCTGCTTAGAAAAAGCTACAGAAACCAACAGCAGGGCTGAGGTTTCCCAGGCTGCTGGCAGCGTCTGGTTGACTTACTTAAAGACCAGGCTGGTGGCAGGTCTTGCTCCTGGGGGGAAGGTCCCCAGGCCCCACCAGACCCCCCCATCGCCCCAGCCCTGGGAGCCAATCTGGGCTGTGGCACAACGCCTCCTCGCAATATCCCAGGGCCTCAGACTAGCCGGGAGCATCACCTCTCATTTCATCCTTCATTCCTTCCAACAGCAGCATTTGCAGTGGAAATGCAAAAAGTTATGGAAAACAAAAGCATCCGGCACCAGCACCGCTGGGAGCAACAGGACCCACCCCGGCAGCCGCACAGGGGACAGGGTGGCTGGAGAAACCCCTTTGCCGGCTCATGGTTGGGTTCATCCTCTCTCCACACACCTCTCCGTGAGTGGCAAGTCGGGCGACAGCCCAAACTGAGAGTAAAACCCAGCATGATCTCCTCTAGGATCAAGCTTGGAGGCAGAGCTGTTGGGATCCATCCCGGCTGGGCAGAGGAAAGAGCTGCTGTAAATAACCCTTCTGCAGGTGGGGAGCTTGGGGGCTACTTTTTATCTGGTTTGGGGCTTTTTTGGGGGTCCTTCCTGGATTTTGAAACCCTGCATGTGTTTTCCACAGCCACGCGTATCAGAAACTCGCTTTAGCAGTGCCAGGAGTGACTCCCAGTTTGTCTGCAATGGGCACAAAACACCTCTTTATTGTAAAAGCACCAACTACTGTAAATCAGAGGCCAAATTGCAACAGCAAAGGCAATACTCAGCTGGAAAACATTGCCGGTGCCCGTTGATGGAAGTTTGCAAGACACTTTTTTGCAAGCCCGTGCCACCCCTGAGCATCCCCAAGAGCTGCTCCAGTAGCCAGACCCTGCTGTCAAACGGCTCCATTACTCTCTTTCCCCGTGTTTTTAATGAGCTCAGCATCTTCCTGATGCCACAAAAGCTTCGTGAAAGGCAAGAGGCAAAACAAGCAAACCTCGAAGACACGGATTCAGTTGAGCTCATGTTTTAGGGGACCTGGGCCAGGAATTTTGGTTGCCTGAGGTTATCAACCCACAACTTGGCCAGGACACAGAAGTGATAAAGGTCCAGCAAATGCCATCCCTGGGTGAGTCCCACAGCCCCCGTTGGCGCAGGAGGGCGGTGGAGGATCAGTGCTCATGCTCACACAGTGCAACAGTGAGGGGATGGAGATGTGACCTTGTCACATGGGGCATGAAGATGGTTGGATGAGATCAGCCAAGACACCAACACTTCGGTATCTTCCCAGAGGCTCTTTCAAGTCTCCCAGATTTTTCTTGCAGTCACCCGCATGTCCAGCCCCAAAGGTTTCGGGCAAATGGTGGGGTCCAGTCCTGCTCTGGGCCCACGGCGGATGAGGGACATTGATGGCATCAGAAGGGACTCATCCAGGAGTGACCCATCTTGGCTGGGTACCTCCTGCAGCGCAGCCGAGGAGGCTGCTCAGGGCTGTCTCTGCAGAGTGGGCCGGGTCCCAAGAGGGCACCGCAGGGTCCGTCCACCCAAGGCGATGCCAGATCCCTGCCTGACCTCAGGCCTCATGTGTGGGAGATGGTAATTCAGAGGATGCAACCACCGAGGTCCTGGAACTCAGGAGCATCCCTCCTCCCCAGTCTGCAGCTCTGAGAACAGCATGGACCATGATCACCAGCTCCTCCTGTGGACTTATTAATCTTGGACATCTGTGGAGGTCAACCTGCTTGGACCTGCTCTGCATGGAGCCCCCCAAATATGCTGAGCATCTAAGAGGCTCTCCACACTCCACCAGCTCTTTCTGCCCCCCTTGGACCTCAGACACAGCCACCTTCGTGCCCAGTGGCATGGCTATAACCACTGCAAACACCAAAATCAGCATCACTCAGCCACCATGTGGCAACCAACTCCCCGTAACTCGGCTGCGGATGGTGCCAGCGGGGCTGGAGCAATGTGCTGGAGCTGCCCCACAGCCACCACATCCTGCTCTGGGGTGAATCAGGAGCTGCTGTATTTAACCCCTTGCCCCACAGAGGGTTATTTAATGCAGAGGGCTACGAGGGCTCCCCAAACCTTGCCAGTGGGCAAGGACACACAGTCGCCTTTCATTTTTTCACCTGTCTGCTGGAGTCACTGTCGGTGCCGGCAGCTCAACATCCTAAGGGCCGAGTGGCACTGGGAGCTGTGGGCATCCTTGCAAACCGGCCCACTGGGAAGAAAGGTTAGAAGAATCAAGGAACAGAATAGAATCATTTAGTTTGGAAAAGACCTTTAAGATCATCAAGTCCAACCATAAACCTAACCCTGACAAGTCCACTTGTCTCGGTGTCCCTTTTTTTAGGGGGTGACAGGGATGGGGACCGGGATGGGAGGCTGTCCCTAGCTTGCCACATGGCCAGCAGCTCCCCACAGCCCCGCTACGATCTCACGGTTGCTTTCCATCCCACAAACCCAACCCTTAGACGGGGTTTTTACCCTCGTGGGGCAGCCAGAGCATTTCCAAGTGGTGCTTTTGCTGCAAAAAGAGCAAGACGAGGGAGTTTTTCCCCGTCATGGCGCTGGGGTTTGCTAGGAGGAAAGCAGAGCTGCCGGAGTTGCCGCAGGCAGGAGAGCAGCTGCTGCCTGGGGCAGCCTGGACGCTTTCCAGCTCGTTGCAGGCGAGGCAGTGTTTTTGCAACGCTGACTCCCCGACCGGACCTGTATTTCTGTGCAAACGGCAATGTCTGCCAAAGCGGGATGGGAGCGAGCTCTGCAGGCAGCTGGGTTTGGGAAGCAGAAAAAGGCCGGGCAGGGCTGAGCACCCACGGTGGGGGATGCTGCCGCCTGCCCCGAACCCCGAGCCCCAAGCAACGGCACCCAAGAAAGAGCTGTGAGGCAGCAGCTTTGCAGGGCCCCGGGCACGGGGCAATGCCCCTCTCCTGCCCCCCCAGGTGCTGGATCCTGCACCCCAGGTCAGGGCGAGGTGGAGTCCTGGGTCTGCCCTGCACCCACAGACACAGGGCAGGCCCCCGAAGCCCTGCAAGCGCCCATGGGTGCACAGCAAGGACAGGGAGTGCAACGCAAGGGTGCCGGCAGGGTGGGGGGACCCCAGGGAGCACCCTGACACGATGCAGCCCACGGCACCCGCTCTGCACCCAAACGTGCGGTACAGAGTGGGCAGCACCCAGCGCAGCACGCCCAGCCAAGCCAATCCCCCTCCAGCACCCACGTCCTTGGACACGCAGCGTGGCCCTCTGGGGTGGGGGGGGGCTCCCCGTGCCGCAGGCTTGGGGCTGCGGCAGCCCCGCTGCAGCGCTCTGCAGCACAGCAAGGCGCAGGCTGCGATTGCGATGCTGCTCACATCCCGCTGCACACACCGCCCCGGCCCAGCGGAGCTGCGATCCCCGGGGATGGAGCAGCATGGCAGGGGCACAGCAACGGGCGCGGGGTGCTGAGCACCTGCAGCGTGGCATGTGCTTCAGCCCGTATATGTGCAAGTGCACGCATGCACACATGTGCAAGTGCTTGTGCATGGGGAGGAATGCAAATGCTGATGCGGTGTACGTGCGTCTGTGCACGTGTGCGAGTGTGTAGGTATGGGGTGTGCGTGTGTGCAAATGCTGGTGCATGGGATGTGCATGCATATCTGTGCACACGTGCAAGCGCATGGGATATGCAAGCATGTATGAGGGTCTGCACACACGTGCCGTGCAGTGTGCAAGCATGTCCGTGCAAGTGCTTGTGCACAGGGTATGCGCGCATGTGTGTGCAAGTGCTGACAGCTGTGTACACGTGTATGAGCACATCTGTTCATGGATGTGTCAGGGTGCACGTGCTTGTGCACACACGCAGCACTCGTGTGGCTCTGCAAGCACTCGTGCACATGGGCATGCATGTACCCACATGGGTGTGCGCATGCCAGTGCCTGCAGTCTGCGTAAGAGCTTGCATGTAGCTATATTTGTTCACGCGTCCTCTGCGTGCATGTGTGTGCACAGCTGCTCATGAGTCATGTTTGCACGTGTGTGCATGAGTGTGCACATGTGTGGGCGCTGCTGGAAGGGCCCGGTGCACAAAGCATGGAGCACCCAGGCATTTGTGTGTCTGCATGTGCACATTTACCATGGAAACTCCTGCATGTTGGGGGGGCACCAAGAGAGTGTGTCCCCCCTCTCAGTGCCGCCGCGAGCAGCTGCTGATTAATTTCTGGAAATAATTTATAACGCAATAAGGAAAAACCCACCCAGCAGGTGCAGGAGCCCCGGGCGACACGGGGGACCACAGGGGGACGAGCTGTGGCGCAGGCACTTGGCCAGAGGAAACGCTGCCTTGGGGGCGTTATTTGGGGGCTTTTGGGCACTGCCCATGGCTGGGGGTTGCAGGCAACATCAGACCTTGCTGCAGTGGCTATTTTTGAACAGGGTGAGCTAATTAGCGTCATTAATTACTCTGTCACCTGCCCCAGAAGCCTGTGTACTCACTGGGCGCTGGTGGAGCTGAGGACTGGGGGGAAACTGAGGCACGGGAGGGGCTGGGGCGGGGGGGGTGGGACATGGGCTCATGGAGACCCTGTTCCTGCCCCCCCTCCTGGGTCCCCTAGAGCCCCGTAGGACATAACAGCCCCTGCCACAGGGATGGGGGGGGGGGGCTGATCCTGCCCCCCACATGAGGGGCCAGGGTTAGGCAATGTGGGGCTGGGTGTCGGGTGCCTTGGGGCAGGTGTGGGGCAGGGCCATGCAGGGGCAGCCTGGGTGGGTTGGGGGCAGCCAGGGTGCAGCATGTGGGGCAGGCTGTGCTGCAGTGTATGGGGCAAGAAGGGCAGCCAGTGGGGCAATGAGTCCTTGGGCTCATCCCCTCTCTGCCACCGCCTCACCGGGTGTCCTTGGTCACATCCCCTTGTCCCCCACCACGCACGGCGCAGATACAAGCAGGACAGCCCAACCCCACGGCTGTGGGTGCAAAGCCTCTCCCAGTCCCACAGAGCAGATTCCTGGGCAGACGGGCCCGTCCCAGCACCCTGATTCTGTTCCAGCACTCTGACCCTGTCCAACGCCGGGCCAGGCCACCCTGGTGCTGCTGGGAGGGTGTCAGGGTGGCCGTGCGGCGCGGGGGGCCTCCGCCGGCAGCACTGCAATGCAGTCCTGCTCAGGCTCCGCTTGCCTTTTTTTTTTTTTTTTTTGCAATTTTTCTTTTTTTTTTTTTTCCCCTGCTTTTTGCAAGCTGCGGCAGCCGCTGGCGGGGCCGGCGCAGCCGTGGGAGCCATCCTGGCTGGAGGCAGGAAGGGAGCTCGGCCCCCTGCTATCCCCGCTGCACCCTCAAACACCGCTCAGCCGCCCCCACCGAGGACATTCGCTGCGATTCCACCAGTGCTTGAAGTTTCCTCTTTATTCCTCCTGCAAAACTGTACTGGTTTGGAGCTGCCCCCACCGCCCCCCCCGCCATCCCTCTGCCAAGACCCCACTGTCTTAAGGACATAAATAAATAAAGCCCGTTATAAATAACCATTTCTATCAGTCCTTGGCCCAAGAACAAGCGTGGGTTAAGGCATCATTAATAAGCACCGGCTGGGAAGGGGAGTGTGCTGGCTGGGAAGGGGCTCTCACCACCCCCCTGCCCTGCTAACCCCTGGGGACCCCCCCCAGCTCCTCCCTGGGGAGCAGCACCCATCAGGGCATGCTGACATGTATGGTACGACCCACCCTGCACCCTCCAAAACAGCCTGGAGCTCCCCACGCAGCCGGACAGGGTGGGCTTTGCCCAGGCGGCTGCTGTGGAGACCCCACGTGCCAGCCAGTGGGGAGCATGACCCCCCGCCATGGTGCATCACCCATGCACCCAAATGACACTGCCCCTGCGGCATGTTGTCCCCGCAGCCCCCCCGGGTGCCGCCCCCAGACCCCCTGCGAATTATCCTGCACCCTGCACCACCTTGCTCCGGACCCCCAATGCATGACCCCTGCACCCCCTGTGCCTTATCCTGCACCCTGCAGTGCAGTACCCCAAATCCACCACTGCAGCACCCCCACATCCCACAGGACATTACCCCGTGGCCCCATCCTGCAGCTTCCCAGACCCCCTAACACATCATCCCCCCAGTGCATAACCCTGCAGGCTGCATCACCCCCAGACCCCCTAATACATCCCCCTGCACCCCGCGGTGTGTCACCCTGTATCCCCCAATGCATTGCCCCCCAGCTGGTGGCCCCCCCCAGCTGCAAACATCTGGCCTAGAAGGAGCCACCAGGTCCCATCTCCAGCACAGCCCCCCCAGGGGCCGTATCCAGCACCCCCCCTCCAGGCGTATCCCCCATCACCACCAAAATCCTACCCCGACCCCCCCTCGCTATTAGACCCCAAAACGAGCCCCGTCGGGGCTTTGGCCCCTGGCTGGTGTAAGCCCCTCCAGCTCCATCGCCTTGGCAGGGGCTCTGCTGATTTACACCACGGGGGGGGGAACTGGCTCCTGCTCAACCGTGCTCCAAAGGGGTGAGCCCCGCTCCCCCGTTTACACGGAGCCAGTGCAATTAAAAGCCGGGCTGGGTTTCGTTTGCCGGCAGCACCCCAAGGTCTGGCGGGATGGCAAGCCCAGGCTGGAGCCAGCGATCCCATCTCCATCCATCCCAGCGGCATTTCCTGTATTGGGAAAAGGAGTTTTGACCCTGGAAAATCCCTTTCACAAGCCCTTCATCCCTCCTCCTCCTGCAAAAGGCTCCGTCCCAGAGAGACCTGGGACTGCTGCAAGCCAAAAAAAGGGGGTTTGGGGTTTCTCCAACAATGGTCCCTTTGGCAGAGCATCGCGGGTACCCGCTGCCCCGGGCAGAGGCTCCTCTGCCTCCGCACCCACCGACGGGACAGGGCGGGAGATGGTTGGAGAGGGGAGTTTATAAGGGAGAATTCTTCGGCTGGGGTGGGGGTTTTTGGGGACCATGCAGGGAGAAGAGGGGTGTGCGGATGAGCAATGGGGTGTCTTCGCCCACTGGCAAAACCACCCCTGCTGGGTTACACAAATGGGCTGGTTAAAATGGGGAACCCAGCAAAGTTTGCACTATTTAAAAAAAAAAAAGCATTTGACCACCACGATTGCCCCCCGGGGCCTCGGGACCCCTCTCCCCCAGCCCCGCTGTGCTCCTGCCCTCATCAGCCGAGACGCTGTGCAAAGGACCAGACCCAGGAAGGGAATCTGGGGACGCAGGGAAGGATGGGGATGGCCGTGGCCACAGCAGCGCCCAGGCAAGCTCAGCGCTCCCCGGCAGCGCCAGGGATTTCAGGGGATCCAGCTGCTGGAAACACCTCTGTTCCTCCGTGGGGGCAGCTTTGGCAGCCGAAACCTCTCCCCTCCGGGGAGGCGAAGCCCGCTGCCACGACGGAGGGCGGGAAGCGGCAACAAATCAAGATTAATGAGGCTGAGGCAGCAATTAGCGGCACAGCCGCTGGCAGAGCACCGGGCTGGGCTGTGGGCAGGTGGGTAAGGGGGGGCCCGACCCCCGGCTCTCCCAGCCCAGGGTGCTGGGTGCTGGCTTGTCCCGGGGAGACCCCAGTCTGGGGGGGGCTCATTAGCTAATGAAGGGCTGCTGCTGTCGTGGGCCCGGAGCAACGAGTTATTGCTCCTTTACGGGATGGCAAAGCCGGGGCTGTGGCACCCGTTAAGCCGACGGGCTGTAAGTTGTCCTGCTGGGATGGAGACATGGGGACCCCCCAGCCCTCCACGGACATCAGCTTTGGGACCCCAAAACCTGCACTGCCCCATGCCAGCACTTGGGCCTGGATGACCAGTAATGAAAATCCCAAACTGGTCCCAAAGGGGAGTCCCTTCCCAGCCCAGTGTCGGCTGGAAGCCTGGGTACTACGGAGGCGGCACGTTCCTGCGATGCATCCCCAGGGGCAAGCAGGGATTTCGGGGAAGAGCTGAGATAGTTGGCAGTGCCCCAGCCAGACCTTGATGCCAGCGGCTGTTTTGCTCCCAGGGATAGCAGCACAAGGGCTGGTGGGGGAGACCCCATCTCTGCCGGACCCACCGGCACGATGCCTGTGCATCCCTCCGGCCTTTCGCAGAAGACAAGACCCCTCCAACGCCCCCATCATTTTGGGACTGCCGTATCCAGAGTCAGACATGGAGGGGACATGCCGGGCCAGAGTTTCAGCTCACAGCAATGAGATAGGAGAGTCTAATTAAGGCAAAAACATGACTTGGCTTCTAATGGTCATTTAATTAACAGAATTTCTGGCAAGGGAGGTGCAGAGGCACAGGGAGACTGAGGGATGAGGGAGGAGGAAGAGGAGGTGGAGCTGGGGAGGGGGACGCTGCAGGACCCCGGGGCGAAGGGGCTCTGCAGCGACCCAGCCCAGCAAACCCCGTCCCCTTGCACCTTCCTCAGCCCCGGCACAAACCCGCAATCACTGCATTAGCAGCACCAGATCAGACCCTCCGTCAGCAGCACCCGGGGCTGCCACGGCAGCTCCTGGGGCTCAGGGAGTGCTTTCCCCCCAGGACATCCCCACCGCCATCACCTCCCTCCTGATTTACGCTGCTGAGGGTGAGTGGAGTTTCTGCTCCTCCAGCCCCGTGCTTTTCAGGGAAGGATATTTATACCCGTCTGGGAAACAGAAGCCGGCAGCAGCACAGGCGAGGGGATGTGATGGAGCGAGGATGCTCCGGTAGCGGCAAGTGGCATCACGGGACATGAGCTGCTGAGACATCACTCACACAGAGATGTGGTCCCCTGTCCCCCCACCCAAGTGTGAGCAGACGCCATCAGCCAGACCCCCCTGAGCTCTCTGGCTCTCACAGCCCCGAACAGTGCATCGCTGCCAGCCCGCCGAGGGAAACTGAGGCACGGAGCAGGGCAGCAGCACCTTCAAAGAGAAACCCCATGAGCGGGGCTGAGCTGTGCCGGTGCAGGGGCAAATTGCATCATCCCTCCCAGCTCAGAGCTGTGCCACTCTGGTGCTGCCTGGGCTAGTGACACAGCCGCCAGCGCCTGCCGGAACCCGTGGTGCTGCTCACTGTCCTGCCGGCTCCAACGGCACCTCTGGATGGGGACCGGACCTGGCTTGCACCCTCCCTCCATGGCAAGGCACGCTCCACTCGCTGCCTCTCATCACCAGCCGGCACCCAGCTCATCTAATTAAAAATAATGATGTGCTGGGGCTCGGCAGCCCCGGCCGCAGGCCCTTCCCCGGGAGATGAGTAATTTGAGGGGAGCACCACGCCAGAGAATTACACGGTTCCTGTAAAAATTTGATGAGCTGCCCGGCTGGTGGTGAGCACATCTCCCGCACATCCCCGCAGACCTGCTCTGCCACAGGGCCACATCCAGGGTCCCCATCCTCGCCCCGAGCTGGAGGCGCTGGGGACGGACGCTGCAAATGCAGGCAGCGCCAAGGACCCCACGATAAGCTCCTGCCTCGCAGCCCCACGTGCCGGGATCTGGGCTCCTCACCGTGGAGCCCCCGGCCTCAAGGAAGGGGACCCAGCCCTGGACTCATGGGGAAGTTCTTCTAAAATAAAAAATTCAAAAATAAATGCAAGGACTGGCAGTTCCGGAGGCCGGCACCTGCCTTTGATAGAGGAACTGCTCTTGTGTCACAGCAGCTGCATTATTTACAGCAAAACCAAGAGACATCTAAGAGGTAAACGCAGTCTTAAAGGTAGCCTTCATCCATCATTTGGGTACCAGATTAATGGCTTCTGATGCTCACAAGTCAAAACCAGCAGCTCCCGCTGCCGGAAGGCTGTGCCGAGCGCTGCCGGGGCTCCCAGCGGTGCCGGCTGGACAGCTAAAGGTCAATGCATCCCCAGGGCTGGGCGTGCAACGAGCTGGGGAGGGGGTGATCCCATCCTGCCCCCCGCTCAGCTCCCGAGCATCTCCCCCTGCAGCTGCATCACCCCAGCCCGGCGCCTGCCTGGCAGCCAGGCACCCCACCAGGAATTGGGGTTCCCCTCGGTGCTGGCGGGTGCACCCCCAAAGCATTGCACCCACCTGGGGCTGCTCGTGGAGCTGCCGGGTTTGTCCCTACCCAGGGACGTCTCCCTGCACGGGGACTGCCGCTGGCACCCGCCGGCATCAGGGTGCCGGGCCAGGCAGCTCAGGGATTTTCTGTGCCTTCGCCTCTGTAAAATCAGGACAGCACCGAGGTGAAACGGGGGAAGAGGTGAGCGCCAGCACGCGATGCCTGCGCCTGCTTCGGCGGAGGGGGCGGCCCGCAGCCGGGTGCTCAAAGCCTTGCCTGGCACCCATGGGTGCTGCTGGCCCCAAGCCCACCTTCCCCAGAGGGGTCAGGCCCTGACTATCCCTTGCTGTGGGCATCGCTGCTGCCCCAGCAGCAGAGGAAGGAGACGAGGAAGCTGAAACGGGGGCTGATGCCAGGGCTCCCGCAGGAGCCGGGGCAGGTGCTGCGGCAGCTGGCATTGCGGTGTGAGCAGCAAAAGCCAACCGGCATTTCGGTGTGAGCAGCGAAGGGGCTGGCAAGCGCCTTCTCCCCCCCTCCCTGCTACGGCTTTCCACTTTCATCCGGCGCTGCTGCAATGCTTCAGAGACCCCACAGAAGGCAGCCGTCTCGCTAATTAGCTGGGCAGCAAACGAGAGATCGCACTGAGGTACCTGCTTATACAGCCATGGAGTTTGGCACTGGCAGAGGTCAAGGTCCCCCTCGCCCCGGGCACGCCAGGAGCAGCCTGCGGCCTCTCCAGCAACCGGCATGGTGACAGGAGCGCGGTGCCGTGCCGAGGAGGGGACGGACCACCTACGTCCTTCCTACCCACGGGGAGGCTGCAGGCACCGCTCGCCAGCAGCACTTCATCCGGAGGGTTTCGGCATGTGCCACGTGCTGCCACGGCACCCATAGAAAAGGCATCTGGAGACGCTGGAGAGCACGGCCCCCTGAGCTGTGGGGACACAGCTGTCCCCAAGGACACCAGAGCATCCCATATGGCACCGGCTGCCGCAGTCAAGCCCTGGCAAACCACCGGGATCACCACTGCCAGCGCAGGCAGCCCGCCCTTCGCACGCAGAGCTGCAAATGGCCAAAAAAGCCTCCCAAAAAAAAAGGAAACGGGTGCTGCCGGGGCCAATCCCACTCCCCAGCGCCAGTGACACTGTGGTGACCGTGCCTTGCTCCACCTGCAAGACCAGCACAGCTAAATAGGGCAACAGAAGGTGATGGGCTAAGTTATTCTGGCACTTCAAAGGCACCACACGGCCGAGAGCACCCAAATCCTGCCCGCCCGGGTTGGCACCGCTCTACCTGCAACACTGCCCTGCTGCCGGCACTCCCCGGCCACGGCCCCATGCAACAGCGATGGCTCCTGATCAACATGGGGGGAGAAAAAAGAAGCCAGACAAGCTCCTGGGGAAGTGCCAGAAGCTGCTCCAGGAGAGAGCTGAGACGAGGCGGATCGATTTGAGACGGGAGGCAGGGGAGCGCACGCCCTGCGCTGCTCCCGAGCTAAACCAACGCAGGCTGAATGAGCAGACACGAGCCATGAGATGCCATTTCCAGGGGTGAGGCTCCATGTGCCGGTCGGACTGCAGCCCCCAGAGACATCTCCAAAGCACCCAGCCAAGCGTGAGGTGGTAATGGGCTGGTGTTAGAAATCCAGAAAACCGGCTCCTGGCCCCAGGGAGCCCCCAGTGATGCTCGACCTTCAGCATCTCCCGCCTCCCTGCCAGCCGGGCTTCAGTCCCCAGGGACCGGCTGCCTCCAGGAGCGATGCTGGCAGCTGCTTGCCCAGCTCCAAGGCACAGAGAGCTCCGGAGGCAGAGTACGGCCCCGCGTCCCCGGGGCCACCAGCCCTGGTGGCATTTGGGGTGAGAAAAGGGACATTGGAGGCACAACGATGATGGCGTCGGTAGGGAGGCAGCACCACGCCAACCCAATTGTGGCGTGAAGCACCACCAAGGCCAGGACACTGGGAACTGACTCCCATGAATAAACCGTGTGCAGACAGCGAAAAGTCACCGTGAGAGCCGGGAGCCCAGCCTGGGCGATGGGCACGGCCCCCGTACACCATGGGGGGGGGTCCTCTGCTCCTCCCCAGCCCAGCTCCAGGTGTTTTGGGGGCACAAGCACAAGGGTGCATACACTTTCAGGGCTGCACAGAGGAGCTGCTCTGCCGGTGCATCCCAGGGAAGGCTATTCCCCCCACCGGAATAACCCAGAGAGCTCAGCCACCTGGGGAGCTGCAAAGCACCCCGGCTCCTGGTGTCCAGCACCCACTGCCAGACTGGCGCTAGCAGCCACCGTCCCTTCCGAGGGTCCCCCCGCGGCCAGGGCCACCAGACCGGGATGGTCTCCGTCAGGCTCCCACGCAGCACAAACCAGCGGCTGAGCCTGGCACGGCCACAGCGCAGTTCATTGCAGCAAAAGGCAGCGGCTGCGCCAGGCTGCTGCCAGCGACGCAGGGCTCGTGCGTGGGCAGCAGCGGGCACACGCTGGCGCCTTCGCCCCAGGCACTAGCCCGGCTCTCCCTGGGCTTCGGTCCCAGGAGAAAACCCCGTAACTCCCCTGGGAGCAGAGCGAGACAGCATCAGAGTCCCGCAGGGCTGCCACGTGCTTGTAAATCCATGCACGGCACTGAAATTTGGGGTTGTTTTCCCCCCTTGAATCCTCACCCAAGGCCGTTGAAAGCAGCGGTGCCGCCTCAGGGATCTGTGGTCCCAGCAGCCCTCAGTCGCAGCGTGTCCCCAGGGACATCCCAGTTCCTGCAGGAGAAGGCGGCAGGCGTCTCCCCCGGCGCGCCGCGACGTGGCCAAGCAGTTCGGAGGCTGGTCCCAGCTCCGGGGGATTTTGGCAGAATCGCTTCGGTGTGAGGCACCGCAGTGGGTTCACGGGTGGTGAGGGACACCTCGACCCACGCCAGCGCTGCCGTAGTGTCGGCTGCCGGATCAGCTCTGCTGACCCCAAACCAGCCTGGCGTATCTCAGGCAACCCCGCTGCCCGCAGACACTCACCCATCCCCGTGGCTTCAGCCCAGCCCCAGAGCAGCTCCCCGGGCCCCCCGGCAGCGGGACAATCCCCCTGGCCACCTCCAGCTCAGCGTGGGCTCAGACGAGCTCAGGGGCTGGATGTGCCCAAGCGCAGCAGCACATCTGTCCCCAGCACCCGCCTGCACCTCGTGCCACAAGCACCTGCTTTGCTCCCCGCTTCCCCGTATCCCTGGGGATGCACCAGCCCAGAGCCCACATCTGTTGTGCCCTTGCAGGGTTGGGAAGAGCTGGGGAGCAAGAAACACCCCGGACTAATTAAAACACACCAGCCTTCCTTAAGATGCCCAACGTCAAGGATGCCCCAACGGCACCAGGAGCCCCTTCCAGGCAGGTGGGGCTGTAGATGCCCAAGTGCCGGCGGTCAGCGGTGATGGATCTGGTGCAGTCGGACAATTGTCCGCGCCGGGAGAGCAGGGTGTGCGGCCAGACGGCTGCAATTTGGTGTAGCCCTGCACTGCCACGCTCACCCCTCAGCACCACCCTGCTCCTCCCAGAGCCAGCTGCGGTTCCCCCTTCCCAAAGCCCCGGCACAGAGGCTGCAGCACTGGCAGAGCCACCCCGGGGTGACAGCGAGCTCTGCCAGCCTCCGACCCCGCTGTCAGACCGGCATCGGTATCCAGTGGCACCACGATTCCTCCTCCAGGCACTGGAGTAGATTAAACATCGCTCGACTTCCAGCACGTGGGACCGGGAGGCGGCAGCCCCCAAGCTCGGGGGGGCTGGGATCCTGCACCCCAGGGCTGGCAGGGATGGGCCAGCGCCGGCATGGGGCCAGCACCATCCCCGGCTGTAGGATTACACCAGCATGGGGCATCTCGGATTCCAGCCGCACGCTGCCTAATTTACGGTTTAATTAGTAAATGGGGAATTATGCCGAGTTTATCCAATACTTTTGGACGTGTGATGTTATCAAAATCCCATTACTGACGAAGGCAGGCATGAAGAGCAAAATTAGCTTTGGCATCTGAAACACTTCAGTTGATGCGATAACACAATTATTAGGGCTAATAATCAAAGAGCACTTTGGGGAACGTGGGCTTCGGCGGGAGCTGAGCCGAGGGCAGCCGCAGCCCGGCACGGGGACGCGCCGAGGAACAGCCGGGCTTTCACCCGGGAGGGAAACGCCGACCGCAGCCAAGGGCAAAAGCATTTTGCCAGACTGCACTTAACGGCGGCTCCGGATATTGGCACAGGCAAAGCGCCAGCGGCCGCCGCGCTGAGGAGGAGCACAGCCAGGCACAGCACCAAGCTCCGCTGCCAAGGAGTAGGGAAGAGGGAAGGAAAAAAAATAATAAAGGATTTGAAAAGCAGTGGGCACTGGGTCCCATCTATTTGCTTTGGGCATCGATCCTGCTGGAGGACATCACGGCTGCCGGCTTGCAGCTCTCCTGCGCAACCCGGAGAAGGAGAAACTCAAGTCATAATTAGGAGCTGCAGTCATCCGGCTCCCAGAGCTGGGGCTTTGCCAAAACCACCACGAGCCGGAGGAAGAGCCTGCTCCCACCCCTCGGGGGGTGTGCAGGAGTCCCGGTTCGCTTCGGTGGCCTTTAACTCAAGCCCAGTGACCGTCCCCGGGGCTCACATAACAGGAGGCAGTTCCCCGGGGAGCAGCCGGCAGCAAATGTTACCGCTGCTCCATCCCACCGCGCCCGGCGGGCACGGCTTCGTGAGGGCAGCTTGCCGGAAGAAAGGCAGCTGATTTACAACCCCCCTCCCCAACCAGATATATAAGGATATATACATATATATAAGGATATATACATATATATTCATATGTCCTCCATCCTGCCATGGGTCCGTGCAGCACCGGGCACTGCGCGACAAAGGGGTGCAGAGCCAGGGCTGCCGGCAGCGATGCAGTGCAGCCAACGCTGGCTCACTGCTGCTGCTATCGCCGGGCTAACGGGCGGTGAGGGACACGTCCTTGCCCTGCAGAATCAGCGGCACCGGTCCTTCGGGCCAACTCCCGGCAAACGGGACACTAGTGCTCGCCACGGGGTGTTGGGAGAGCTGGGCTCAGTGCTGGGTGGTCAGGCAAGGTCAGACCCATATCTGCACCTCACCAGCTGCAAGAAGGGGTCAGGCGTTGCTCCGAGATGGCTGTGGGGTTTTGGAGGGGGTGTTTTACTGGATGGTGCTTTTCCCGAGCAGCACGGGTGACATCCCACTGTCAATGCTGGCCTTGATGACCTTGGGTGCATCACCCCCCCCGTGCCCTGCGCTCGCCCGGCACACAGACCACCACAAACCACTCTTCTTCCCACCAAGACTCTCCAGCCAAAAGCACCCAAGCGCAGCAAAGGCGCAGAGCACCGGCTGCCCCAAGGGTGCCCCGGGGACTCCAGCAGCCCCCGGCAGCGCACAGCCAAGGCGCTGCGCTAGCAAGGAATATTGCAGCAGGCAGGAGACGACTCCTGCCGGTGGCTGCGCTTCCGTACAGCGTGCACAGGAGTGACATAGCCGCAGCAGCACCTCAGCGCACAATCAATGAGAGCCTTCGCTCCAGGACTGAAGTTTTTGCCGCTGCAGAGGAGCAGGCGGGGAGTCCTCCAGCGCCCTGCGGCTGCCACGGCGCAGGGGGACTTTGCTGCCGGACACCGTGCAGCGGGTGACATCCTGCAGTGGGTGACATCCTGCAGCGGGTGACATCCTGCAGCACCCGCTGCCCCGGCCACTCTCACCTGGAGGACAACGGAGTGCTGCACCTGGGAGCACCCAGTGCAGAGGGACACACAGAGGTGCCGGCACAACCGGGGACCACGAAGCGATGCATGACACAGGCACATGTCCCCCCACTACCCATGCCACAGTCACCTTGCAATATTGCCTGTTCCCTGCACAATTTGCAGAGCTCTTTCGGGGTCGCTCCGGGCCCTCTTTGAAAGTAGGCTCCGATGCGGTTGTGGGTGCAAAGGCTGCGGCACCCTAACGCCGACACCCCCGGCTCTGGGGTGAGCCCCTCCTTGCCGCTGCACCCCGACGGCACGCAGCGAGCGCGAGAAGTGAAGGAGGATCCCAGAGCCTGCTGCAACCGCGGCGGGGAAATTCAGTCCGGAGAAGGGACTGGCTGGAGCTGGCTCCCGGCCAGGCCGCTACGGAGAAGCCACCGGTGCAGCGGGGCCTGTGGCTGCCCACAGCCAGAGCTGTGCCGCTTCCACTGGTCTCCAGCACCGGGGCGCGTGTCCCGCACTGCACCGGGGCCAGCCCGGTGCCCCCGGCCACCCCCGGGGCCAGAACCCCAAGGGCACCCGCGCTCGGGCGCAGGCAGGGATGCGGAGCTGGAGCATCCCTCGGCGCCCAAAGGGCACCTTTGACCCACCGGCTCCGCTCTGCACCGCCGGGGTGGCCCCGCGTCCCCGGGGGGCCCCGCGCCCTCCGGGGGGGGCCCCACGCCGCCGCGTGCCCCCCCGCCAGCTCCGCAGCCCCCTGCCCCAGCGGCTGCACCCACCTCCCCCCCGCCGGGCTCTGTTCCCTGCGGCCTTCGGGGCGCAGCACCCCACGGGCCGCCCCGGGGCGCCGGGCACCGCGGGGAGCCGTGCCCCGGGAGGGGACCCCGGGGAAAGCGCCGGCCCTCGCCCCGCACCGGGACACGGCGGGGAGGTCGCTACCGGCCGGGCCAGCCCGGGCACCGGCGCGCCCACCCCACCCGGGGACGGTCGCACCTCGGGCAGCGGCCCCGGGAACGGCTCCGGGACGGGTTCGGCGGGAGCGCGGGCGGCCCCGTCCCGCAGAGCCCGCACCGCTGCGGCACCGGGGAGAAAGTTCGACGGGAGTGCGGGCGGAGACTTACCGGCCGGAGCGGCGGGGGGCGGCGGGGAGCGGAGCGGGGCGGGCGGTGCAGCGCGGGGCGGCGGGACCGGCGCGGGCGCTGCGGCAGCCCCGGCCCCTCCGGGCTCGCGTGCGGCGGCTCCGCGCAGCTCCGCCCACCGCCGGGAGGCCCCGCCCACGGCCCCGCCCACAGACCTGCCCCCGCCCCGCCCTCCGCGAGGGGGGGCTGCCCGCGGCTCGTGCGGGAGCGGCCCCGCCCACAGGGGTCTCCTCGCGGCCCCACCGCACAGCGGGGACCCTCTTCGGGGTGACCTCACAGCGGTGACCCCTCATCAGGGTGACCTCACAGCGGTGACCTCACACCGGTCACCCCTCATCGGTCACCTCACATCTGTGACGCCTCATCGGGGTGACCTCACATCTGTGACCGACCCCTCATCAGGGTGACCTCACAGCGGTGACCTCACACCAGTCACCCATCATCGGTCACCTCATTCCGGTCACCCCTCATTGGGGTGACCTCACACTGGTCACCTCAAAACCATCATCTCACATGAGTCACCTCACACCGGTCACCCGTCATCAGGGTGACCTCACAGCGGTGACCTCACACCGGTCACCCGTCATCAGGGTGACCTCACAGTGGTGGCCTCACACTGGTCACCCCTCATCGGTCACCTCACACCGGTCACCCCTCATTGGGGTGACCTCACACTGGTCACCTCAAAACCATCATCTCACATGAGTCACCTCACACAGGTCACCCGTCATCAGGGTGACCTCACAGTGGTGACCTCACACCGGTCACCCCTCATCGGTCACCTCACACCGGTCACCCCTCATTGGGGTGACCTCACACTGGTCACCTCAAAACCATCATCTCACATGAGTCACCTCACACAGGTCACCCCTCATCAGGGTGACCTCACACCGGTCACCTCTCACTGGTCACCTCAAAACCGTCACCTCACACCTGTGACCGACCCCTCATCAAGGTGACCTCACAGCGGTGACCTCACACTGGTCACCTCTCATCAGGGTGACCCCACAGCGGTGACCTCACACCAGTCACCCCTCATCGGTCACCTCACATCTGTGACGCCTCATCGGGGTGACCTCACACCTGTGACCGACCCCTCATCAGGGTGACCTCACAGCAGTGACCTCACACCGGTCACCCGTCATCAGGGTGACCTCACAGTGGTGACCTCACACCAGTCACCCATCATCGGTCACCTCATTCCGGTCACCCCTCATTGGGGTGACCTCACACTGGTCACCTCAAAACCATCATCTCACATGAGTCACCTCACACAGGTCAGCCCTCATCAGGGTGACCTCACACCGGTCACCTCTCACTGGTCACCTCAAAACCGTCACCTCACACCTGTGACCGACCCCTCATCAGAGTGACCTCACAGCGGTGACCTCACACCGGTCACCCCTCATCGGTCACCTCACATCTGTGACGCCTCATCGGGGTGACCTCACATCTGTGACCGACCCCTCCTCAGGGTGACCTCACAGCGGTGACCTCACACCGGTCACCCGTCATCAGGGTGACCTCACAGCGGTCACCTCACACTGGTCACCCCTCATCGGGGTGACCTCACAGCGGTGACCTCACACCGGTCACCCCTTATCGGTCACCTCATACCTGTCACCCCTCATTGGGGTGACCTCACAGCAGTGACCTCACACTGGTCACCTCTCATCAGGGTGACCTCACACCGATCACCTCTCACTGGTCACCTCAAAACCGTCACCTCACACCTGTGACCGACCCCTCATCAGGGTGACCTCACAGCGGTCACCTCACACCGGTCACCCCTCATCGGGGTGACCTCACACCCGTCACCCCTTATCAGTCACCTCACACCGGTCACCTCACCCTGTGCTGGTCCATTCGCACCAGTCACCCCACACCGGTCACCCACACCTGCCACCGCCACACCCACCACGGAGACCCGCCACCCCAACCAGGTCCCTGCCGCGGCCACAGGGGAGAGGGGCTGGAGGCGGGGGGTGGTGGCAGCCCCACCGTGCCACCCCCAGATCCAGAGGGCTCCTGGGACCCCGGCTTTGAATTTGGGGCCAAAACAGCAAGAAAAAGCTGGCGGGAGTCAAGCGAGGAGCCCAGGCGGGGAGCAGAGGGCGGTGGTGGCGGCTGGTTTGCCCTCGCTGTGGATTCCCCGTCCCCGTCAGTGGGGTCTCAGGTGGGGAAGGGGACCCTGGGGCACCCCTTGCTGCCCGCAGATGCGCTGGGGACAGGGACCCTGCGGGATCGCCCCAAACCCACCTCCACTCCAGCAGCACCCGGGCCCTGGCGCCGCAGCTGGGACACCCGAGCGGCACCAGGACGTGACAGGCTGCTCCAGCCAGAGCCGCTCTTGATGGGACTGACGTCTCCGCGCCCGCGCAGCGGCCTGGAGCCACGGCAGACCGGCTTTAATGAGCAGGCACTGCCCATTAGTTAAATTAAAACAGAGGTTTGTCAGCATTTGTGCTTGGCAACACAAGCAGAGGCTGTTCCAGCTGAAGGTGGTGGTGGGCACGGGCCAGCCTCGTTGCGCCAGAGGGAAGGGAAGGTTGGGCCGGGGGGGTCCACATGCGCCGCTGCCAGAAGAGACGGTGCCTGGAGCAGGGAGGGGGACCCCGGGGTCCCAGCCCACCTGGGAGCTGCATCACCCAAAGCCACTGCACACCCCAGGTCCCCATGCACCCTCCGGGCACTGGGTGCACCCTTGGGTGCAATGTGGCTGTGACAGCTCACCCCACACTCCCGGAAATGGGATTGCTGCTAAATTGGAGATAAGGGTTTGATGGGTGGACCGTTCAGTGGATAAGGAACTGGCTGGATGGCCACGTCCAACGAGTTACGGTCAACATCTCAATGTCCAAATGGAAACCAGTAACAAGTGGTGTCCCGCAAGGGCCTATACTGGGATCAATAGTATTTAGTATCTTCATCGACGACATAGTGCGATCGAGTGCACCCTCAGCAAGTTTGCAGATGACACCAAGCTGAGTGGTGCGGTTGATACGTTGAGGGAAGGGTGCCACCGAGAGGGGTCTGGACAGGCTGCAGGAGTGGGCCCACGCGAAGCTCATCAAGTTCAACAAGGCCAAGTGCAGGGTCCTGCACCTGGGTCGGGGCAACCCCCAGTATCAGTACAGACTGGGGCATGGATGGATGGATGGATGGATGGATGGATGGATGGATGGAGAGCGGCCCTGCGGAGAAGCACTTGGGGATACTGGTAGGTGACAAATTAGACATGAGCTGACAATGTGCACTCACAGCCCACAAAGCCAACCGTATCCTGAGCTGCACAGCGGGTGGAGGGAGGTGATTCTGCCCCTCTCCTCTGCTCTTGTGAGACCCCCCCCCAGAGCACCGCGTCCAGCTCTGGGGTCCCCAGCACAAGACCCTGTTGGAGCAGGTCCAGAGGAGGCCACGGAAATGGTCAGAGGGCTGGAACAGCTCTGCTGTGGCGAGAGGCTGCGAGAGTTGGGGTTGTTCAGTCTGGGGAAGAGAAGGCTCTGGGGAGACCTTACTGTGGCCTGTCCTTAGATAAAGGGGACTTGTAAGAAAGACACAGAGAGACTTCTTACCAAGGCCTGTAGTGACAGGACAGGGGGTGAGGGTTTTAAACTGAAAGAGGGCAGGGTTAGATTGGACATGGGGAAGAAATGTTGTATGATGAGGGTGGTGAGGCACGGGAACAGGTTGCCCACAGAGGCTGCGGATGCCCCATGCGGGGAAGTGTTCAAGGCCAGGCTGGATGAGGCTTTGAGCAACCTGATCTAGTAGAAGATGTCCCTGCCCACGGCAGGGGGGATTGGACTCGATGATTTTGAAGGTCCCTTCCAACCCAAACCATTCTGTGGGTCTATGAAAAAGGGCTGCATTTCCCTGGGGAGGGCAGTGCTGTTGGCACAAAGCCTGTGGGTCATCGTGGGAGGAGCTGCTGGGTGCTGCTATATCTACACTGGGTGCTGCTGTACCTAGACTGGGTGCTGCAGCCCAGGGGTGCTGCTGCCCACGCCAGGCGCGGTGCCCGAGGGATGCTGTGCCTGATGGCTGAGGTTGCACACCCGGCGCTCTACACACGGTGCGGCACCCGGCAGGTGCTGCTGTACATCCTGGGTGCTGTACATACATAGCGGCTGTACCCAACATGTCCAGGTGGTACTGGGGTCCCTGTGCCCTGCATGAGGGCAGGGTGCCCTGCAGCTCCCTTTCTCTCCTGCGGGGGCCCTGCATCCCCAGGCCACTTCGGGCTATGAGCTGTGGGCAAGGTCAGTGTGCGCTGCGCTGAAGGCAGCAGAAGGGACCCTGCGTGGGGGCCACATCCCCGCTACAGCGCCAAGCCCGTGGGTGCTCTTTCCCCAACTGACGGGACCCTCCCCTGCCTGTTACCCTTGAAACATGCAGCTGAGTTTTCTCAAACGCAGGCGTCTGGTTGAAATCAAAGCGTCGGTGTCGTCCTTGCATGGTTCTTCTGCATTCCCCGTGCCTGGGGACAGATTCCTCTGGCTCACTGGCCCTGCGCCGTGGCTGTCAGGCTGGAAAGCCCTGTGGGGTCACCACTCGTAGGGTCCAGCATGGGACCCTTCTGCTGCACGGCTGCCTGCTCTCCTGCTCGGCTGCCGGCTCTCCTGCCTGCACAGGGCCACAGAGCGAGCGCAGGCTGGGGAGCATGCACATGACACATCTCTGGCTGAGGGGCCGTGGTTCCCGAAAACCAGTCCCGCTCTCCAGGTTCAGGGTTGCACCCACCGGTAATGAACTTATATGAACTCACCCTCTGGCCAGGAGCACGGAGCCGATGGGAAGTGCCCTCTCCTGGCCTTGCATCTGCCACTGCAGCCTCTTAGAACCATCACTACCCTGTGATTAATTAGTGGCTCCTGGAGCATCTGTCCCCGCTCCAGCATCGCTCTCTGGAGTGGAAAATCGCTTTTGAGCCATGCCGGGGAGGACCGGGATCCCCTCTCAGCTGCTACCTGCAGCCTCGTCCTCACCCCCAGCCCCGCTGCAGGGCAGAGCACCCTGTCGCTGTGCCACTGTCCCACGACTGTCCCCCCCGTGCTGGAAACGTGGGGTGGCATCCGTCACCACCGTGTCCCTTTCAAAGGGGAGATGGGGACCAGCCCTGGGGAGGCAAAAGGGGCCCAGGGGGATGCCCACTCACCCCAAGCACCCCACTCCCTCCCTGCACACTCCAGGTACGACCTGCCCCTCCTGCCCCGGGAGAGGGACCCCCAACCAGCATCTTGCAGAACCCTCAGGATTTCAAACCAGGAGCATTTCTGCACACCCCAAACTTAACAGGCGCGCAATCTTGGGAGAGGGGCCCCAGCTGCTAAAACCACTCCCAGCATCTTGCAAAACAGCCAAGATTTCAAACCAGGAGCATGTCTACAAAGCCCCCCTCCTCGGATTTTGCAGGAGGGCGATCACTGAGGACAGGGGTAGATGTGCGGTGGTACAAACACGACTGCCCTACCCCTCTCCTGCGCAGGGACAGGCCCGCGGTCTCCCAGACACAGGACCAGCAGCCAGGCAATACAGGAGATAACTTTATTGAATCCAATGGTGTTAGACAGACGACCGAGAAGAGACATGCCGGTTGGTGCGGGCAGCGTGGGCAGCAGGAGCTGACTTGGTGCAGGGCTGGATTTGTTTCTGTCTTTCGTAATGTCCTCAAGCCTTTTCCTGGCTTCCTTTTATACTTCTTTTAAAATTTCTTTTAAGTAAAAACAACTAATCGTGGAAAGAGTCCAGATGGTGTTTGTTCCCTATGATTGTTCCCGCAGCTATGTACAACGTGGGGTTGGGTCTCAACATCAGGTATAAAATGGAGCGAGTTTACAAACTTGGAGGAGGCAAGGAAAAAGCAAAGACAGACAGGCAGAGCAGTAGAAATCTGGACCAAAATCTTAAAGAGAAATTTAAAAAGTGCTATAAAACCCCTCGGCAGGAATACCATGCAGTTAAGAAACACAAAACCCAGTCAATTACACAGATCATCTAAAAGAGGAATTTGTCCATTTCATCTTTTATTTAATTAAAAAAAGGTTGTTTGTTTTTAATAGAAAAAAGCTAAAATTGTAAGGTTCAGGCCACTGGACGGCAGCAGCTCGAGGGGGCAGGAGGGTGAGGCGCTGGCGTCTCCCAGCTCCAGCCCCTCAGGAGGGCTCCTGGCACTCCCAAGGGCCACGGGCACCTTTGGAGGTGGCAAGCACCCTTGGGGGGTGATGGGCACCCTTGGGGGTGGCAGGCACCTTTGGGGGTGATGGGCACCCTTGGGGGTGACCAGCTTCTACAGGGTGACAGGCACCCTTGGGGGCAGCAGGCACCTTCAGGGTTGACAGGCACCTTTGGCGGTGGCAGGGGGATGAGTTGGTGCAATCCTTCGACCCGTCCCCCGGGGGACAGAGGGGCTCAACCTACAGACATGGGCAGCCCTGGGGGACACTCGGTCCCCAGGCCCCCCAGATAGCTGCCATGCTTGGGGACATGGGGTGCTTAGTGTAAGCCAGGAGGAACCCGTCAGGGCCTGTCCCCTCCAGCCAGGTAAGCCCAGCAAAAGCCCCACCACCACCACCACCCCGGGCACGTGGGCTGGCACAGCCCTTGTCCTTCCCATCCTCTTCAGGGCTTCCTCCTGATTTACACCATGGTGTGCCACTCGCCTCCAGAGTGCCCCGCCTGAGGTTATGGGGAAACGGGCAGCCCCACACCAGAAAAGGATGGGGCAAACGCCTGGAAAACAGGCTCGGGGACACCCAGCAGCACAGCCCTGGGCGAGCCAGTGACAGGGACAGTTTGGTCAACATTGTGGTGGCTCCGTGGGGGTGTTAGAAAAGAAAGTCAGGAAGGCTGCCTGGAGACCGTGCAAAGTGAGAGAGGTGTGTGAACCCTCTCTACCCACAGGACTCCTCAGAGCACCCGGGCACAGCATTGCCCAGGCACGGGGCAACCCCCAAAGGTGCATCGTGCCCTTTCCTGCCCTGGGCACCGGAGCCCTGAGGAGGGCGAGAGGGGCTGGAGGGGAGAGCCAGGTCCCCACCGCCGGCCTCGAGCGGCTGCTGAGCCGGTGTCTCATACAATCAGAAAAGAAGTCAGCACAGCACATTTATCACAGAGTACCAGAAAAAAAAAAAAAAAGAAAAAGAAAAAAGGAAAGAGGCGCAGGACCAGGCCCCACCAACTCACGCAGGGCGTTCGACTACAGATCTATTTACAGCAAGTCCTTAGCCGACGGCGGCAACACAAGAGAAGGCAACGGAAAGCCCTAGCGTCCAAGCCAGCGTGGGGAGGGACACCCCTGTGCGAAGGGGCTGGGCTGGCCGGCCCCAGGTGGCAGCGGGGAGACGGTGGGGAAGCTGTCGGACAGACGGAGAAGTGAGCACCATGGGTCGCATGCGCCGTGGCCGGGATGCGCCAGCCGGCCGCGGGCGGCAAGGCAAGACGCACCAGCTGAGAGAGCACCAACGGCAGAGGTGGCAGCTGCCTCCGAGTGGCACCGGTGGCAAGGCCAGGCCATGGAAGAGATGCCTGTTTCAGAATATTGTGAGGTGTCCCTGAAGGCCACACCAGCCGTGGCACAGAGGGGCTGAGGCTGCCCGGTCCCCAGTCTGGTGGGGCTCAGGAGTCCTGTGCCCCCAAAAGGGTCTCCGGGGCCCAACCTGAGTGGGGGAGCTGAGCTGGTTGGCAGCGGAGGGGAGCAGGGGGGCCCCAGAGCCCAGCTGGGCTCAGGGCGGGAGGTGCTGGCCCAGCAGAGCACCCTGCAGCCATGCTTGGGGACAGGCAAGCGAGGGGTGAAGGCAGCAGCCCCAGCTTGGACATGCTCAGGCCAGTGCCAGCACGCCGGTGGCCACTGCAGGCGGAGCAGGCTGTGACAGTGCCAGCCCAAGCCCCATGTGCCACCTTCCCACACGGCCAGGGATTAAGGCACCGCAGCAGCACCGGGGCTGATCCCCTCCGTGCCAAAAGCCTCGCCCGTGACATTGCACGGTAAGGCCAAGAGGACACATGGCAGCCGTAGGTGGTCCCAGAGCACCGACACGGGGCACAGCGAGACCCCACCAGGCCATGGGGTGCAGTAAGGCATAGGGCCTTAGGGAGCCAGTGGCATGGGGACTACCCCAAGGCACGACTCACCAACCCACACGCCCAGGCCTGGCAGCACCAAGGGGATGTGGGGCAGGTTGTGCACCCCAGCACTGAGTGGATGGGCAGATGTCGGGCTGCCCAGGGGTGGGGCAGCAGCACCCTCCCCCTGCCTGGGCC
This sequence comes from Gavia stellata, assembly GCF_030936135.1. Lineage (NCBI taxonomy): Eukaryota > Metazoa > Chordata > Aves > Gaviiformes > Gaviidae > Gavia > Gavia stellata. Next base: position 916,269 of record NC_082623.1, on the reverse strand, counting down.
TCGGCCCGTGCTAGGTACCTTGGGGAGGGGATGCCCCGTAGCATCCCGACCTGGTGGGAGACCCCGGCCGCAGGGCCAGACTCTGCCTTGTGCTTTTGGGGAGGGGGGAGCCACCAGGCAAGGGGCTGCTCCAGGAGCATCCCACTGCCACTGGCTGCCAAGTCCCATCTTAGCCAAGCTCTGAGGCCCCGGGAGGTGGGTTTAGGGACGAGATCGTCCAGTGAGCACCAGTTTCGTGACAGAGGTGGTTTGAGTGGTGGAACCAACAGCTGCAAAAGAAACCAAAGGGAAAGGGAGCTGCTTACAGGGAAGCGGTGGGCACCGGGCCACAGGCTCCAGGCCAGGAGAGCGAAGAACCAGAACAAAAAAGGGACCAAACTGAAGTCTGGACTCGGCCAAAGGAAAATGGGAGGGGGGAAACAAAATAAAATAACCAAAGCAGGGTTTATTGGGCTGTCCTGGTTGCAGCGGCTGCCATGCAGGTGAAACGGGGAATGTACAAAGACTGCATCAAGAGCCGCACTCCTCCTTGGCCAGTGCGAGGCGAGCGCTTCCCGCAGCAGCAGCTCCCTCATCGCCTGCCCTTGGCTATGCCTGGCTAGGTGGAGAGGGAGCTGGAGACCCTCACGCCCATGCTCTCATCCAGCGGCCACACACTCCTCCTGCACCCCCCAGCTTCAGCCCAGGTGGCTCCCGCGGGGTCCCTGCCCCACGCAGGGGCCTTCCTGCAGCTCCCGGGAGCGAGGGCTCAGCCACATCGGTCGCCCTGGCCCCAAAGCCCAAGAGTTTGCAATAGAGACAGGAAAAAAAAAAAACAAGAAGAGAAACCAGGATTCTCCTACCCCCAGAGTCAGGAGGGGAGACAGCACCTCGCGCTCTCCCACGGATGAGCCGAGCTTCCCCACACTCCGCCGGGACACGCTGGAGCCCCGGTCCTCTCCGCTCGCTCAGCAGCCCTGCGCTCCAGGATACCAAAGGAAAAGGAGAGCAGCCCGGCAGGAGCGGTGGCTGATAGCGGCTCCCCTTTGCCTGGGCCGGCATGTCCAGGCCTCACAGAGTCGACTGCAGGTCAGGATCCACCATGGTCTCGCGGTCTGGAGACTCGATGTAGTTGGCGGCTTCCTGGAGCTTCAGCAGCATGGCCATCTGCGGGGAGAGGAGCATGGCACCAAGCCCGAGGGGGACAAGAGGTCTGTGGATGCCCTGGGGAAGCCACGGCCACCAGGCCCTCCTTGACCTCCCATACAAACCAGCCACCCCAAGAAGCTCCTCAAAGGGTAAAGCAAAGCCCAGAGATGCTGCAAAATCCCTCCCTGTCACCAGGATCTGGCCTTGGGCACAGCTGGGATGCTCAAGGCTGAACATGCCAAAGCAGTGCAGGGAGACAGGCCCCGGCACATCAGCTGGCATCATCTGTGGCAGCCTGCTGTCTGCCAGCAGCCTCTCCAGGTGATGCACGGGGACATGCGTGTGCCAGCCCCAGTCTGTGTGTGTCTGCGTGTGGACTTGATGCCTCATGGAGCACCACGCCGTGCCCACTCACCGGCACGTCACAATATGCCTTGGTGTGCAGCCTGCCTGCCAGTGCCACCATCCCACACCCACCGCTCTTCCCAGGAGTGCAAAATGTTTCTGCATCCCCAAATCAGACTTTTTAACATTGAAAAATAACTGGGAAATCAGAACTCCACCTTGCTCTCCACCCCCTCCACCAGCACCACCCGGCCCACCTCCTAGTGCCCGGCGCAGCAGGGCCATACCAGAGGGTCCGAGTCCAGGGAGCTGGGCGTTGTGTCTTTGACAGTGCGCTCCTCGGGAGGGGAAACGGTGCTGTGGGGCCCGATGGTGGGTGGGGGCAGGTGGTACAGCTTGGACTGGTCCTGCTGCGCTGATGGCCAGGGCAGGGTGTCCCGCACCCACTCCACAGGGTCCTCCCAGGCTGCCTTCTGCCCGTGGACCTGCAGGCAGGGAGCAAGCAACAGCCACCTCTTCAGCCGACATCATGGCACCCTGAGCTCCCCAAGATAGTGCTATGTCCTGCTGCAGCCACAGGGCAGGGCAGAGATGCCAGCTGTGCCCAAAATCTCAGTGCCTCCCCTCTCCCCGCCCGTTAGACTGCTGCGTCAGCATGTCCCCAAGCACCACTGGTTTGTGTCCCCACGTGCCAGGCAGCTCTGGGTACCTTGAGCCCATCTTTTGCCCCCTCCTGCAGGTAAGGGATGATGGAGTTGTTCCACAGGTCGATGAACCAGGTCCGGAAATCCTCAATTCCAATGGGGCAGGATAGGAAGAAGCAGGGACCTGTAGGGGGAAGGTAGAGAGCAAAAATGGGAGCTGGGTCCCCCTACTCCAGTCACTGGCCCCGTGGCAGCACAGCGCCAAGGTGGGCAAGCCTGGCTGTGCAGGGTGCCCTGGGCTCAACCACCTCCTGGGAGCAGTACCAGAGCAGCATCTGCCTGACACACACGGGCAGAAAGCAAGCTCCCGGGCAAGGAATGGGGTTGCTATGTTCAATCTACCCTCCAAAAACATGGAGAGGCAAAGGGAGACCTACCTGGGAAAAAACGGCTCCTCCATGCCCAAGAAAGGGTGCCAATAAGACAGGCAGCCTTGGCTGACACTACTGTGACAGCTCCCATAGGGCACGGGAACAAATGCCACCCAGAGAAGAGCAATAGTTGCGTGCATCGCCCACCGGCTTTTGATTGTGTGGGACTGGGGGACACGGGGCAGCACATCGGCTCCCCAAGCTCCTTGGGGAGGGTTTTGCCCCAGTCCCTGGGGGTTCCCAGTAGTGCGAGGTAGAGGAGGGAGGCATGCAGCAAGGCCGTACCGATGAGGAAGTCAGAGGTGCTGTGTTTCTCCAGGAAGGTGTGCAAGTGGTACCAGAGCTTGGGCACCCAGTCCAGCACACGCAGCAGCTCCTCCTTGTTGGCATTGACATCCGTGTCCGACTCCAGCAGCTTCCGCCGCAAGTAGCGCACCAGAAAGCCGTTGGCCGGCTCCACGTTGTTCGAGAAAGTTAGCATCCTGGGGGAAACACTCAGGTGATCAGGGATGGGTCTCCACACAAGCTGCCCTGCTCCCCAGCACCCTTGGGGGACCCCCACACTGTATGTGCCCAAGGTTGGGGCATCAGATCCTTTGGGATGGCACAGACAGGCCTAGGGCTCAGTCTTCATCAGGCTCCCCAGTCACAGGATGCATTCCCAGGACTGCCCAGAGTCAGGAGTGATGGCCTCTGCATCCCCCCCTCAACCCCACGGGTGTGGTCCCCAGGGATATATGGTCCATACCTGAAGCTGAGATGGAGACCATGGTTTGGGGTCATCTTCACGGGCTGGTTGGTGGTCCCAATGATGTAGGGGCTGAGCAAGTGACAGAGACAGGATCCATGAAAAAAGACAACCTGCATCCCTCCACCCATAGCAGAGCTGATCTGAGCACAGTGGACATGCATGGCCATGCAGCCTCATCTCCATGAGCCCAGGGATCTTGCCAAGAGCAGCAGGGAGCATGCGCGTGCCCAGGAGACTGCGCTGGAGGAGGGTACAGGGAGGGTCTCACCATTTGTGGTACTTGCAGGTGAGCGCGCCATTGACGAGCTCGCTGATGGAGCCCGCCTCACTGAGGTCGTCCAGGAGGATCACTAGTGGCACGTCCGCCGTGCCTGTCTCCCGGTCGATCTGGTTGGCCAGGTTGGAGAGGTACAGCTGCAGGTCCTGCAACAAACGGGCTGGATGTTACATGTGGGGCCATGGCACAGCTGCCAACGGGGACTGCAGCACCAGTGCCAGCAGGGACACTTCTGGCTGCTGCGCACCCTCACCTTGCAGGACTGCTGGTGCATGTTGAAGGTGCTAACGATGCCCTCGGTGACGTCCCGGCCCGAGCGCTCCACCAGGTACTCAGCCAGGCGGTTGGTCAGGTAGGTCTTGCCGGTGCCGCTGGGTCCCGAGAGGATGAGCCGCCGGTGCTTCAGCAGGAGGCTGATGTAATGCTGCATCATGGGCTTGGGGATGAGCGTCTCGAACACTAGGCTGTCCACGCACTTCTCCTTCAAACCTGCAGGCAGGGGAGGGCTGAAGGTCCCACTCATGCCCCATGACACCATGAGACAGAGGGAAGATGGGACAGCAATGAAGCCTCTCCGCCACACTGACCTTTGAGCGTCACAACGATGCTGGTCAGGCCCCGGCGGCACAGCGGCAGCTCTGGTGGCTCCGTGTCCAGGACCCGCTTGATGTGGCTTATGCTGTAGCCGTAGACGGACTCGGTGCTGAGCCCCAGTGTGGAAGCAGGATCCATCTTGGTGATGTAATCCTACATGGGTAAGGACAGGGCTGTCAGTGCCCCTGAGGGCTGGCAGGGAGCAAGTGGTGCTCAGCAGCTCCAGGAGATCCCAGTAAGGACCTGGGCCAAGGAGCATCAGGCATGGTGGAGCAGTGTAAAAGGATGGCTCTCCAAAGCAGGGTCCTCTTGCTCCTACCTTGAAGACCTGGCAGACAGCCTCATCCAGCATCTTCCAGTCCACCTTCCCGCTCACTTTGGTCCAGCCCAGGAAGAACTCCTGCTGCTTGAGGTCCTAGGAGCCAAGGCAGAGGTATGCAGGTTGGAGCACTGTATCCAGCCCTGGACAAGCATCCTCTGCCCCTCATCCAGGGCCATAGCACTGGGACAGGTCAGGCTCCCTGTACAGCCCACACTTACCCCCTTGATGATGTGCTGGGGTGGCATGCGCACCACAATCCGCAATGTCAGCTCGTCCTTCTGGGTGCCCGCACTGACGGCGTCCATGGGTGACACGTCTAGGGACAGAGCAGTGAGGCTGTGCTGGCAGGGAGAGCCAATCCACCAAGCCTGACCATGCCCAGCCTGAGCCAAATCCTGCTGTGGCTGATCGTGGCACCGGTGGCACAACCAGATTCCCACGCACAGCTGCCTCCAGGCAAGCAGCAGCACGTTCCCACCACACACATGTCTCTGTCCCAACCCTCCCCTGTTTGCCAGCAGCTCCATCACCCCCACCTGCATCCCCCAGGCTGGGGCTGAAGGCATGGCCAAGGGTGAGACCCAGGGAGCGCCGCGGTGAAGAGGAGGCTGATGTGCTCGTGACGTGGCCGGGAACAGAGCCTGGCACTGCCGAGGGTCCTGGAGCCACTTTGAGACGGTCGTTCTCAGCCTTCAGGAGATCCACCTCCAGCTGGAGGAGAACCAGTTACGGCACAGGGTGAGAAGCTGGACGCCGGCAGCATCCCGGGGCTGCAGCACAGCTCCAGAGCACAGGGACTGTGGCCACCCTGGTGCTCAGAGCCAGCTGGGCTCCTGGCACTGGTCCTCACCTGCATGTTGTGCATGGTCTCCCGCAGCTGCTCCAGCTGGTGGGCCGAGTTGAGAGCCTCCAGGCGGATGTCCGTAAGCTTCATCTCCTTCTCCCACAGCTCTGACCGCAGCTCCGACACCTCCTTCTTCTCCGGCTCACCCTCGCCGTGGGCCGGGAAGAGCCTAGGCCAAGGGAGAGACCGAGTCTTGCACGTGTCCAGGGCAGGAGCCTGCAGCCCCCACGACCAGCCCTCCCCATGCCATGCCGCCCGCCCTGGCCCCACGTACTCAGCCGTGTCAATGCCCACAGAGGAGGATGTGGAGGATTTGATGGAGGGCGAGGCAGTCTCTGTGGAGCCATGCTGCAGCTTGGGGGAGGAGGGGGCCGACGAGTCCGGCGTGGCGATCTCCTCAATGTCTGAGTAGGAGGAGGCTGATTTGGGTCCCTTCTTGATGCTGAAGGCCTTGTTGAAGGAGCTGCGTAGCTACGGGAGACAGAAATGCTCGTTAGGGACAGCCCAACAGTGCAGCCTTGCAAGTAGAGACCTGGCCCAGTCCTGCCCCCAGGCCTCCATCTGCCCAGGACCCACAGAGAATCTGAGATGGGACCAGTAACATCACATCCATCACTGAGGCAGGACCATGCCCTGCTACTGCCCTGGGGAAGGCACCAGCCTGACCCCGCTCTGCTGGCACAGCTGGCGGGTGGGGGTGCACACTTTGTGCAACACTCCAGCTCCAGCCTGGACAGCACCAAAATGCCCCACAGAATGGGACTCATGTTCTGGTCAGGCTCCCCCCAGTCCTGCTCCCTCCCAGCACCCACACTGGGTTGTTCAGGCACCGCACCAGCACGCTGGTCCATCAGGAAAGGCTGACTCCATCCTCACATTCACCCCACTGCAGTCATCCCAGCAAGTGGCATTTTGGGGGACATCCCCTCCCAGCCACCGCAGAGCCGGGGTCCTGGTGCAAGAGGACAATTTCAGCCCCACAAACCCCCCGCCCTGTGGGGTCCTCCTGGAAGCGCAGAGGGCAAGCCAGCCCCCTGCAAGGTGTCCGGGGGTCCTGGCCAGGCATGCAGCATGCACACAGCACACACAGAGCAGCGAGCAGGTGAGCAGCGTGCTGAGGCCAGGGGAGGGCAGATGGACACTGCGCAGGGGCCAAACCGGGCCTGGGTCCCGCTTATGCGCCACCAGCCTGCGGGAGAGCAGCAGGATGGGCACCCCGGGCTCACACCATGTCCCCTGAAGGGCCAGGGCCTGCTCCGAGGGGAGGTGGGAGGAAGAGGGGATGGAGAACAGGCAGGATCCAGCCCAACTCCTACAGGCACCAGGCAGGCCAGGCTGTGGTGCCCCCAAAAGCAAAAGCATTGCATTTCAGTGTTAAAAAAAAACAAAACAGGTAGGTGTCAGGCTCTGCTGATGGCAGGAGACCAAGGGAGCACTCGGACCCACGTGGGTCCCAACAGGGACAAAGCCACTTGGGGTCACATCAGGCCAGCCCTGGCAATGCAGAGATGGGCAGCACCACACCCCAGTGTCACAGGCAGGGCTGCAGTGAGGTCCCTATCCCGAAAGATCTGGCTACAGGGAGTCAGGAGAGTGCTTGCCTTCCCCAGGCAAGAAGGGGACTGTCCCCATCCATGGGACAGGTCCCCATCTGAGCCCCTCCTGCTGCCTCAGGGCCACCCGGGGCAGTTCAGCCCCTCTGTGTGGGTGATGTTAAGACCAAAATACGCAAAGGAAGCAGCCAAGGTGCACGCAGCCCATCTGGGGGCCCCAGGATGGCCCATGCTGGGGGTTAATGCTAGCGGGATGGATGGGATGTGTAGTGTTATGAGCACCGTCCCACAAAATGGAGCAAGGGCCCTGGCCGGGCACAGCATGGGGTGGAGGGGACAGCATAGGACTTACCTCGTACACCTGGAAAAAAAGGGTTGAGGTCAGCATAGGGGGAAGAGAAACAAAACAAAGCAAGACTTAATCACGCATCCAGCTCCGAGCCACCTGGCACAGGGAAGGGGCTGCCTGGCCAAGGTGTCTGGCCCCCCACACTGCCAGAGCCTGCATGGGCAGAAGGGAGACATGGGAAAAAACGAGGGAGCAGGCATGCAGGACCAGGGCTGCAAAACTCCCAGAGGGGCTGGAGAAGTCCCAGCTGACATGTCAAGACACAAATCCATGGTGGCTACACATTCCTCACCAGTGCTGTCCCCAGGGGACAGAGGAGACCAACACCATGATGCCAAGGTAGACCGAGAGCATCTGGCTCGTGGGGCTGACCCCAGCCAGACGCTGGCAGCGGCTCCCCCAGCCCCACTCTTCCTGCCAGCATCCTGTCCAACCCACCCAGCTCTTCTTCTTCTTCTTCTTGGCGTCGGCATCCTTGCTGCTGCCGATGCTGGAATGGCTGGTGATGCTGTTGAGGCTGGAGATGCTGTCAGAAGAGTTCTGCCGCTTGATGCGCAGCTCTGGGGTCAGCAAGAGAAGCAGGAGAGACCAGGAAAGGAGGTGTCAGCAAACTGCGTGTGCCCCAATGCCAGAGCCACCCATACTTTCCTCCCTGAGCCCCCTCCTTTCTCCCACCCAAACACCTTCAGAGCTCTCCGAGTCACCTCGTAAGATGACGTGGGGCTCAGACACCATGTGGGCACTCCCATTCGGGACAGTGAACCCAAACCACAGGGAGATGCCCAGAGCACACATGGTTCTGCTCCTGTCCCAGGCCACCTCCCTGCCAGTGCCTTGCACTCACATTGGGGTTTCAGGGCTAGAAACAGTACTCACAGGAACAAAGCCACGATCAGCAGCCAAACTGGGCTGCAGCAAAGGGCCCAGTAAGGAGGTGTCCCAGGGAGGACAACCATCCCGTCGCCCCCAGGCACCAGTGCCGAGACCTACGGTGACAGCTCTGGCTGTCCAATCCTAGCTTCAGATGCTCAGGGGTCCCAGGTGGGAAAGAGCTGCTGCCCAGGGGACCCTGCCCTGATGTCTGAACATCTCACTGGAGTGAGGGGTGCCCTGGAGCCCAGTGCCAGCCCCAGACAGGAGCAACCCAGCTGGGCTTGGGCAAGGGGCTCAGGAAGGGCTCCAAATCCCCACAGTGGGGGGCTGCTGAGCCATGCCTTACCTTTGGGGGTGACGTCAGTGCCATTCAGGGCGCCCTGGATCACAGCTTGAGCCTCCGAATTCTTCTTCTTCAGGAAGTCGATGGTCTCTCGCAGGTCCAGCAGCTCCGTGTCCTGGGGGAGCACAGCTGGGAGCTGTAGGGTGCCTACCGATGGCACAGGGGCCACCCCAAGAATACCCTTGGGGCGGGCAGTGCCACAGAAGCTTCACCTGAGTCCAGTATCCCCCAGCCCCATGAGCACCCTCCTGCACCGCCAGTGTCTCCCAATGCCCACTCAGCACCCCAACAGCCCCCACCTTCTCCTCAGCAGTCTCGGCCAAGTGCCGCAGGCGGGACGTCATGCTCACCAGGCTCTGCTCAAAAGCTGCCACCAGGTTGGCCTGGGAGAGATGGAGAAATGGGTGAGAATCCACACCCGGGCAAGCACCCATGGCTGAGTGAGCACCTGCTGCCAGGTGTGGGATGCAAGAGGCTGGAGAGGGGAAATCAAGTCTCTCATGGGTGCAGGCCAGTACCAGCCCCGTGCGCTGCAGGGACACAGAGCAGCATGTCATGCAGCGGGCAGCAGCTCCCGCAGGGACTCACGTTAGCAGATAGCTGGGACGTCAGGGTGGCCACCTTCTCCTGCGAGGACTCCAGCTCACGGCGCAGCTTGCGGATTTGCTGTGGGGAGAGAGTGGAGAGAGTGAGAGGGGCCAGGTGCTCACCCTCGCCATGGTGGCAGGGGTGGGCGACGAGCAGAGGGTGAAGGCTCACCTCAGACTGCATCTTCTCCTCAGCCTGGCGGCACAAGAGCAGAGAGAGACACAGACAGACAGAGGCAGGCAGTCAGGAGGGCAGCGAGGCACGGACAGGCTCGGCGCGAGGCAGAGGCATGCACAGAGCCCCCCTGTTCCCACCCGGGCCCCCCCCAGCCATGCACAAAGCAGCGCAGCACGGAGGCGGCTCTTACGGAGGAGTAGGTGGAGGATGCGCTTGAGGCCAGGGACAGCACTGATCCATGAACTGCAACAGAATAAAACCCGGCATGTCAGGGTGCCCCCGGCCAGTGGCATCCCCAGGGGCTGCAGGTGCAGGGCATAGCAAGGTGTAGGGGACAGATCTCCTGGCAGGGGGGGCTCTGCGGGACACCGGGGGAGGCAGAGGGTGAGATAGTGGCTGCACAGCACTGCCCATTTCTTGGCACGTGGCTGGTGACCTCCCCAGGCATGTGGCGTGCAGCAGGGCATGGGGAGCACCTTCCACCTGCACCTCTGGCTAAGCCCAGGGGCTCTGCCACCCTCCTTGCCTGCTTGGGTCCCCACCTCCCCAGTGCCACAACACCCTGTGGGCAACCCAGGGTCACTGGGCACCCATGGGGATCAGAGTGGGCTGTGGCCCAGAGCAGATGACAGTGCAGAGGGGTCCACCAGGCCTCTTGGGGCTGCTGTCCCCTGCTCTGATGCTGAGGACAGGAGGCACCAAACCATCTGACGGTGCTGCAGCAGCACCAGGAAGAAAGGACAAGTGTGTGGGGAGCCCTGCCACACCCCCCACCCACCCCAGGAGCCCCCTCTGCCTGGGCAGGAGCGCAGCACATTCTCACCGTCATCCACAGGGTCCCGGAATGAGCCCGAGCGGATCATGCCCTTGGGCTTGTCGGCCAGGGAAAGGGTGCTGCCCATCTGGGACGTGCTGTACAGCTCGAAGGTAGAGTCATGGGTGGGGATGCTGTTGGAGCGGGTGATCCGTGGGGCTGCAGCGGCAGTGGGGCTCACTGCAAGAAGGCAGGGGAGAGGCAGGGTCAGAGTCACGCTGGGGACACGGGATCAGGATGGGGAAGCAGGGCTGGGAGCGATCCACAAGAGCTGGGATGCAGAGAGGAAGCAGGGATCATGGTCCCAAAGCAGGGGGCACTGGGGGAAATCTAAAATGCAGGTTTACACTGGGAACACCTGGACACCAGCACTAAGGTAACCACTGGGCTGAGAAACAAATCCACCACCCCGGGGCAAAGTGGGCACCACCATGACAGAGCCCCATCACCTGCAGATGCAGGAGATGAGCACCTCATCACCCACTGCCCCCGACCAGCAGCCCCAACCCGTCTGCCTGGACCCCCCCAAACCCTCCAGGAACACGTAGGTCCTGGCAAGCACAGGGCAGAGCTCAGCCCCTTGCCCTGCTGGGCACCCCCAGAGGAGCAGAGAGCTGTGGGCAGAGCCCTGAGGGTGGATGAGATGCACTGAAGTGGAGGGGATGGACATTCCTGGCCCCTGGGCACAATCCAGCACCTCAGTGGGCCAAAAGCACCAGGTGCTGGGTTCTAGGGCTGCTGGGGGTGTTGAGGAGAAAAGCAGCAGCCAGGGCAGCATCAGCAAGCGACATGGGGAGCGCAGGGTGATGGGGGGCAGGAGGGACAGGGCTTGCCGCAAGCAGAAGGGGGGCGGTGGAGGGCACTGACCGATGCTGGTGAGCGGACCCTTCCCGACCAGCGCCATGGGGAGGGCAGGGGGTGAGGGCAGCTCCTGCTGATCATCTGACTCAGGGAGCCCGCTGCTGACGGCATGCGAATGGCGCCGCTCCTTGGCGTCCTCCTGGGAGTGGAGCTGGTACCTGGGGAGCGGAGCAGAGACCGGCATGGTGAGGTGGACCAGCACCATCTTGGCTCCTGCCTGCTGCACTGTGGCCCAGCCTCCCCAGCATGGAGGGCACCACCAGCCCCCAGCAGAAAGCTCCACATGCCCACTCTCCCTCCCCAGCACTGTCCAAGTGATTCGGGCTCTTTTACCTCAACCCTTTCTTAGGCAGTGTGTTCCTGTCACGGTTGGCACTGGAAGGGAAGGAAAGATCAGTCACATCCCTGCACAGTCAAGGGAAGGTACGTGGTGGTTGAGCCATAGGGACAGGGAGCTTTTCCCCAGAAATGTGGCAGGAAGAGCCTCGGAAGCAGGCAAAGGTCATGGCAGGGCAGCAGGGAGGGATCGGAGCCCACAGAGGTGTGCCGGCAGCCCCATGCCCTCCCTCCAGCCATACCTGTCCAGATGTGCTAGCCGGGGGCTCCCGCTCCAGCCCAGCTCCCCTGCCTCTTCCTCCTCTTCTGTGCTGGCGGGGGGCGCAGCAGCAGGGGTGGGGGTGGTGGTGCTGCCCCCTGAAAAGGCACTGGGCAGGCTCATGGGCATCTGCAGGGACTCCATGCTGCGGTGCAGGCCTGAGAGCTTGGGGTACATCCTGCCCTCCTTGGGGACGCTGAAGCCACCCATGAGCTCCAGGCCCTGGGAGAAGCTGGCCGAGTTGATGTTGAGGATGGGGGCAGGACTGGGGCTGAAGCAGGGCGCGAGGTGCCCACCGGCTGGGTGCAGGTCCTGGAGCTTGGCAGTGTGTGGGGGGTGCAGCTCACTGGAGGAGGGCAAGTCCAGGCTGTTGGAGTTGACCTTGTCCAAGTTGGCCAGCGAGGGAGGCTTCACGTAAGTCTTGGCAGCCGCCCTGGAGGGGGGAAAACAGGTCAGGAAGCAGGTGAGACTCGGATGCTGGGCACAGCTGGATGCTGGGCACAGCCATGCTGGGACCTGCCACCCTTGGAGGTGGAAAGATCGTACCTGAGAGGCGTGGGGGGCAGCTCAGCCACCTTGGCTGCCGATGGGAGGTTGGCCTGGGCTTTTGGGGTGCTCTCAGGTGAGCTGACGCTCTTCAGCGCCCCACACTCAGAGTCAAGCGCCACTGCCTTGGCCTTGGCCTTCTCCTTCTCACGGTCCGTCTGGTTCACAGGGGCCGGCGTGCCACGGCCAGCGCCAATCTTGGACGGCTCCTTGAGCCGTGACACCGAGATGCTGCCCTGCTTGGTGCTCAGCAGGCTGGGATCGATGCTGCTGCTGACCGGCCGGTTTGCACCGCGGCCACCAGTCACACTCATGGAGCTGGACTTGGCTGGCCGGGGCAGGCTGCGGTACTGGATGTTGGAACGAGCCCCTGGGGCCAGGAAGCCAGGCTCGGCTGCATTGGAGACGTCCAGGCTTGTTTTCCTCCCGCTGACTGGCTTGACGGGGATGCCGGAGCTCTTCTGAATCTTGCCAAGTGTGGCTGAGCCCCCAGCTTGCATAACGGTGGCTGTGCCAGTGGTGGGAGCCGGTTTCTTATAGCCAAAGGAGCTGGATGCTGAGGGGCGTGTGAGGCCTGAGGGTGGCTTCTTGGCATCGGTGATGCGGTCACGGCCGGCATCAGAGGAGGAGCGCTGCAAGCCTGTGCTCTTCACAGACAGCTTGCTCTTGTCAGTGGCTTTGGTCTCGGGCTTGCCTGGTGGGCAGGGAAGGATGGGTTAGTGTCCTGTGAGGCTTTAGGGACATTTGGGTGCAAACTAGCCCAGATCGGACACCGGTGTCAGAGATGCGGGGACGTAACGGAGACAAAGGGACGTGCCACTGCCCTAGGTGTTGGGGCAGCGCCACGGCCAGGCCCCTGGTGCACCCAGCCAGCATGCAGCCACGAGACCACGGAGCAGACACGGCCCTGGGCAAGCAGGGCTTAGCATGGGGCCAGACCCACAACCTGCCTGCAGGGATGCACAGCCCTGTCACCCCCTCCAGCCCACATCCAGCTGCCAGGTCTGAGGGCAGTCACAGGGCATCTTGTGGCCAATGTGCTCGGGGAAGACCCAGGAAGATGCCACCCAACCCTCTCCCCATCAGAGGAGCTGGACCCTGCCCGAATCAGGTCTCACCCGCCACTTTGAGGGTGCTCTGGGCCGTGTGGGTGATCGGGGAGGTCACAGCCACCGGAGGGGTCTTGCCCTTCTTGAGGGAGCCCGGTGTGCCCAGGCTGACGGGCTTCTTCAGCTCGCTGCCCTTGGACCCCTCCTCGCCGCCCTCCGAAGGCTCCCGCCGCCACTTGGAGGAGCCGTGCTCCATCTTGAGGCTGCTGCTGTCGTAGTCCAGCTTCTTGGGCGCCTTGTCCTCACCCTCACCGTACCAGCTCAGCCCGCTCTCTGCCAGCGAGCGCTTCTCCGAGTCTGTGCGCAGCTGTGAGCAGAGCGAAGTCAGGGGTGCTCCTGGCACCCACCCCAAACCCATCCCCAGGGAGCACCAGACAGCTGGGAGAGGGATGCACCAGACACCCTGTGCCATACATCAGTTTCCCACGCTGGCACCCACACTGCCACCCTCCATCACCTCCCTCCTGCAGAGGCTGTGGCACCGAGCTGGAACCAGTGCCAGAAAGGGTCTGGGCACCACGGGCACCTACCGCTATGGCAGAGTTCCTGCGTGAGGCGGTGGGGGTGGAGGGCAGGGAGTTGAGCGAGGAGCTGGCATTGAACTCCTCCGAGCTGAGGTTGTCAGAGGCATCGCTGAGGCCGCTGCTGATGGAGCTGCTCTCATCCCAGCTGCAACAGTAGAGCCAGCATCAGACCCCCCTGCCCAGCCCCAGCTCTGCCCGGCAGGTCTTACCACCCATGGGATTTCCCTGCTCCAGGGGCTGACGGGGTGCAAACCTCAGCTCCCAGTAGCACTCGCTGTGCGGCTGCAGCAGGGAGCTGGCACTCAGCAGCTGGCTGCAGCCCAGCCTGACACAGGCTCAGCACCCCGCCAGCACACAAGCCCCAGTGACCCCATGTCTCCCTGTTAATGCCCCCGCAGGGGTTTTTGGGGATGGAGGGTACCTGCGCAGCGCAGGGATGCTAGCACCCACGCCAGCAGGGCTGGCAGCACTACGGTTGGAACTGAGCCCCCCTGAGAGGGCCAGGAGGATTGCCGGAAAGTGCAGGGACCAGCTGGAGCAAAGAAACCAGCTGCCCTGCAGCATCCACCCTTCCTCAGGCAGACCCCACCCACCACCTCGTTGCACCCTTCTCCCCCCTCTCCAGCACCCACGGCAGGCACAGGCAGCAGGTACGGGCACCACCACTGTGCCGGGGCAGCTGCTCCATGCCAGGGGCTCAGTGGACCGTGCACAAGCCCATCTCCAGGGCCGTCAGTCAGCACCACGCCAGGATGGCAGCTGCCTGCGCACCCCACAGGCCCGGCCGGCTCCACAGCACAGGGCTGTGCCCGCGGCGATCCGGCACAGACGGGCACAGAGCGTCTTCCAGCAGGATGAGCACAGTCCCTTTCAGGTCAGCGGCTGAGTAGGTCATTGAGGCCCCACAGCCTCCAAGGGGGCTGCAAGGAGCTGGGGGGGACAAGCAGCAGCGTAGGAGAGAGGAGCAGAGCTGCGCGACCATGGCCAGCCCCAGTCCCTGCCAGAGACGTCTGTTCCCCAACACTGGGGCCACAGAGGTGCGGGAGCCGCCCAGTGAGCACTGGAGCCCCAGCAGCTGGTGAAGCCGCTTAGCATCACCCAAATGGCACTGTGACCCTGGCTGAGCTGGGGACAGGACAGGACAGGGTGGGTCTAGCATTGGAGAGGGCACCCGCTGGGCACCTCTGCCAACCAGGGTGCCAGGGCACAAGCAACAGCCACCACCAACCCCTCTGGGATCCCCAAACCCCAGGATGGGGCAACACAGGCAGCTCCAGCACTCTCCACCAGCCCTGTGTACCCTGCTCTTCCCAGACATCGGGGGCTGGCCAGAGCCAGGACAGTACCAGGATGGACACAGTCCCCTTCATCCTCACAGCAACTTTTGGAACAGAGCCCCACAGGCACTGCCACCCAGGAAAGGATTTAATTATGACCACATGCCCAGGATGTGCTGCTGGGCTGCTCAGCTCCAACCATCGCCCACCACCAGCCCCGGCTCCGGGGGTGACTCCTCACCGGGACAGAAATCCCCAAACCAGAGCACAAAGCAAAGCTCTTCTCCCAAACTGGCATCACCCTCACAGCAGGCAGCGCTGGCAGTGAGGCAGGACTTCAGGGGACTGCATCCCGCAAGCACATGGCTGTGACCAAACGTCACACCGGCTCTCTCCAGCTTGGCTTTGGTGGCCTGGCTGCATGGACCCTAAATGCTCTCCCAGCCCGCACTGGAAGCGCTCACTGCCCGAGCCCCAGGCATACGGAGAGCGCCGGTGAAACAGGCACAAGGTCGGGGGCTGAACCGGGGCAGGAGGTGACCCCAGATCCTCCTTAGCAGTCCCACGCTAAGGAAGGGCAACACAGGGGTCGCAGGTGACATCCTAAAATGCCCGGAGTCAGACACCGGCTGTAGGGTGGCTCCAGCTCTCTTAGGGAGCGCATGGCTGGCGCACTGAGGGGTCCCCAAAACTAGCATGTATATGCTGTACCCAGCGCAGCAAGGAAAGCCTCAACTCAGGCTGCACAGTGGCAGCGATGACTCCTGGTGCACTGCCAAGCCCAGGCACCTCAGTCCCTGCTGGCCAAGGCCACCCGAGTGCCCCCCACAGACCCCAAACGAGGGGCAGCCATGCCGCAGCATCGTGCTGGGGGCAAAACTCAATTCCTGCTTTGTGCTCCAGCCCCTCCATCTTACACAGAGCAATTCCCCACCTCCCTTCAGCCGACACCGCACCAAACCCACCCTGAAGGCAGCGATGCACCCGGGCACCCACAAGCCCTACACCCCTCTGCCCCCGACAGCTCCCAGGGAAGGGATGCTCAAGGACAGCGGCGGCAGCGAGGCAGGAGCTGCGGCAGCGTGACCGTCCTGCCGCGCTCCCCGGCACCGGCCGGGCCTGCGGGAACCCACCACCGGGCAGGAAGGTCCCGACACGGCCCCGGTGATGCACACCCCGACCCCGAGCCCTGGAGGTGGCTGCACCCCGGAGGGAGCAGGGGATGGACCTGACCCATCCGAGGGGCTGCGTGGGGATGCTCCGCTCCCCTCCCGGCCCAGCCGCACCCCGCTGCGGAGCCCCCGGATCGGGCACGCAGCGCGGCAGCCCCGGAGCCCGCCCCGCCCCGGCGGGGTCAGCTCCGCCGGCCGGGGGTACCGGAGCCCCGGGAGCCCCGCGGGGGCTCGGCCCGGCCGCGCTGCAGGTGCGAGGCTTGGGCCGGGGCCGGGGGAGCCGCCCCGATGCTGCGGTGCCGGGCGGGGCCGCGCTGCCCGGGTCCCCCCCCTTCCCCCCCGCGGCGCGGCCGAGACAAAGCACCGCCCGCGGTGCGGCCCCGGGGCGCGGGGCTTTGTCTGCCGGGGCCCGGCTCCGGCCGCCCGCCCGCAGCACGCGCGCCCGCCCCGTTCGGTGCCGGTAGCGGTGCGGAGCCCAGGCCCGTACCCGTACGGTACCTGCTGGCCAGGCGCGGGGCGCGGCGCGGCCTCCCTGCCCGCAGCATGGTGCTGCCCGCGGCAGCGCGGCCCCGCCGGGGGCGGGCGGGAGGGGCGGCGGCGGGACCGCCCCGCGCTGCCCGCGCCTTAAAGCGGCAGCGGCCCCGGCCCGGCCCGGCTTCCCCCCGCCGCTGCCCGTGAGCCCCGACCCCCGCCGGGATGGGCCCGGGGTCCCGGCCCCCAGCCCCGCCGGTCCCGGTGGCCTTCGCCCCCGCAAGCCCCCAGCCCCGTGGCCGTGTCCCCAGATCCAGCTCCAGCGCTCCCCAGCCCATGACCCCCCACCCCTGTCCCTCGTGCCCCCCAGCCTCAGCCCAGCACGCCCCCAGCCTCAGCCCTCGGCCCCCCAGCTGCCCCCAGAGCCCCCAAGCCCACGCTCACGTCCCCACGGGCAGCACCAGTGCCCCCCAGTCCAGCCCACAATGCGGCACCAGTGCCCCCCGGGCCATCCCTCAGCCTGGCCCCAGTGCCCCCCAAACCCCACCAACCCTGAAGGCACCACCTCCCGCTGTGGGTCCCACGAGGGGCTCGGCCCCTGCCCAGCCCTGCGGGGTGCCGGGGCGGCTGCTCCCCTCAGCCCCAGCTCCTGCAAGGGCACCCACACCTCAACACTCTGCGCTTCATTCACCAAAAACCCTATTTCTGTCCTTTTTTCTCTCTCTCTCTCGCATGGGAGCACGAGCTGTGCCCCAGGGAAGGGTCCTCGCCAGGACGGTGACACCGGGGACACCTTCGCCAGCCCGGCCGCGGCAGGCAGAGAGGGTTAACTGCAGCCTTGGCAAAACAGACCCGATCCCTGCGGGCTGGGAAATAAGTAATTCCTTCCTCGAGCCTTCCTCGGCGAAGCAACGGTAACGCCTCTTGGCTCCCTCCTCACCGCACAGCCCCATCGCTCAGCTGCACAGCGGTTGCCCCAGCAGGCGAGGTGCTGTGGCACGGCACAGCAGGGAAGGCCAGGGATGCACTTCAGTGCCCAACCATCCCCGTACCCACCGATCCTGCCCGCACCCACCATCCCCACAGCAGCTCTCAGCCCTTGGCTGGAGCTCATGGCCAGGAGGCCGGCGGTGACACCGCCCCGGCACAGTACCTCCCGCAGGCAGCCAGCCTTGCTGTGGGGTGATGGCCCCACGTCGGTGTGCGCCAATGGGTGCGGCAGCACAGCCCGTCCAGCATCACATCCCCGCGGTCCCTCCGGCCTGGCATGATGCCGGACGCTGTCCTCTCCTGCCCCTCCTCCTGGCTGGCTGCCCCGGCCCCACCATGGCTGGCTCGGGCAGCGCTTGGAGGAGCAGCTCTGGCTTTTGCTGGGCCCAAATCTGGACTCAGGGCGCCCAGGGTGGCGGGGGGAGCCAGCCCGACACAGTCCGGCATGACAGCCACAGGGAAAGGCAGCTTTGACCCCGCTGGAGCCATGAGTCTGGTGCGAGACCATGGTGGAGAATCACCGTTGGCCACAGCAGCCCCGCCGTGGTGGCACACACGCACACGTGCAATGCCCCACCAGCACCGGACCCCTTTGCAGAGGAGCACCCCCAGCCCGTTTCTCACCAGCAGCTGCTTTTGGAGCCGGAGGGTTTGAAGTCTCCCTGCTTCACCCGTCTCACACTGGCACAGACACCCGCCCATGCACCAGACGGACCCGCTGGCACCAACCGGGACTCGTGTCCCTGCCAGGCTG
Organism: Gavia stellata; assembly: GCF_030936135.1. Classification (NCBI taxonomy): domain Eukaryota; kingdom Metazoa; phylum Chordata; class Aves; order Gaviiformes; family Gaviidae; genus Gavia; species Gavia stellata. The sequence continues at coordinate 897,937 of NC_082623.1, read as the reverse complement.
GTGCTGCCGAATCCCCACCGCCCGCCCCAAGTCCACCCCGGATTAAAGTGAGCCCCTCTTGCTCCGCCCTGGCTCTCTCCTCCTGTTCTGCCATGGTTGCTGCAGGGGAGGAAATATGGGATTGCACCGGGGCATGTCCACACCCCACATCCATGGGTCACTGGCACCAAGCGGGCTCTGTGGAGATGCCACCAGTGTCCCCAATCACAGCCTCGTCCTGCTCCGGCAGGACCAGCGAAGAAAGCGCAGGCACAGCCAGGGCTCTTCCCTCCCTCCCTCCCCTTCTCCTCTACTTAATGGGGCAGAAAAACCCATTAGCTTCCTAAGTCAGGATCGAGGCGGGGGGCGGCGGGGCTGGGGTCTCCCTGCGGGCACAGGCAGGGGTGGCTCTGCTTCCCCCTCACATCCGCCTCAGGGCATCATGACAGCTATAACCCCCTCCCAGACTCCTTTAGGATCCCCACAGCCCCCTGCACACTCCTCATGCCCCTGTAACAGCCCCAACCCTCCCCAATACTCCTTGAGAACCCTGCAGACTCACTTAGGACTCCCCAGATTTCTCTAAGTTCTCCCGAGACCCCCTTAAACCCCGGTGTACCCCCCACTACCCCCAAATCCCCAGGTACCCCCCCAGATAGCGCCAGCCCCCACCGCTGGCTGGGATACCCTGACCCGGGGTGCTACCCGCTTGCATTTTGGGTAGCGGAATCTGGCACCCTTGACTGAAGCTGCAACCAGAGGAATGGGGCTGCAGAGACCTTGCAGATGGGGAAACTAAGGCAGGGAAGGGGGTCTGACTCGCCCAAGCTCACCCAGCAGAAGAGGATCAGCATCACATCCCCGCAGTTGGTCTAGTCCCCTGTCCTCCAGGCAGCACTGCCCCTGGTACCCCAGCCCCCCAGGTCCCCAAGGGGTGCGGGGGACTCCCCCCACAGGAACCCAGAGTGTGCGTGGCCCCTGCGAGGGGGGACCACGGCCAGGCTGCACCTCCGCTCCAGTTCTGCGCTGCCAACTGCAGTAATAGCAGGGTCCAATTTCCTCGAGGTAGCGAGGCCGATGCCGTGGGGTTGTCAGCCAGCGCTCGCCTGCCTGCAGCAATGAGATCAGCCGCGGACCCCAACCACATGCCTGGCCGCCATGCCAGCGGGGCTGCTGAGCTCAGCCGGCCCCGCTGCGGGGCGGGGGACGATGCAAGGTCACCCCTCTGACCCCTCCCAAGCAGCAGAAACCCCAGAGGAAGCGTGTCCCCGTGCGGGGATCTCCATCTGGTTCGGGAAGTGTGACACACAAAGCCTTGCTCAGGGCCACCACAGCGGCACGGCGGGCTGCAGCGGCTGCGTGCAGCGGTCGGAGAGTCCCAGTGCAGGGCTGGGGTGGGGGATCAGTGTGACTCAACCCGCTTGCGAAATTCCCATTTTTCACGTCTGGATGAGCCGGTGGCCTCAGATACCTCTGCCCGCAGCAGCCGGCCCCGTCGCAGGCAGCAGGATGGTACATGGCAAGCGGCAAAGCCAGGTCTTGAGCTCTGCAGGCAGCAAGCAGGCAGGCAGCTGGGTTTGCAGGGCAGATTGCCCGGAGCAGCTCCCCTGGGGGCGCGTGGGCATGCACGGTCCAGCCCTGGGCTCGGCTCTGCTCCGTGTCCATGCCCAGCCCTTCCAAGGAGCCGCGGAGGCCAGCAGCTTCCCAAATCCTGGGTGTGCGCTGACCCCTGGGCACTCTGCACCACTCCAGTCCCTCAACCCCAGGATCCCCTTCCCAAAACACACCCTGTGTGGCCACTGCCACAGCAGCCCAGCCCGGGCAGCCCCAGGGGTCGGGGTCAGCGCTGGGCACCTCTATCCAAACCCCAGAATACGGAGCCGGCTGGAACGCAGTGCAGAGGAAGGACGCTTCGATGGTGGCGGTGCCCAGCGGGGTTTTGAGGCCTCTTTCTGGGACCGTCCCCCATCCCCAGCTGGAGGGAGGAACCCTGCCGAGCCCCGGCACGCGGTGCAGCGCAGCAAATATTTATCCAACACCACTTCCCCAGCCTCTCCCCCGCCACCCCGGCCGGCCGGGCTGAGGCCCTGCACACACGCTGGGCCACGTGCGGGGCCACGGCCGTGCCCCGCGGGACGTCCCCGACGAGAAATTACTTCACGGGCTCGCTGGGACGGCGGCGAGAGGTCAGGCTGGACCAGCCAAAGCCGAGCGAGGGGAGTTCAAGGGAAGGGAGCAGAGCGCCAGCGCCAATCCTGCTCCGAGCAGGAGAGGAGGGCGGCCGCTCCCCTGCCGCTCTTGGGGAGCCGAGCCAAACATCTGCTCCCGCCTCCGGGCTGCACCGAGCTCAAGTAGCTGCGAGGAAGCCAGAGCCAGGCCAGCCAGAGCGTGGCGGGTGCCAGGTCGAGAGCATCCCTCCCAGGGGGATGCTGCTGGCAGCCCTCAGCCCCGCCGGAGGGGACCACAGGCTCTGCAGTGCCCATCTGCCAGCATCACCATCGTGGTGGCATGTGATGGTGCCCGGGGTGTACTGTGAGCTGGACACATGTGCCAATCCCCAAGCTGTGCGGCGCCCTGCGGTCCCGACGCCAAAGGCTGCTGCCGTGGCTCCATTTCATGCCCATGAACAGAGTCAGGGCAGTACCCAGCTCATGGGGGTGCAGATGCTGCCACCTCTGTGGTGGGATGCAATGCTACCTCCCAGATGCTGCCACCTCTGTGGTGGGATGCAATGCTACCTCCCTTTCCACCTCCAACAAAAAAAGAGGCCCAAAAGGACACCCCCAAACCACAGCGGTCTCAGGGTTGCGCGAGGACTTCCCCAGGGCATTGAAAGCCCCAGGGGATGTGCACAGCCTCAGGGATCAGCTCCAGAGTGATGCTGGCACGCCCGAGGGCCTGCAGCACATACGGATTATCGGCGCTCTCGCAGTCACCGCAGTGAGAAGGCGCTGACTCAGCAGCCAGCCCTGCTCGCTCCCTCTCTGCTCTCCCGGCCCTGTGCGTGGGGATGGCAGGATCGGGCCTGGCAGCACCCATGCTCTGCCAGACGGGCAGGATGAGTCCAGCCTTGGGATCCCCATTGGATTCTGCCACCGCGGGGTACTTGAGCAGCTCCAAGGATGGAGCCAGCTTGTCCCAGTTTGTCCCTGGGGACCTCACCTGGGGAGCTGCATGTCCCACAAGCACCATCTCGGGGCGCACAGCTCAGCTGAGGTTTCATGTCCCCACAGGTCACCTTGCGTTTCTAGAGCCAGGGAGAGGTGCTCCTCCTCTGCGCTCTGCAAACCCCACCGAGAGCAGCTCTGCCCTGCCACGACTCGGGTACCCCCTGCCCTGACCGGCTCGCAGCTGGCAGGGTGGACCGAGGGAAACTGAGGCACGGCCAACGACACACAGCAGGTCCCTTCAACCCCCACCCAGTGCCCTGTGCTGCTTCGCAGCATGAGGCATACCACAGGGAAGTGCTTGGACCCTGCTGAGCCCTTGGCACTGGGCACAGTGGCCTGATGGACCCCTCTAGGGACATCCAAAGCACCTCAGCGCCCTCGTGGCAGCATCACCCTTTGTGGGGAAGCGACTGGGGAACGGGCCAGCTGATGAAGGATCTGACAAAAGGAAGGCGGGTGGAAAGGACAACATCATGCAGGGCACTCTCCAAGCCCAGGAGATGTGGTGGAGCAGGACAAAGCAGGGACAAGCTGATACTCTTGTCAAGGCCTCAGTCTGGGTCCTGTCCTGCATGGGAGGGGGGAAGCCCCATTGCCCCAGGCAGGCAGGGCTGGGGGGTGGGAGCCGGCACACTCTACCAGCTCCCGACTACAAAGTCTTGCAGCACCCCGCTCACTCCTCGCTGCATCCCGGATGGCCCCAGAGAACACCCGGGGGTGATGCACGCTCACCCACTCCTGCGCCAGCACCCAGGACCCGTCAGAGCTGCTCACATCAGGTCCCCAAGCACACACAGCACGGGGGAAGACGCACCAACGTGCAGCTGCACTACACTGCCAGGGGAACGGCAACTCCACGTGGAGGAGGCAGCACCTCTTGGACATGCAGGATGTGGCTGGGACGAAACCAGACAAAACCTGACTTGAACATTCCCGCTCTGGTGCTCTCCGCCTCCTCAGCCGCTGCCTGATTCACGCGCAGGTCTGCACACGAAGGCGCCCACGCTGCTGCATCTGGCCCCAGTGCCACGCTGTGGCCGTACAGCCGCAGAGGTCCCTTGGCAGTGGGTGGCTGCACGTTGCCTGACCTCCCAGTGGGGTGACCTTGGTGGGGTGACCTCCAGGGTCCGGGAAACATCCCCATCCTGGCCAGGGTGGGATAGTGTCACCAGCGGCACTGCACCCCTCCAGGGGCAGGGAACAGCGAACGGCATGCTGAGTGGTGGCGGGTGGAAACATGAGTCGACAGCAGCCAAGGAAGGGAGTGCAGATTCTTCAGTGCCAGGGAAACAGCCCAGGGGTTGGTGTTGTCCCTGCCTGCACCCTGCCCAGGCCCCAAGGACAGGCAGGACAGGGCACAAGAGCAGCACCATCCCAGTGAATGCTGCTGTGTTAAGCAGAGCTTGCTGCCTGCACCAGGCCCTTCAGACACCATGGTGCCAACAGTGGTGTGGGTGCATCCCGGCTGGGCTGCTCCCAGCCCGGGCTGTGCCGGGTCCCCGCCGGCTGAGGGCTGCCCTGCTGCAGAGCACAAGGAGGATACGGTGACACCGGGAACAAAAGAAGGGCCTTGCTGCCAGACAGAGGGCAAAGCCAGAGCTTTCCACCCCCCAAAACCAGCAGCAGGTCGCTGGTGGAGGGTGAAGCCATGAGTGCCAGCCTGATGGACGCAGGCAGGCGGGCACAGCTAGACAAGGAGCCAGGATGCCAGCACATTCGGCTGATCCCAGAAACACTTCTGGGGGCTGGGCTGTCCCCAGCCGATCCCTGCTCTCACCTCCAGGCCTGGTCATCCCACCCCCTCTCTGAGCTGGGCCGCGGCACCGCCACTGCCTTCTCAGCTGGGCTCACCCCAACCACCACCCTGCCAAATTCACCCTGATGCTCCCACGGACAGTCCCCACACCCCGGCCATGCCTCACCTACCTCAGCCCTCTGTCTTTCCAGGCTGCTTCCCCAGTGAGCCATGGGGATGCCGGGTCCCATCCCACAGACCTGCACGTCTCCGAGGGGGACGTGCCACGGCGTCCTCTGAGCTGTCTCCGACCTACTGCCCTACAAGCCTGGGTGTGCGCCGGCGCGGTGCAGGGAGGTGCTGGCCCAGCGGCCCGGGCTCGGGGGCTGATGGCCCCATCTGCAGCACTCGGCTCCTGCCCGGTGCATTAGCAGCACGGGGAGACAGGGCCTGGGGCGGTATTTGCTTTCTAGGTCAGAGCCAGCCGAGGAGGCTGGATGAGGGGATGCACTGGATGAATGCTCCCGGACGCCAAGGCAGCTCCTCGCCCCGGATGGCTCTGGGGAGGAGGGGTTGGCCCTGCTCCCTGGCCTGGCTCTGCACCCAGTGCCCAGGCTCCTGGACAGGGCACCCTTGCATCCCCCAGCACCCAGCCAATGACATCCCCTGGGGACAGAGGCCCTGCCATTCTGCCCACTCTGGGGAACCCCCACCGAGTCCTGCTGGGGCGTCACTGGGGATGGAGCTGTGACTAGGTCACCGCACAGCCCCATGTGCCAGCAACATCCCAGTGACGTGCAGGTAAGAGGGTCCTGTGCTGCCCCGGCTGCCCTCCTGCACCCATTCCTGGGAAGGGGTACCCAGCACAGAGCACCCAGCACAGAGAACCCAGTCTGTCTCTGCACCCACTGGCAAGGCACTGGGGATTTCCCTCGGGGCACATCCAGGGCATCACGCTGGAGACCCTGCACAGGAACAGGGACTGCGGCACCCGGCCATGGCGCTGAAAGCCTCAGCAGCACTGGGGGACCGTGGTATTGCCAGGGCTTCGTGAGAAGCTCAGCCACGCAGGGCTCTATCCCCAAAACCTGGCCCTTCCCAGGAAGAGAAGCGGACCCTGCCCAGGGCAGTGTGTAGGGCTGAGTCCGGGGACAGTCCCGCCAGGGCTGACCCTGCCCACACTCTGTCTGCTCAGCGGCTGATGGAGACGAAGTGATGCTCTGGCTCACCCCTCCTGGCACTGCCTCCACAGCCAAGGGCACCCCAAGGTTATCCGCCTGCACGAGCAGCTACAAGATGACACAAGGAGGGAGACAGGGAGCAGTGGAGCCCTTCACCCCCACCCACCCAGACTCGCTGTGGCCCCAGCCATCCAGGGCAGCCCAAAGCCACCCCATTGCTCACCACACCCCATGGTCCAGTGGCCAGTGGCAGAAGGTGGTGACATGCCACCTCTGGCTGCCAAGTGATGGGTTATGGTCCCCAGGAGGGGACCACACTGAGCCAGCACAAGGCAACCCTGTTTACAAGCACAGAGCAGCCCCAAAAAGTCACCCCACGTGCCCGTGGGGAGAATGGCTCTGATGCCCATGGTGCTGTGGACACTCTTGCCCCTGAGCTGGAGTATTGCAGGGGCAGAGGCCAGCACAGCCACCCCTCAGTGTGTGTCTCCTCCAACTGTAACATGTGCCTCTGGGCCACATCTGGGGAGTGCTGGCCCCCAGGATGGGTGTGAAGCCATGGGCTGTGCTCTATCCTGCAACAAGCTGACGTGACTACGGCCATCCCAGGAGGGCCGGAGCAGCACTGTCAGGAGGCCAAATACCTCCTCCTGCTCTGGGACAACTCAAATGCTGGAGTTATTTATTTTCTCCTGTGCTGAAACAGGAAACCTCCCTCATGCTGAAACCCTGGAGCCTTGCCAGAGCCAGGGGCACCTCAACAGCACAGCAGGAGCTGGACGTGTCTGGAAAGAAAACGCGAGCCCTGAGCGTGCTGGGTTGTGTCCGCCTGGCAGATGCCCCTGGTCCTGCAGGTGGAGGGACAGAGGCCAACAGGGGTCCCAGAAGGAGGGGACCCCGCTCAGTAGCACACCCTGCTCCACCACGGTGCCACCCATCAGCAATGACACCTTGGTGCCTGGTTCTTGTTGGGGTGCCGAGACCTGACCCAGCCTGTACCACCATGGGCCACCAGCACTGCCGGCTGGACACAGGACTTCCCCGCAGTGCCAAGGTCAGAGGCAGCAGCTCAGACCCACTCGTGTGAACTGGGAGAGCACTTCTGAAAGCAGCAGTATTTACGCCAGCAGGGCTCTGGCTCGGGGCTCCCGCAGCCACACGCAACGCACTTTTCTCAGCCCTCTGCTCTGGGAACACCCAGATCAAGCTGGATGCTTCCTGCATGCTGGGAGAGCAGCACACCCCAGCTCAGGGGCTCAATAGCCCCGAGAAGCCCCAACTGGCCTAGCACCACCAGTTCTGCAAGAGCTACACTGCCTCGCTGGTGGGAAAGCACCTCCTGGGATGCGGGAACACGATCCATCGAGCCAGATTGGCTATGATCTATGTGCTCCTCCATCCGTCCCTGCTGCGCCTGGTGCCCCTCCACCGCCAGCTGAACAGAAGGTGGTGAAAACTCCAGGAGAGCCCCGGTGCAGGCATGAGCCCCAGCGCGGGCACTTACCCTGTGGTGATGTCGTCATCCTCTGTCAGCGTCTTCCCCATGAGATCACTGTCGCTCATGTAGCCTGACTTCAGCTCCACGTCGTCGGTGTCCAGTGCCTCGACCAGCTCCAGGCGGGAGATGTGGCTCAGCTTGCTGGGGCTGCGCATGGGCATGGTGTGCGAGTAGTGCGCCCGCTCGCCGTGCATGTACCAGCTGGGGGTGCCCTCGGAGCGGCAGGTCCCCCCGACTGACGGCGCATCCCCTGCCTGCAGGCGTGGGCTCGACTGCCCGTAGCGCCAAGACAGCGGCGAGGAGCGGTTGGACAGGCTGGAGACACTCCGGGGGTTTGCTTCATCACTGTCGTAGCAGGTCATCTCCAGGGAGCTGCGAGGATGGGGTGCAGGGCGGGTTAGGACAGGGCGTGGTGGGCAGCGGAGGTCTGTGGCCTGCCTCACCCCCCAGAACTGGGGCTGCAAGTGCTGAGAAAACAGAACTGACCATTTTGAGGCAGCCAGGCAAGGCCAGAGGCTCCCAGGAGTCTGGGTGCAGGGACACTGTCTGTCCTGGACCCCCTCCATCTCAGCTGGCAGGGGACAGTCCCTTCCTTCCCTGCCTGGTGCCAGCCCAGCATCCCACGCTCCATGACCCCCTCAGACATCCACACCACCAGCACCCACCAGTGTCTGGTGATGTCCGTTTCTCCCCAGGGACTGTGGAGCGGGATGTGGGGTGCAATGGGGAGGTCTGCCTCCTTACAGCCCCAGCCACCCCACAGAGGCGATGCTCCCTGCATGGTCCCATCCACTCACCTGGGTGCAGGGGCTGGGGGTGCCACCAGGGCTGGCTGCAAACACGCCAGGGGAGAGGGGGCAGTACCTCTCTGGAGACCTGCCCCAGCCCCAACACGAGTTGTGCTGAACCCCACTAATAGGGAGCCTTTAGTGGAAAGCCCAGACGTGCTCCCCTTGTGCCCAGGCTGCTCTCCCTCGGCCATCTCCCTCCCAGCATTTCAACGTCTGCACCCCAATATCACATAGGATAGGACAAACTGGGGTGGTGGTACACTGATCCCGGGGGACGTGGCAGTGGGCCATGCTGGGAAGCGGCAGCTGTGAGCCAAGGATGCCAAGGGGCAAACCAGGGACTGGGTCTTTGCATCAGCATCCCACGCCGAACCCCTGCAGAGTGAACCGCCACGTCTGGACAGGAGGGGACACCCCAAGACAGGGCTGCCCAGCCCCATGGGGCTGCCTGCAAGCATGTTACTCTCCAGCCAGCCCAGAGCCCACAAGCGCATCAGGAACGGGAAGTTCAGTTACTCCCCGCACCCCTTGGGGTGTATTTTGGGCAAACGACATGTCAGGGAGTGATGCTGAGACTAAATTTAGTCACCAAAAATGATTACTTCTTGGAGCAGCTACTTGGGAACCCACAGCCCTCGACTTGGCTCCGAACGTTACTATCAGCGAGCTATTCCCTAGCTTGGATTAAACGTTCCTGCAGGAGAACCAAAAGCCAAACCCCAGCTGCAGTATTGAATTTAAAACAGGGAACTACATAAAAAACTAGGAAGTTTGTTAAAGCAGAACTAAAAGGGGCATCTAAAAGGGTTTAGTTTTTGTCGGCAGCACAAAGGCTATTTAAGGATGCTCTGTTGGCGGCTCGCAGCAGATGCAAACCACGTCTCCAAGCAGGACTAAAGCAAGACCCCGAGGAAGCTCGTGCGGCCCTGCAGCCGGGTGCAAAGGCAGACAGAAGTACGATAATGTCGTTCAGGAATAAAGATGTGTCCTAGTGAGGAAACAGCAAAGGCTGAGCCCCCAGCCACTGGATGGAAGAATACAGCAAGGAGAACAAGGGAAGTTTGAGGAATAGCTTGTGGAAGGAATAAAGAGAGAGCCTAAAGCGGCTACAGGGACACCGGCGATGTGGGGCACATCCAGAGGACCACAGATGACATCCATATCGGACACATTCGTAGCAAGCGCTCCCGAAAGCAGAATTAGTGGGTATGTGTGTAATTACAACATACCGGGGAAGAGCTGACACAGCTTTGGTAAAGGAAAATCCGGCTCACAACCACGGTGGAACTCCTGGAGGGATGCAGGGAGCATGCTGCCGAGGCTGCTGCAGGCTATCAGAAGGTGGTGGATGAGTGCCCTCACCAAAGGCAGATTAAGCTTCTAAATAAACTCTGCTTACGGGAAAGAACACGGGGGCAGGCATCCCTGGGCTATCGATAGTCATTTTTCTCCGTGGCAGGGATCCGGCTGAGGCCTCTGCCATGCAATGTACTTACAACTCATCAAGGAAAGGAAGTGATAGTGAAGAGTCAAAACCCACCAGCAACGCTAATTTAATCACCCTTAATATCCTCGCCCTATTTCACTAAGACCGGGGCTGACGGGGGATTTGCAACGGAGCTGAGCGCTGGGGCGCGAAGGCGGTGGGGGAAGTTTGACACAGATGAATGCAAAGCGAATGCAAAGCAAACACGAAGTGAACACGAAGTGAACACAAAGCAGCCCTGACACGGCGTGAGCAGCACCAGGCTGCGACTCAGCTCCTACGCCGAGCAAAGGGATGGCAGAGCTGTAATGGGTAATTCCAGGAAATCACCAGCTCGGGGAATATCGCTGCGGCCCTGTGCAAATCCCACTGCCCCAGTGCTCTGCTGCCTCCAGCTCGGAAAAGATACAGAAAGTGCAGCAAGGACAAGCAAGGTCTAGATGAGCTTTTGGGTTAAGAAGAGTTAAATCAAGCGGGCTGCTTCATCCTGGACGAAGCTGATCGAGGGGCGACACAGGGAAGGTCTGTAATGATGACTGGTGGGTGAAGAGGGGGGAGGAAGCTGCTGCTTTTTGCCCCTTCCAACACAAAAATGAGGATCGAGAGAGACCGCGAGGTGGCAACAAACACCAGCAGAAGGGTGTTCGCCGCATCCTCGGCTTTCCCGACTGGCTGACAGCAGACACAGCCTCTCTGCAAAGCCCAGGCTTCATAACGCGGCTGCACCAGCGGGGTGGGGGCCGGGAGGGTGCCCTGGGGAGATGCCCCTCCCCAGGCGCTGCCCCAGCCCGTTGCTGGCAGGGTCCCGGCCCTTCAGCTGCGACAGGGAGCCAGGCAGGAGGCTGGAGCTGCCGTGCAGACCCCGAGCACATCCAGAGCAGGACAGTAACCCTGCAGGGGTCTCAAGTGAGAGACCCGGGGGGGGGGAGACACACAGGTAGCCCCCCAGGCCTGTGTCACAGAGACCTCTGAACACAGGTAGACACTCTGCTCAGGTTGACCATGCAGCGGTCACCCTGCCCCCAGCCCCGCCATCCCCCCAGCCCCAGCTGCAACCCTGGGGTACTGCCAGCCCCGGTCTGGGCCGGGCACCCCACCTCTGCCCGTGGGCTGCCGGGCATTTGGTCAGCTCTGTCTGAGGGTTTCTCCATCATCACCTCTACATAGAGTAGAGAAACTGAGTAACACATGGGGATGGAGCCTGTGGTCCAAACCTGGGCAGGTGCAGGGAATACCTTCACCTCTGGTTGTCCATACGGGGACACCCGACCAGAAGGAGCAGACCTCACCCTCTGCCTAGGGTTTGGGGGCAACCAGCTCCCCTTGGTGCCACCACCACCACCTATCCCCACTGCCCCAGAGCACGCGAGGCAGCGTCAGGCCCAGAGCACTGCCAGAGACAGGGCTCTGCCGCAGCCCTGCACAGGACACCCCACAGATTTGGGGGCATCTCTCCAAGCCCCCATGCGCAGGGTCCCCAGGACATGGGGCACAGCCAGCTCCCTCCCACCCACATGGCCCTCACCCAGAGCAGAGCTGCTTCCCTGCTGCCCCGGCCTCCCTCACTGCCCCAAGAAGGACACTGGTTGTGGGGAAGGGGTGGTGGGGGTCCGGTATTGGGGCCTCACCTGTGGGACACCTGAGAGCCCCTCAGGCTGGACATGGTCTCCTCCAGGTTCTGCCGAAGGTCTAGCACATTCTGCACCGTCCTCTTCCTCTGGGACTCAGGGTCTGCAGAGAGACAAGGCAGTGGCTTTAAAGGGATGAATGGCTCCTGCGCCCCTCTGCCCGTGGCTGTGCCCCCCAGCTCTTGCTCTGCCCGCTGGGAAGGGACAAGGCAGGGCTGGCACCGGGCTGGAGCTGCACCACCACGAAATGCCACCCCCAAGGGTGCTGGCAGCTGGGATGGAGATGTCTGCTCCAGGGAGGATAAGCTGGGCAGCAGCCAGCGGGGCTGGGGGGACCAAGAGGGGCCATGGGACCCAGGCAGGTGACAGGAGGCCAGCTACAGTCATGCGACCCTGTAGCACTGTGATCCTGCTCCATGGGGGCACATAGGAGCACTTGCCCTGGAAGAATGTCCCCAAACCTGCCCCTGTGTCCCCCAGGCTGGGGGTGCTCCAGCCTGGGGACACAGGTGCTGCAGCGGCACCAGCCAGCGTGCAGCCAGCAGGAGCTGAGGAGATGTCGGGGAGCAGTGCAAGCCGGGCCCCACTCCTGCCTCGTGCCTGGGAAGAGATGGCTGCTGCTGCGGGCTCAAGCAGCTGGCAGGACTGAGCCCCTCAAGGGAACAGCCCGGGACTGGAAAACCTTGAGCTCCAGCTGCCCTGGGGCCTCTCCAGGTGTGCACACCCACAGCATGGGTGTGCACGCACACACGCAGGTATGCACCCCCCAGCCTGCATGTGTGCACACACGTACCTGCACCACAACCACGTGTGCACACACATGCGTATACAGACATGCACATCCACACAGGCATGCATTCACACCTGCAAACACACACGCACACCTGCACACACGTGCACACACAAGCGTGTGCACACAACCCTCCAGAGACACCACACACATGAATGCACACACACGTGCACACACACACACACAGAGGAGGGGGGTCACTCTTGGCACAGCCCTGGCAGCGCTGCTGGGCTTGGCTCCAGCCCTGCGCCCCTGACCCGCTCGTGTGCATCCCCGGTGGCTAACAGCCGTGCCACTGCGTCTTTGATCCCCGATTTCAAGCCTTTCAGCTGCAGCTTGCCATTGAACCGCAGTGACAGCGGGCGCCGGGGACGTTGGACATGGCTCCTCCTAATGTAACGTGGCAACCAGCACTTTGGGATTTGCAAAGGCACTGTGTAAGCTGCAGCAATGCAGGGACCAGGGAGACACCGCCAGCATACACCCCAGCAGGCTTCCCGCAATGGCACAGCCATGTGCCCAGCGCACGAGCACGGCTTGTGTCCCCTTGTCCCCATCACACACCCACCACGCTGTCCAACATGCCGCAGGCAGCCCCACGGGTGATGCTTCCCCATCTCTGGGCTCTGCTCACTCCCCGGCCTGGGCAGGAGCACCTCAAACCAGTGAAGTGGCTCCAATTTATGTGTGACCCTGGAAGGCAGTGACAAGTGGCAACAGCCCCGATGAGACAGGTTAAATCAAGCAGGTTAAAGCTGGTTGTAGATGAGGGTAAGCGGGGCTGGTGAGCCCGCGGGGCATCCAACACAGCCTGCACATGTCATCACGTAAGGAGGACACCCAGCCCCACGTGTGTCCGACTGCCCTGGTCCAGCTCCCAGAACAAGGCTTAGCAGGAGGCAAGTCATGAACTTGTTATTAAATCTTCATCATGGCCAGTGCACGTTGGAGGAGTTAATCAAAGGCACCGTGCCATCAAGGAGGGTCTGCCCCAGAGCCTCTGATCAGTGCTCCAGAGCTGCAGCGGGATCACGGGTGGGCCGGGGAGCAGGGATGAGGATGGGGATGTGCAGGCAGCAAGGGCAGAGGGATAGCGCAGAGGGGGCTGTGTACACGGAGCCGGGGCGCAGAGGAGGCTTGAGGGGCCCTTGGTGCCAGAGGCCAGCGCCCACCTTGCTCTGTGTCTGGGGACAAGGGGACTCTGCAGCCCTCCAGTGGGGCAGGCAGATCAGGGGCACCTCAAAGCTGCCAGGTCCTGCCCTTGGGCTGCCTGGAAAGACAGATTTTCAGGCTTGAAATGGCAGGGTGGAAACCTGAGGCCAAGTCCACTGCTGCCACACATGCAGTCTATAGGGCAATGGAAGATTTTGCAGGGGAGGCACATCCAAACCTTAGGGAAGAGCAATAAAACACCCACTAATGGCCCCAGGTGGGTCCATGCAGGGAAGGTCTCAGCACCCTCAGCTCCTCCACCCTGGCCACATTCAGTGGGTGCCGCCCACCCTGAGCCCAGCTCCTGTAGCCAGAGAAGGTGGCACACGCACACCCCAGCAGTGCCATGTCCCTGTGGGCTGGGGTGGGACAGAGCAGGATGGGTTGGAAAAGCCACCATTGTCCCCTGTCTGCCAGCGGCTCCCACCCCCCTGCCAGCTCAGCAGTGTGCTCCTCCTGGGCACGGCTCCCTCCTGAAAACGCCCCGGCTGCCCCCGCTGCAGCCACCCGCAGCCATTCCCCAGGGCACAATGCCAGCTCTTGGGGCTGGCACTGCCTCCTCCCCATGCACTGCTACAGCCACCCCTATCCCGAGGAGCGGTGGGGCCAGGGCAAGCACTCGCTGCGTCCCCCACGCAAGGCCAGAGGGCTGGCATGTGAGTGTGACCTCCCCCTGCACCCTCAGTGCTGCTGGGGGACCCCCTGCAGCGAGGAACCCCAGGGCACCCAAGGTAAGAAGCAGCATCCAAGGGCTCGGGTGCCTGGCGGAGGGCAGAAGGGTGCTTCAAGCCATAGTGTCTCAGGGCGATGGCACTGACCCCCATCCCCAGCTTCACCTGTGGCACCATCAGGCATTTGCGCCTGGCAGAGTTTGCTCTCCTGACGCCCAGTATTTGGGTGACATTCCAGGTCACTCTAGCCTCTGGAGTTGCAGCCTCTGGAAAAGCAGCAGCTCTCACCTGGGAAGGGGCAAACTGGGACTTGAGGAGCTGCTCACACCTCTGGCACACATCCCACTGGCTGTATTGCTGCCAGCACTGAAGTGCCATCGCCTATCCCCGCCGTGCTGGGCCAGGGCGGTGACACCAGGCCCCCCGCAGTCCACTTTCCAGGTGCAGTGAGGGGCCAGGGGCTGTCTCAGGGCTGGCTGAGCCGCAGCACGCCAGAGCTGAGACGAAACCGGAGCTGCTGGGAGAGGCTGGAGTGTGGGAACGGCAGGAGCGCGCTGGATTCCTCCCCGCATCAATTTAGCAAGCTTCCCGCAGCCAGATGTTTCCAGCTGCCGAAGCAGGGAGCAGCAGGGACGGCTCAGCCCCGTGCTGCAGCGGGGTCAGTTGGACACCCCTGCCTCGGCCGGGGTCATTTTCCTGGCAGCGATGGCCGGGATGTGTTCCCCCGTGTTCCCTGCTCTGCCAGGGCTGCAGGCCTGGGGACTAGCTGTCCCCTCCACCCCAGCTCCAGGCTGGCTTGCAGCCCCGTTCGCAGCTCCCTGCTGCTCTGACAGGCTCCGTCCTGCTGTCACGGAGGAAAGGGGGTGCTGGATCCGGCCCTGTGCTCCCCTAGCCCGGCCACGCGGAGGAGGGCAAACCTCACTGTCCCCAAGCCCTGTGCAGGGAGGCCACCAGGTCCCACTGCCTGAGTCCCTCTCCCCTGGGCCAGGCTGGTTCTAACCTGCCCTTGCCAGCGCTCTGTCCTCCCCTTGCCTGCAGCCATGCTTGGGCAGCTCCCCTGCCCCCCACCCCGGCCCCGGCTGCTGCTCCTTTCTTAACTGAGCGTTCTCAGTGCTCTCTCCAACATCGCCAAACACAATACGGCTCTGCTTCACACACAGGGAAACTGAGGCAGGAAGTCCTAGCCCACCCCCAACCACCCCATCATCTGCAAGCGCTCTCCTGCACGGTCTCCATCACCTGCCTCTGTGTTAAACACCAGGCAGTGCTGCCTGCTACACCATGGTGGATGCCAGCACAGCAACCTGGCACACAGTGCGTGCCCGGCCCCGACCCACACGCTGCTCATCACCCCAGTCTCCTGCCCACACAGCTGGGGAAGCAGCAGGTACCATCGCCGACAGAAGGAACATCAGCGAGATGGGATGTGGGGCTGGAGGCAGCCAAGGAGGAGGAAGAGGAGGAGGAGGAAGGAGAGAGCTGTGCTGAAAAGGACTGGCTCAGGGCAAGGCACTGCATGCTGTGGATCTGACTGTGCCGGGCACCGCAGAGCCAGGACAGGAGGAGACCGGGCAGCTCCAGGTTGTGCCCACATCCAGCCCTTCCCATCACCTCCAAGAGCGAGGGGTGGCAGCTCCTCTACCTGCACGACAGGGTGCAGCTGCATCCCCACAGCCGGGTGCTGCCGACGTGGCCAAGTACGTCAAGGAATGAGGAAACCATCAACTCCAAATGGCTTGTGACAGCTCATTTCAAAGGAGCATGTGGCCAACAGCTCCTGCTGGGGCCAGGCAGAGCCGCGTCCATGGGACACGTGTGCCCCATGTGCCTTGGCACAGAAACTCGCATGTGTGTGTGCTGCCCGAGCGCTTGTTTGCATCATGCATACGTTCATGTGCAGGCCACGTGATAGCAAAACCCCTTCTGCCTGCAGAAAGGTGCGTGTGTGCATGTGCATGCCTGTGCCTGCAACCTTGCCCACGTGCCCACGTGTACGTGTGCAGGCATGAGGACGGCAGCAGCCAACGCTGGCACGAGCATACTGGGCTTGCACGGATGCACCATCTGCACCTGTGTTCATATGGTTGGCATGAGCATGGCACTCGCAAGTGTGTTTTCTTGCCCCCCACAACCCAACCAGTCTCATTTCAGAAGATCAGACTCGGAAAGGACTCCTGACGACCCAGTAAAGATTTTAACGGCCAGTGGGAATTTGCTGTAAAAGGCCTCGTGGTGTTTCTGAGTCATTATGGTGGGCCCCTATTCCACAGTAGCTGCAATGAATTTCCCCAGGCTGTGAAACATTTTTAACTGGTTGCTCAATTCCTTCCAGCGCATTGAAAAATACACTAATAAACTCCGCAATAAAAACCATTCTCCCGGGGCCGTGAGACTCCTCCAGCCCAGCCGAGCTCCCCGGCTCCACAAACCCTCGCACAGATACACGCTTCTTCTACCACGCTGCCTCAGCCCGTGCTCCCAGCTGCATTTATGAATGAATCAGCCCAGGCATCATTTTGCTGGTATTTTCCTTGCAAACCCTCCGCTCCGGCACCCAGAGGCCACTGCAGCCGGGCTGCTGGCCTGAGGGGAGACCCGAGACCCTGAGCCCGGTGCAAACCTCACTGAGCCCTGTGGGTTCACAGCTTACACCCTGCAGTGTGCAATTAGGTTACTGGTGTCTTGGCGTGCCGGCAGCGGAGTCTTTCCATATGGAGTAAAATGGCTTTATCTTGCATTTCTTACATCCAGCTCTGATTCACGCTCCCGGATGGCTGGGCAGGGGGGATGGTTACAACCTGCAATCCGTCTCCTTGTGGCTTAATTAATTCTTCCTTCCCCCAACAGCTACCAAACAGGCTAAATAAGCAGCAGAGATGGCTAACAGGGCTCTGTGGGGCGACTGCCGGGTCTGCAGTGTTTGCTTCTACCATCAGCCTCGTTTTCCAACCCAGCCCCATCCCTGCAAATCCCTGCATGCTCCCCCCAGGGATGTACTGGGACCCCCTAAAACTACCCCTCTCTCTCAGGAGATGTCCCAGGGCACCTCAGCTGGGCAGAGCAGGTCCCCCCAGCCCAGTGCCCCAGGAGGGCATCTTGCCCTTTCCTGCAAACCTGCTGCCCCCCTCATTGGAAGGCAGCAGGTTCGTTAGCACTCGCCATGGTTTAATTGCTTTAATTGCCAGGGGCTTCTTGGTGTGAGCTGAGGGTTGGCTGCCAACCTCATGTCTCCTGCAGCAGTGTTGGGAGTGGGTCCTGTTCCCCCAGGGGCAGGGATAGGGCTGGGAGCCCTGTGCCATCCAGCACCCTGGTAAGGCGGTACCTGGGTACCCGGATGGCTGACCGGAGCCTCCGAAACACCCTGAGCAGACCATCGGGGAGAAGCCCAGCCACCATCCCCCGGATGAAGGCAGCAGCCCCCAGGCTGATGCAGATGGAGGTGCTCTTCCCGGGGGACACAGAGGCACAGCCTCCTGCCGACTGGGCCGGGGGACGGGCAGGGGATGCCACAGATACCCGACGATGGGTCCCTGTCCCCGACTTCAGCCAGGGCAGGCTGAGCTCCCTGCTTGCTGCTGCCCCGCACGTAGCCCTGTGACGCTGGTGGGATGCAGACTGCGGGGAGGAGACTGGATGCAGCCCAGCGCATCCAGCACTCGCCCCTGACAGAGGGAGGAAAGGCCAAGCAGCAAAAGGCAGGGCAGGCAATGGGGTTCCAGTGGGCAGCACCGGTGGGGACACCATGCCCCATGCATTGTCTGAGCCTCCCCAGGAGTACCAGCTCCTGCGGGGACACAGCAAGAGGAGAAGCAGTGGCAGGAGTCTGCTTTGGCATGGCCCCCCTACGTCTCACACCTTGCTGGACCCTTTTGTAAAACAACATGGCTCTGCAGGAGGCTCCAAAGGGGGGAAGGAAGCCCCTTGCCCTGCCTGCACCCGCCATCCCCATCACCGCATCTGGCACAGATTGGAGCAGCCCCACACTGTGCGCGGGGGCCATCAGCTCCCCGCTGGCAGGTGAGAGCAGAAAATTAGCGGCGGTGACAGGCTGGGACTTCAGCCGAATCAGCACTTCTGGGGCGATCGCCACTGCTAAGCCTTGCGAATCACTGCTCGTAACGAGGGCAGGGCTGAGAGACCTGGAGCCTGGACCCCGTCTGGCTCCAGTGAGCCAAGCTTTTAAAAGGGATTCAGACTTTCTCAGGCTAGAGCAGACATAAATCTAGTTAATTGGGTCTCTCCCATACACAAGTTTCCAAGTGAACCCGCTGGAGAGATCCAGGCCGGGCCTCCAGCCCATTTGTGGGTTATTCTTTCAATGGTTGATGTGCTTGGCCCCAAACTACCCCACCTGTGCATCCAAATTACAGCGCCTTTCTCAGCAGCGAGAGCCTCTAGCTGCTCAATGCATCCCACCTCCATGCCGCCCTCCGATCTCCCACCCTGACGAGCCAGGAGCACCCAAAATCCCCTCTGTCAGGGCAGACCCTGCTCCCGCATGCAGCACTACACACCCCTGCAACACAGCTGCCTCCAAAGCTGCTCCTGCAAAGCGCCGGAGGAGCTGGGAGCATCCCAACACCCCATCCCCAGCACCATGGGTCTCCAGGATAACCCAGAGCAAATGCCTGTGCAGTTTGGGAAGGAGGGGGGTCGCAGACAGCGGGTGGATGGGCCAGATCCATGCATCAAGGGGTGCCCTGAGGCTCAGAAGACCCTCTAGAGACCAGCACGTACAGGGACCAGCACACGCGGCAGCAGAAATGCACGGTAACACTAACTCCCCAGTTAACAGCCTCATGGCCTCAGGGACATGGAGACAGTGTCACTAGCGGTCACTGCACCTGGGGTCTGTCCTAAGCTGGGGCCCTTGCAGAGTGGGGTCAGGCCGGTCATGCAGTGCTCCGTGCCTCAGTTCCACCCCCCCGGCCCGAGTTTGCTGTCCCCCTGGGGTTAGCATTACTGGGGTGTGCCAGCACCATCCTGACCAGCAATGTGGCACAGCTGCACCCAGCCCGGGGACTTTAGGTGCCCCAAATGCTCCACAGATGACACCTTTAATGCAGCCACAAGCAGACGTTAAAGGCGATGCTGCAGACCTTGTGCAAAAAACCCAAAAAGCCAGAAACAGAAAAGCAAAAAAAAAAAAAAACCCAAACAACCCATGGCACGGCAGAAGGTACAGGCGGGCCCCAGCTCAGAGGCCCCGGAGCAGCCGGCGGCAGCGGGTTCACGCTCCCCACACGTCACCAGACGCGGGTCGGACATTGTGGAAATTCAGAATTCCAGATGGCTCTTTTTGGGTGGTTTTTTTTTTTTCCCTTGCCTCATTTCCAAGGCAACAAGACTCACTGTCATCTGCTAGTTGCCATAGAGATTTCACCTGATTCTGCTTCAGCGGAAGAGAAAGCCGGGCGAGCTCACTGCTGCTGAGGAGCCACGAGCCGCGACCGCCTTCAAACTTACTGGGAAGAGTGGAGATAAATGGGGCTTTATATGATGGAGGCAATGGGCTGATTCAGAGGATCAAAGGAAGGAACTGCGGGTTTCTATAGCACAAATCAGCCCTTCACTTAACTGCTTCAGTGCCCTCCAGATGTGCCCTACATCTGGGGACGCTGCCAGCCCCCACTCCAGGCTTTGCCTGGTGGAGAAGGGGGACTTGGGCGCAGGGGGAATCCTGCACCCACTTCTGACTGCATCTCAAGGACCAAGCTGTGTTCTCTGCAAGGATCCCAGAGCGTGATGGAGGGCACAGGGCCCATGGCTGGTCACAGCCATGTCCTTCCTCCCATAACTACCCTCTCTCACTGTGCAAAGCCCCTGTGGCCCAGACGGTGAGCGAGCGGAGGGGAGGATGGGGCAAATGCAGAAGCAGCCAGGGAGGAGGAAGACCCTTGGGCAACGGTGGAGATGCCCGTGGGCTGTGCTCAGCAGTGCTCAGCTGCCATGAACATGGGAGTTAAGCATCCTGCGCCCTCAGGGGAGCCATACGCAGCGGCCACAGACAGCACTTGTTCCACATCAGGCACTGGTGCCATCTCAACGGCCCGTTACTGCTGAGGATCCTCTGTGTAGATGGTGTGGATGTGTCCATGCCCCAAGCCCAGCTGCAGCGCGTGGTTCGAAGTCGTTCCCCCCCAGACCCGCACTCGCCCCCAGGTCCCGCAGTTGCTTCACAACTGCCTGCCCTTCTCCCCGGCACAACTGGGCTGCCCAGGACCGGGCACGTCACCGGCACACCACCCTGCACCATTGCACCCCCAGCCACGTGTACCCATCCCCTTCCTTCTCCAGTTGGTCTGGGAATAAAAACCTGGGTGAAAACCCAGTGCCATGGGGATTCATGGGCCTTCCCACGAGCAGGGCAGCCACCCAAACTCAGGTACGGAGAGACACAACTCAAGAGCTCCCCAATCTGTGACAGCAGCCCTTGGACTCGCAGTCAGATGCCCCAAATCAGCAGATCTGACAACTCAAGGGAGCCAGCCCACCCTGACTGGGGCTCCCTTTTGCTGATGACATCAAACCCCTTGGGCACAGAAGAAAATCCCAGGCGCTGGCAGGATGCTCATGGGCAGCAGTCACCCCTGGGTACAACAGGCAGAGGTCCCCATGCTCATCCCTCCCCCCTGCTCTCCGGCTGGTGCCCAGGCCTGGCTGAAAGGGCGTTTATCAGACCCAGGAGCCTGTCCCCTCCTCAGCCCACGTCCCTGTACCAGGGCTGGTGGGGAAGGGCCCGGCCGGGCAGATCTTGGCTCGAGTTGGCTCCATTTTACAGGGAGAAGAGAGTCATTAGTGGAGCCAAACTCTCCATTCCCAGCCAGAATACGGCCACGCTTGGGGAAGCTTTATATTCACAGAGACAAACAACTCACATTTGCTTTTTAACTGTTGGAATTGCACCCACTGGGACGGAGCAAACAGGGAGCCTTTTGTCCCCCTCGCCTTGTGACTGCAAGCTTTGTGCAGAGCAATGCGTTGCAAACACAATTCTCCCCGGCCTCAGCTGGGCTCTGGTAGACACTTGGTCTGTCTGTCCATCACCAGATCAGCCAAAGAGCCCTCATGCGTCTCCAGCAAGAATGCAAAATGTCTTCCCTGGCTCCCCCGCCAGCCGCAGCCTGCAGAGCTGCTCTGCGCTGAGCTGCTTATCAGAGCCACCAAGACAGACCCAAAACGCAGCCGGCGCTGGAGGAAGGCAGCGGCTCTTTGCCTCGCCAAGTAACGGGGGTGGGAAACCGAAGTTGCAGGGGGCTATGGGCGGCAGAGCTGCTCACTCAGGTTACAGGTCGCCTGGGAGCGAGGGAGAGCATCTCCAAGCACGGAAAATCCCAGCATGGCACTGGCAAAAAGACCAGGTCACTGTGAACCTCCAGGGAAGGTGCCCAAGTCACCTCCCGGACAGGGGTTCTCTGGAGACCTCCAGCCCATTGCTGAGCTCCTGAATATCGGAGCTGGCAAGGCACTCTCCAAGCTGCCAAGGGCACTGGCACTGCTTAGAGCTGCCACTCGGGAGAGGGGCAAGGGACAGCCTGCCCGGAGCAGGCCATGTCCTTGAGGCACCAGCTGAACCCCTGTCCTGGCCCAGCCGCGCTGCCCAGGGATGAGCTCCAGAACAAGACCCCCACAGCGCTGCTCTCCTCCAAACCTTGGGAGGGGGATCAGCACTTGTGAGCTCACCCTGGGCTCTCTGCAAAGCCCAGGGGGACACCAGCCCATGAAGGTTCGGCCATGGGCAGGATCAGACCCTGGGGAAGGTCATCAGCTGTTGCAAGAGGTGGTCCTTCAAGAGCACCTCAAGAGACGAGCCAGGGCAGGAGGCAGTACACCTCGGGCTCCCCCAGCCCTGGGGGGCAAACCCAGCTTAAACGAGTTCCAGGCTTCTTAGTGGATCTATTGTTGCCACCTCCCGTGGGAGGAGGGAGATAACCGAGGCTATTTTTGCTTCCATCTGGGGAATCATTTCCCTCCAACGTGTACTGCCACAATGCTAATTTTTAAGGCTGATGATTAATTGATGTCAGGCTCATTACGGGGCCAACGGATCCCTCTTCCCCAGGAGCCCCAAGAACGGGGTGGCGGGGTGGGGGGGGCATGTTTTGACAGATGTTGTTCGAGCCGCATGTGAGTGACGTCCTAACAACAGAGGAAAATAGGAGCCATTACCATGGAAAGCCCTGGAAATGGGAAGGGAAGTGCCTGCACGCGACCCCCGCGCCCTTCCCCGCACACCCTCTAATCAGCCCTTCACGCTCTGCCCTGACGGTTACCAGGGTTTTGCTCCCGGAGATAAACGGCCATTGTGCGAGCACAGGGGTAATTGAATCTCCTGCCTGCGACTCGGGCAGCAGGAAGGGCTCAGCCTTTCTTCTCCCCCAGCCCCAGCCTTGCAGGAGGGCCAGGTGCCAAATTCACTCTGGCACTGGGCACAGCAGCCTGCAGAGAGCCGGAAACAAGTCCGCTGCACATATGATCACTGGGATCCTGCAAGGCTTAGGGTCTCCCTCCACCTGCGGTCCCCCAGCTTTGGGGTGGGTGAGCACTGCTGGCTGGAGCAGTGCCCGGGGGTGCCGGTCCTACCAGGCACCAGGGCAAGATTCACCCCCGGAAAATTGTGGTAGAATTTGCGATAGCAACCCAGGCAGGGCTGAGGACTGATGTGCACATCATACCTTTTGGGGTCCCTTTGGTCTGCCACATCAGCTGCCCAGGTGATGTGCATCCCAAAGCAAACCTGCTATGCTCTCCCAAAAACGAAGCGTCACGCAGTGTGCAGCAGGTTTGCTGGAAGAGGGCACTGTGGCACTTATGGCGACACACAGAAACCCTGAGCTTGTCCCCCAGGCCCACCATGCAGCCAGCAGTATCCAGCAGCTCCAGGGTCCCTGCCCAGAGGTGGGATAAGGCATGCCGATAACTCAGCGGAGAGCCTGGGGTGACCCAAATTAGTGCAGGTGAACCCCACGCTCCTGCCTGCTGAGGCAGCTTCCCCAGGGCCACCCCCTCTGCAGTAAGAGAGGGCAGAGCATTGCACCCCTGCCTCATCCAGCAGCGCACCCCCTGCCCCATGAATGCTGCCGTTACCTCTGCCAGCACCGTTACCCTCTCCTCCAGACCTACCCCAGGAAGGTGCCTTCCCCCCTGCTCCTCCTGCAGCCCCACACCCGACACAGCGGCTGCAGTGACTCCTGGGGTTTCATGCTGCTGCCTTGCAGCACTGCCCTGCATCCCCATGCCGGGGAGATGCTGGGTCTCTGCCGGGGAGGTCCTAGATCTCTGCCGGGGAGGTCAGTAGCACTGGTCTCTCCCCCCATCCATCCTCAGCACTGCCAAATCCTCCACCAGCTCCAGAGTCCACACTGCTGATCTGCCAGTGCTATTACTACAAACTTGTTTTAATTGCTGCACAGTGCCTCAAGCACCCTTCACAGGGAGACGGATGCGTATGAATAAATTGTCTATTCTTAGCCAGTTCCCCAGTGGGAGCACAGGGGCAACGGCTCAGTGCACTCAGCAGCAGGACCCGCGCTGTCCTCCGGCTGCTTCCCAACCTGCTCCGCCTCTCGCGGTGCCCTCAGTGCGTCCCCACCACTGGGAGAAGGTTTTCTTGAGCAACAGTTGCGTTTTTCCCACTAAAGGTGATTTGCAGGGAAGGAAAATCCTGTCTCCTTCAGGAAACCTGGGTGGGCCGTGAGAGGGAAGGGGATGCTTGGGACCAGAAAGCTCTGTGCCACCACCCTGGGAGCTGCCACTGGGTGCCTGCTCTCCTCCCTGGGACCCCAAAGCCCACAGCACCCCTGCCCAGGCACCCCAGGGGGGCGAGGGCCAGCATGGAGGAAGTGTGCTCTTCACCTCAAATCCATCACCTGCGTTATGGCAAGGGGACGGACTCAGATACTTGAGGATTCAATGCAAAGAACTGCTGTTTCACCCCATGAGTCCATGTTTTACTGAGGGCTTGGCAGTGCCGGGGATGGGCAGGGCAGAAAATGCTTTGAAAAAGGCATCAGCACCAACAGGAGGGATTTAAGTGGAGCCTCCGGGCTCTCCACCGTGTGCCAGCTGCCACCACCACCCTTGCCATGCACTCGCCAACACCAAGGGCTGAGTGACGTGCGGTGACAGCGGCCCCGAGCCCCAGGGCACATCTGCTCGCTTGGATGTTAAACAGGAGAGCGGCCGCTCGCCTCCGAACCCCGGCGCAGCGACAAGCCCCTGTCTCCTGCGTGCTGCAGGAACTGTTTAAGCGTGCCGAGAGCACGACAAGTTACATGCCCCAGCTTGGACAGTTTGGGATCCCCCCCGCTGAGCTGGAGACAATGCCGTTCCCCATGCTGCCCAAGTGCCAAGCACATGGCTGTCCTGCAGGCAGCGCCTTCCCGGGAATGCGACCCTCCAGGGATGGTGTGGTAGGGTCTCCGGCAGCACTGCAGCCAGGATTTATCCCCTCTAAGACATCCCACCTCCGTGCAATGGCTGCCTGCACTGGACAAGCCCTCTCCACCGTGGGAAGCAGCACTGCAGTGTGCTTTGAGCTCTTCTCCCCAAATTTGCTCTGGGGGCCTGTCCAAGCACTGACGATGCGCAGCCCAGAGCCACAACCGCTGCAGGAAAAGCCGAGCCAATACTACAGCTTAGGGGAAAGCATCAGCCAAAAGTCACTCAAACAAGGAAGCGATTTGTCTTCTCCTGGCTGCGCTTCCCCCTGACAAAGGAGCGCGGAGCAGGGAAGTCAGTTGTGATCACGTGCGGCGTACCGAGCAAGCGACCACCGAATCGGCGACTGGGAGCACTCACACCAGGAGCCTGACAGATAAAACAGAACAGGGGAAAAAGGATGAAAAAAGAAACGCCATGTGACCCCTCACTCGATCCAAGCCAGGCATCGCATCCAACAGTTCTGAATATGAAATACACACAATGAGCTCCAGCGAGTAATTAATCCCTTCAGGAACACTGTAAGTGATTGCAGACAGTTTACCAAGAAAAAAAAAATTGGAAAGTCATTGAAAAAATTACCACAAAATGTTTCTTTTTCTGCTCCAGCATGAAATACAATGAGATCTGCTAGAAGATCTCTCTGCTCTGCAAAATTTAAAGGCGATGGATTTAAGCTGTTAGCAACACTCAGTCTACCTGCCAAGCTGACAGCCGTGAGAAACCAGCCCAACCCAAGCGAGAGCAGCGAGAGCAGCAAGAGCAGCCCATCTCCAACGCGGACGCTCAGCTCTTGCTTCAGCGTCGGTGGGACACGGTGGGGGAAGATTTCTGTAGGGGACGAAGCACAGCACAGAAAGGTGTCCACAGTATCTCATGGCTACATCACCAATTCAAACTCTCAGGATGACTTTTGCAGGTCAGAAGTACAGAAGTGCCAGCAGCAGCGCCAGGCGTAAACCCAGTGTATGGAGTAGGACGAGCCCTCCCGGTGACGAGATTTTGGGTCCCTGGTGATACTCAGCTGTGCGAGCCAGCCCCCTCACCTACCTCCACCTCCCCTCTCCATCTCTGTGCTCCCTCTTTGCCTCCTTCACCTTCTTCAGCTACAAGCAGCCGGTCCTCCAGCTGGAGAGCAAAGAGCCGGAGAGCTCCAATTTGGGCCAAATTTTGGCCCGTTGCACCCAAAGCCCTGCACGAATGGGCAAGGAACCACATCTGTCCACATCCACCCTCGTGCAAAGCCACCTCATACAGGTGACCAAACGTGCCATCCCCCATGGACAGATGGACAAGCACCCATAGGTATCTGCAGGGGGGTCTGTCCCCCCACCCAGCCTCAGCCCCCCGCCTCCAGGAAGCACCAACCCCCATCACGGCGAGGGAGGAATTAAAGGACACAGCAGTTGCCTTTTACTTCCATATTTCCATGGCATTTTTCAACCAACAGCTTCTACTTGTAAAACTGGGGTTTATTAAAAAGAGCATTAGGAAAGGTATTTTCTCCTGCCAATAAAGTGACTTAAAATTAGTTGGAATTTTAAAATTAAAAACACACCCTAAACTTTCACTTCCACTTGAAATCACTCTGGTTTCGAAAACAGACTTTTTTCACCCCGTGTCCTCTCCTGGGTTTTCCTGTTCTCTCCTCACCATGTTTTGTTTAAAAATTCATCAGGCCAGGGAAAAATTCTGGGGCAGGAAAAGAGGGAAGAAAAAAAAAAGCGGAAGAAACTGTGGCTTTTGCAAACCCATCTCCGCACAGGGGAGAAGCAGAGTTCCAGACTTGCCTTCCTCCTCTCAGAAAGCGAGAGGCGCTCAGAAGAACGAGGGAATATCATGTATTAACCAACCTCCCGCACACCCCGGAGGTGGATGCGGCCTCGCTGACCCTCTGCAGAGCCCTGCAATCCTCCCCGTGGCTAACGTGGCTCCCCCAGCATGGCAGCCAGCTTCAACTGGGGAAAAAAGGGATGGATGAGCCAGGAAAACCACCCTGAGTGTTGGCGTGGGACGCAGCCTGCTCCAACACTGACTGTAAACCCGGGCTGCTGCTCCCAGCTGAGCTCACAGAGACCTGAACAGCTCGTAACAGGGCTCTCGCTCCGACAAGCCAATTGCCAGAACGCGTCCGGCCACGGTGCAGCTCTCAGCTGGATGCTGGTTGATGTGAGGCACATCCCACACACAACACTGATTTGGGGAAGGATTGAGACATATTCAGACACTGTTACTCAGTGGCAAGGTCACTCCCTACACCACTGCGCCGTGCCCAGCACCCACAGACGCCGAACACGGGGTGCTGCCGAAGGGGCAGGGATATCCTGCATCCCTGAGCGTTCCTGCAGTTTCGGGGGTCACTCCCACCCCAGGCTGATCCCACTCCACTGTGCCAGAGCTTCCCCACTACAACGTGCATTTTAGGGACGGCTACTGCACTCTGCGCACAGGACGTGTGTAACGTCTGCTTGCAAGCGAGAACACTCTGCAAGGGGATGAAAAGCTATATGGAAATGGAAGATCATTACCATGATCTCCTTGGAAACATCCCATCGGAGCAAGTTTTTCTTCCTCCTTCTCTCTCCCCATGTACATGAATTCTGGCACCCTGTGAGTCGCTTGGCGTTGCCTCAGCACTGTGGGTCCAAAATGCAGGCGTCTGATTTCTAAAGCCATTGTCTAGGATGTGCTATTGAGCTGCAAAACATGGATGGTTTGGGATGGAAAACAGGCATCTCTTGCAATACAAAAAGAAGCTGGCAACCCACATTTGATCTGTCTTTGAAGCTATAGAGAATCTCAACCAAACAAAATTTGCTTTATTCCCACAAAGGGAACGAGAATCTTAGCAACAAAACAAATCAGCACCTCTGCCCCCTGAATGCAACGATGAGCAAACCGAGAGCAGAGCAAAGGGAAAGCGGCTTCACCCCGCTGGTCACTGCTGCGGTGCGGAGCGGCTGGTTTTGGAAAGCAGCACAGCAGCATTGTGTGCGTTAACATCCTCCACTTGGGAATGCGAGGCTGGAAAAGCTGCTTTGCAAATTTACTTTTGATTCAGAGCTCTGGGTTTCTCTCCTCCTTGCGTGCCGTTACATTTTGCAAGTGCTCATGCAGCCTGTTCAAGGCAGGGAGGTTTTCAGGAACCCCAAGAGTTTCACCAGTTTTAACACAATGACTATTTGCCGAGCAAATCACCCCGGAAAATTTATTACTCGCTATACGCTTTCAAAAATAAGCAGGGCTGGGAAGCACATAGCAGTGCAAACAGCAGCTGAACTGAGATTTAATCCTGCCCCCAGGTTACTGTACTTTCCCCACAACTAATAATGGGGCTATCTGAATGGGGGTGACCTCCCACTGCAAGCAACGTGGCCACGCAAATTCTGCTTGCAGAGGGTTTTGGAAACAGCTTTAAAATCCCAAGCTCCAGGCCCCGCTCTGCACAGCCCCAAAAGCATCTTGCAGGCTGCAGGAAGAGATTCCCTCGCTCATCCCCCATGCTGCTTTATGAGTGGGGCTGTTCCCCTCCCCTTGCAGGAACCGGCCACATGTTCTCCATCTGGGAGCAAATGCCCATGAGCCAATAAGCTCAACTTGGAAAACTAACTGAAAATAGCACAAAATTTCTGAGTGCTCTACAGACCGCGGCCGGATGATGGATATTAGTGCTCCAGCAGCACCGGGATGCTGTTTGGCACAGTGCAGTAAAAGCACAGCTAAAAGGGTTCAGGGAAATGAAAATGAGATGGCTGAAGGTGCTGCTGCCTGAGCGTCTGCCCTCTTCCAGATGTTCTTGCCTGTAAGGAAGGAGGGTCTTGACCTGCTGGTAAATCAGTCCCCAAACTGCTGCTGTGCTCAGCCTGGAGTATTGAAGGACACCACCTCTGTCCCTCCCACACCCCTGAAACTGTTGGGGGACATTCTGGTCTCCAAGGTAAAACCGAACAGCCGCAGGGCTGCTGTAGCTCTATCAGGCTGTAACGGCTCCCTTGCGGCTGTGCTGGCTGGGGACGACAGCGCGATGGGCCGTGCCTCTTGTGCTCCAACACGGGGCAAAGTCCTGGGCAGAAAGGCTGAGACACCACGTAGGGCACGAACCCTCGCTGCCCCGTCACAGCTGTGCCTGCGGCACCGCCGGCACAGGACCAAGGAGCAGGAGGTTTGGGGTTTGCTCTGGGTGCTGCGGCTCCCCGTGGGGTCAGGATGCAGCCAGCTTTGGGGTGCATTTAACCACTCGACAGTGGGAGACAGGAGGTCCAGACAGTGATGTATCCAGTCTCAAATCAACCTGGGGTGAGCTATCAAAATGGAATTTGCCGAAAGACAACTGCGCTGATGATCTGTGAGCCCCCAGCTATGTACAGCCCGAGGCACAAAAGACTCAGGTCTGCGGCTGGGAGTCAGGCAACTGTCAGTGCTTCCCCTTGGCCAGTGATCACACAACACATTCTCCAGGCCAAGCAGGATTTTAACCCCATGCCAAGTCTACACACATGTTATTTGGGAGAGAAACCACCACTACCAGGAGCCAAGGGGTCCTTTGCGCACTGGCATCTCTGGTCCCAGGACCCCTCGTCGTTGCCCATCCCAAGATGCAATGCATGGCCTGCTCAGGGTGACTCCAATTCCCTGAAAGGGTTTTTGTTATGTTTTTAAATGAACCTGGGGTCTGTGGGACACACAGGAGTGCAGGGCAGCCATCTTCTATGGTGCTGGGCAGCGGCTGGAGCAGCACTGAACAAAAGCCCGCAGGCTGTCCCCATTGACTCCCCACCACTGCTTGCCTTCGGCAGTCTCATCTTCCCCAGCCCGGCGGGACAGGAAAGCAACACACCGAGCGCTAACAGAGCGAGACTCAATTCACTCCCACCTTTTGGTCTGCAGCCACATCAAGCCCAGTGACGCGCGGCTGCGGCACGAGGCCGACTCCTTGGGTATCAGCGCATGCCTCCCTGGGCTCACAGCAGCAACGCTTCCAGGACGCTCTCTGTCCGTCTTCCCTGCTGGCATGGGGAGGAAGCTGAATTTCATTATTTCCCTTGCTTTTGCTTTGTGCATTGGGAGTTTGGAGCTGTCTCCTCATCACTCCCTTGGTGCAGTGAAAGTCAGGAAGCTAAAGGCAAGGTGGCTGCAAAAGGCCACAGCTGGGTGGCTGTGGGTCCTGTGCTTCTGGTGGCCGCAGAGTCCATGGCCCCACGTTGGTCCTGCCCTGGCAGAGCCGGGACAGTCCCAGGTCCCAGCCACAATCTGTCAAATGCCTTTCCTCCTGGTTTTAACATGGGGGGGGACTCAGTTGTCCCCACTCCTGCAAAGCAGCGCACCCACCTCGGAGCCTGCTGAAACGCCCCTGCCGTGCCCGGCTCCACAACCGCCAAGTTTGTTCATGACACTGTACTCGCCCCGGCAAAGCCTTCTCCAGCTTCTGAGCCACCAAGCCTGGGAGAAGCCTTGGGATGTGGGAGTGGGTGCCGCCAAGGCTGACAGTGTGTTCCCCGCGGCACCACACTGGGAACCAGCTGGGGAGGGACGCGCTCACCCCATCAAATGGCCCGTCGTGTGTTTTCTGCCAGCCCCGGCTCACCTCGGGGAGCTCCCGCGCCACAGCAATTCATGCAAATTACCTGCTATCTATTCTTCCACTTGTTTGCATCAGCTTGGAAATATAATGCCAAGTCAGAGATAAAGAGAACTGGAAACACCCCAACAGCATCTAACGCTTCCAGCCCAAGGGGTTGGTTAGAGAGATGAATTTCAACATCGCAGGTCCCAGCCCGAATAGCAGGTTCCTTTGCCTTGCTCCCCAAGCACATCCGTCCCTGTCAGCACCCACATCTCCCCTCACGCTGGGCTACAAAAGGGAAGGGCCGCTCTACATGGGGTGGGTTTTACAGAGCCCGAACTGTGGCCACACATGAAGGGGTCCCCACCATGCTCCCGCAAAAGGCTGATAGTGTCCTGCTGAGGACAGGGCCACGCAGCGGTGCCACAACAAACCATCTGACCCCCCAGGCTAGAAAAAACGCCAGGGTAAACTCCTTTTCGTATCTATTCGGGCTGGCACAGGACCAAGACGTACCCTACACCAACATGCGGAAAGCCCGAGACGACGATGCTGCGCATGGGCAACGGACGCGTGATTTTGAGAAGTGTCTCATCAGTGAGTTATTCTCAGCCCGCGGCTATGCTGAAAGCTCACACGGCTATAAATAGCCAGCGATGGAGCTGTACCTGAGTTGCAGCTTTGAACGTGCTTCACGGCTGCTTGCCGAATCGAGAGAGCCAGGCTGCTCAGTGCAGGGGCTGGGGCAGTGCCGGCATTGGGGACATTTCAGTCCCACCAAAAAAGCACAGAGGTGTAAGCTTCACAAAAGCTCAGCTTTAGCCAGTCTGGGCTCCCAGTAGAGCCAGTAAGGACTGGGTTTGGCCAAGACTGCACTTAATAAGGGAGCTATTGAAGAAGCTTGTCTGGTTGCAGGGTCTCATTGCCAGCTTTGTCACACTTGGTGACACAACCTTGCACAAGATGTGCAGAGGTGGGACATGCAGCAACCCCAGATCCCAACCACGCAGGCTGGCGCCCAGCATGCCTGGCACTAGAAATAAAAGCAGTTCAGCCTTTCCCCAGTGCTAAAGGCGTGGTGCTGCCCCTCTGCCATGCTGCAGTTATGACATTTCCCCCTCCAGCTCACACACTGCAGGCTTCAGCACCCACAGCACGGCTCTTCCCATTTTCCTGGATTGCACGAGAACGACCACAACCTCCGGCAGCTTCAACGAGCTGCAGAGGACCTCAGCCACAAGCCATCCTTCCAGCTCACCGAGCAAGAGAGGTTCCCATCCCACAGCCGAACCCAGCCGACCGGCTGGTGAGCCATCGGAGCTGGCATGGAGCCCAGCCCTCCTGCCGTGTCACCTGCGGCTGCGAGTCAGGCTCGCAACCTGCCAAGGGAACCGCAGCTTCGTGAGCATGGCACAAAACCCTCAATTCCAGTTCCCAACTGAAACTCACCTCCTGGGTCCCCTTTAGAAGGTCCCTCCTAGCCAGCTCACTATCCCCTCTGTACCCGCACTGCCACTGGGCAAGATCCAGCCTGGGGAAAAAGCGAGGAGAGCAGCCCTGCCTTTACATCTTCAGAAACTAATTCCTGGATTTGCCATAAATTCCTTCCGTAATTTCAGGGGGATGCTTCAGGCCAGACCCTTGCAGGTATGTTGGCCAGAGGAGGGGTGCAAAGCGCTCACTCCTTGATGAGCGGGAGGGCTCTAGGACAGAGATAACACGGCTGACACGAAATCAAAGGGGAGCGTGGAGTGAGTAAGTGAGTCACCGATGCCTACACCAGGTAGTTGTGGAAAACCCTGTGCTCCCTACAGCACTGGCGCGCTCGTGTGTTCGCGAAGGTGGAGGCACGTGTCCCTGCTGCAGAACACGCCTGCGTTTCGCTGGGCAGCGCTGGGGCACGTGCCTGCCCGTGGTCTGCCCATGTAGCACCTCCAGGGAGCTCATACGCCACGCTGGCCCCTGTGCCGGGGCCACGAGGCTCTCAAGCCACCTCCCTGCTGCAAGGCTGCTCCCAGGAGTGAGGAAAACGTCCTGCCCAGCCACGCTGTGCTTGTGCTAAGCTCCCCTATGCTGATTCCAGCAGCTCCTTCCAGCAGGAGATGAATCTCAGCCCTTCTCCTGAATTAATGAAAAATACATTACTGCCTCAATTGGACAAGACAAATAACAGCGTAAGGAATGAAAGAAACGCTCGAGTGAAACAAAACGTGGAAGAAATGGATTAGAGGAAAGACAAGCAGATCAGCGGGTGCACTGGGCACTGCTCTTCAGTATCACACCCGCCTTGACACAGGCACATCTCCATTTGCACAGCTTCTAATCTCAGCCCTGCAATGCAGCATCCCCTGCCTTCCCAGCTCCCCTCTGCATTCGGCTCCCCGACTCCAAGCTGCAATGCAGCAGCGTGGGAAAACCCCGCTCCCCCTTCGGCCCGCGCCCCTCCACTCCACCACGAGGCAACGCCAAGCCTCCCTGGCCGGACTCCTCACCTCGCATGTACTCTGCCTTCCCGAGCTCAGCTGGAGAACTGGCAACCCCTCCCCTGGCTCCTCTGGGAGAGCTGTTTCATGCACCCAGAGGAGGACATGACTTTGCAGCGTAGGGGGTATGGCAGTATTGCACCGTATCTGATCTCCCACACCCTGCGTCCCCACAGCTCCGAACAAGACACCCTCAAGGTGCGAAGCCTGGAGAGGGAGGACAAGGACTAAGCTACCCCGAAAGGACGCAGCCGTCCCCACTCCACCCAGCAAGTGGATCCAGACTCAGCAGCTTCACTACTGGGCTCTAACCGCAGCTGCCACCGGTACCAGAAACACTACACACACGCACGGTCCCGGGACATAGCTGCCACCACGCACGCAGGGCACCAAATGCCACAGGTGCAGTGGCACAAAGAGTGCTCTGGACCGGACAAGTCACCAATTCAGAGGACGTGTCAGCGGGTCTGCCCAACACTGTGAGCCCAGCAAGCGGCGTGGGCTGACCCTGAGACCACAGCCCTACAGAAAACCGCCTGGTCACCCCCAGGCAGCACCGCGCCTCAGCCAGGCAAGCCGGGAGGCACACGCTGGCCACGGCAGACGGGCTGGCACTAGAGGTTGGCATCACTCACAGGTTACACACCTCAGAGGGTGCACGTTCTGGCTCCGTGCCGAGCTGGAACAAATCCTCCCCCATGCAGCGGGCACAAGCATCAGCCAAGTGCTGTCCTCGGATGCTCAAGTGAGAGCAGGCAGGGAGGACTGCAGGGAGGGAGGACCAGGGAAATTGCTGTCTGGCACCATGAGAAGCTGCATGGGAAGGCAATGAGCTGGTAACCTAAATGGACATAACAGGGCCATGGCAGAGGGGACTCGTGCTGGGGAAGAGCTGTGGGCACAGAGACATGTGCCGCAGCATGAGAAGCTAAAGATGCAAAGCTGGGGACAGGGAGCGTCAGGAAGGGACTCTCCATAAGCACCCAGAACTGCCACCAGTTCCCTGAGTGCCATCCAAGCTGGAAGCACATTGCTCACGAGGCACCTGGACCAGGCAGGACCCATGGGTGTGCTTCTGCAAGAGCAAAGCATCCCAGGAGCCCTCAGCAGTTGCTCTCAGAGGACAGCAAGGCCTTGAGGGGCCATCGCCCAGGCCTCACTGTGGTCACATCCCACCAGCAGATCCCAAATAGCATTTCCAGAATTGCATACAATTTTGCATTCATTTATGTATTTTCACAGTGGACAAATGTTGAATTTGGGGGCAAGATATAGGCAGTCACTAGGAAAGCCCCATTTGAACAGCGATTTTCAGGCTCTTTGGGGGAGGAATTTGTTTCAGCAGTACATCCCCAAATATTTTTGCCTTCAAATGTTTGCTTTGCTACTTTTCCATGGGAAATTTTGAAAAACAAATCTGGATTATTATTTTTTTCAGCACTTTTTCTGCACTGCCATTATCACTGGGAACATGGCACATCTCAAAGCTTCAGCAGAAAGCTCTGGGGCCCTTGGGTCACATTTCCAGTCCTTCTCCCCAGTCACTGCAGCCATCTCAGCTGGAGAGAGGAGACATCTGCTACTTGCTGTCAGCTCCCAGGAACAAACTGGAAGCAGAAAGACAACCACGTACCTCTCCCCTTTCTCCTCACCCCTACCCCAAACGCAGGAGTCCAGCTCTGCGGCCAGAAGGAAATAAATCCCCACCCCAGTGACCTCGTCACATAGGTGCTGTCACACAGAGGCCTTAAGAGAGGAATAACGTTAGCATGACAGTGATACCAGGACAGCCGCACCGCTTTACGAGGCAATAACCCGCTCCAATCACTGTGAAGAGCTACTTGGTCTCTGACCTCCTTATGGTCTCCTGCCAGGGAGCCAGGCTATTGCTGCACAGCGCTGCAACAGGCCCGTTAACGCTTAATTAAACAGCCAGGAACGCTGTGGGGCAGAGGTGCTCCTTTTATTCCCACACCATGTGCCTGGCCAGCAAGGACAGTCATCAGGAGGGGACCTCCTTGGGAAGGGATACTTTGGTGAAACCATCTTCACCAGAGTTGGGAATGTGCTCGCATGGGATGTGTCAGACACCAGCCAAGCGTCTTTCCTGTGCTGTGGTTTCTTTTTTAAACCAACCACAGTCAAATGCAACATGAAGCTCCTACCCTTCAAGGAGCCCATTTGCCCGTACCAGCCCCTTGGCTCTCCTCCCCACCGCCGACGGGCTGCTGGCACCCACTACCCAGGCAGCCGCCAGCCCCAGCGTAGCTGGGTTCTGCCCTGCCTGCGTGTCAGCACCATGGAGGTACCAGGTCTCGGCGGGCCCATGCTGCCCAGCAAGGACATCCCCGCTGGGCCGCTCAGGGAAGGGCGGCATTGCTCACCTGCCGCCAGCCAACGGCTGCAGGACTGAGACTGGTTATAGCTGCACCTGCGGAGTTTGGCAGGGCTGCAAAGACTCCTGCGGCGAGCATTTCGGGGAACACCATCTCCCCTGGGATCACACGTGTGTCCGTCTGGGCTTTGGCCCATGCAACACCTGCCAGTTACTCGCTTAGGTGAATTAGCAGCCACTTAAAAGGCACCATGTACAGCAAGAGATGGCCAAGGAAATGGCTGCAGAAAGTAACTGCAGGATCTTGGAGGTGCTCTGGGGACCTCTAGGTAAGTGCAGCAATCACACTGGGCATCGCAGCCCAGTGCTAATGAACTCACACGCAGCCCCTCTGCACCTGCATGCTCTTGTCTACCACACACGGAGACAGGCAAGGCGAGCTTTGTACAGTGAGCTCTTCCACCAAGCTGGCCATGCACCCTCCGTACCCTTCATCCTGTGGCCGGGCGTGCGTGTAATTAGCAACCCCAGCTGCCAGCAAGCTTTGATGAGAAACCTCGGTCTTTGGTTGATGTGAAATGTATAATTTGGATGATGGAAATAGCCTCTACAAAGCACATGTGGTTGCTGTGTCCCAGTGACCTCTCCCATCTTGTGCAGGCAGCTCTGCTTTAAACGTGGTTACATCTCCAGCAGCTCTACAAAGGCTCCGGTGCCATCAAACAGATGACACAGCGGCAGCAACCAAATGAGAGGTAACATTTGGCCACTACTAAATAAACTGTGTTTTTGGCCAGCAGAGGCTTGGGAGTGCTTCTGGCAGGAGAAGCACGAGGTGGAGATGAGAACTCAGGTGTAGAGACCAAAGATGCACAAGGTCTCTGCAAGCCATCGTGTCTGGTGGAGCAGGGAGCTCAGGTTAGGCAGAGGCAGCACAGGCTTCTCAGCACAGGTCAACAGTTCAAGGACAACAAGATCTGCAGAGGCTGGAAGTCCCTGCAACTCCCACGTCTTTCTTCCCAGCACACACCCAGCTTACGGGTCTTCTTGTGCCACTCTGGATAGGGTGTCCTCCAGCAGACATGGCTAAACAGCTCAGGCTGATGTTTCTCTTGCCAAAGGGATCCATGAAAACAGCAGAGAAACCTTTCCTCCCTCCCAAGCATCTCCTGTAGCAACCAGGAGAAAGCCCCTCTCCTGGCCCTCCTCGGCCTTAGCAGGGCATGAAGCCCACTCTCCTGAGCAAGTGGGATCCTGTTGCTTCTGGGTCCGTCCCCACCACAGGAACCACCTCTCCCTTGAGGAGCCAGGATGTGGAAGGTACTGTCACCCCTGAAGAATGTTTCATCTGACTGGATCGCACCAGACAACAAGCAAAAGGGTCAAGACCAGAAGCTCAGCGTGTGTCCAGGCTTGTGCAGCCCCAGTCATGGTTCTGCTGCCGGCACGTACGAAGTGACGGAGCAGCCACCACCACTGTCACACCACTCCCTCCTCTGCACATGCCCAAGCTCCTGTCAGCATCCCCACCACATGGGCTGTCAAGGATGTGCCAGGTCATGGTTAGCTTGGTTAAGTAGGGTTGACTCAACAGCACAATTCCCATGTACTCCCAAGTACAGCCCCATGGAAGGAAAGTGACGTTTCAGCAGGGTTAAGCTCCTGCCCTGCCCACCCCAGGCGCTGTCCCCACCCAGCACTGGACAACCAGCCCTCAGTCCCCACCACAGGAAGCCCGGCAGTCTGTACATCTTGGAAAATGACCTATTCCAGCAAATACGCAGAGCAGGGGACTTCAGAGGACAGATTCAGCAAAGTTTGGTCCTCACGGGCCCGCTGACCAAGACTTCAGACGGTAAGTGCAGTCCAAAGGGATGCTCAACACCTCCCAAGGTCAAGGTCGGCCCTTGTGGCCCTGAAGCAGGCTCTGACACAGGCAGGGGCTAGGCAACCACCCCAGAAACCAAAGCAGGTGTTGGGGGCACTTCTGCAATCCACGGTCTTCCTCAGCATGTGCACAAGTCCCTGTCCTGCAGGTAGGATCTCCAGTACTCCAGCAACTGCCACAAACCAGGATTCACTCCCACATCAGCCAGTACTGCACCCTCAGGGAAGCCACAAGAATTTCTCTTAGGGGTGCTGAGGAAACCCCCATCTAAGAGCAGAGCATCACAGGGGAACACTGAGATCCCCCCAGGCATGCCAACACCAGTGGGTGGAGATCCGTTATTCCCATAAGTGACATATCCTCCCACAATTCTGCCCTGCTCCCATGGCATCTGGTGTTACTCCAGCATTAGGGCTGAGGATGGATGTCCATGAGCCCAGCTGTGGGACCACCAGGGCAGCCTGAGCCACTGCAGCCCCCGCTGCAAGGCCAACCTCACACATCCAGCCTGCTCATCCTCACGGTCCGCCTGCCCGTGCCTTGAGCTCACTCTGTGGCTTTCCACGAGCTGCTCGCGCAGCCCCGGCGAGCCCCAGGATGCTCCAGCAGCTGGGGCAGACCCCTGCCAGGGAGAGGATCAGGCAGGGTGCACACCACTGCTGGTGCTCCCGTGGCTGTGCACGGCCAGGGGGCCGAGGGTGATGCCCTGGGAGGGCTCTGTGCCTGTGCGCCCGCACGTGCTGGTGCACACTGTGCCAGAGCCCCGCACCGGAGCAGGGGCTGTGACACTCCAAAGGCTCCTGGAGTGGCAGAGTGTGCAGCAGGGAACCAGATTCAGCAAGCACGGCTTCACAGGTACTGGACTTCAGCACGTACTCCAGCTCACTCCAGCTCTCCAAACCTCCCCCACAGCCCCCAGCTGGGGCGAATCTCTCCCCTTTCTCCCCAACGCAGAGTTCTGCTCACAATGCAGCTAGAAGACATCTCAAGCCAACTCTCCAAGCACTGGAGAAGCTCCCGGCCCCCGTAAAGGGGGTCCCAGGCACGGAACTTGAAGGGACTGGACACACCAGTGCTCCCAGCCCTGCCTGTACTGCTGCTCCCTTCCACCACCAAGGCTTTAAAGCTGGCTAGCTCGGGCAATGGGAGCACCGTGATGGCTGTGCAGAGCTTGTTTGCCACCTTCTCACGCCAGTTTGCCAAACCAAACAGAGCCCCTTGGAGCTGCAAGCCCCACGCGGTCCTTGCCAGCCAAGCCCACTGAGCACACGGGCACTGCCGGTCGGGACGCAGGGGAGGGCAGGCTTCAGTGGGAGGCAGAGGGCTCCCGAGGCTGCCGCGGTCTCCTAGAGATCAGCACACGAGGGAAACGCAAGGGCCAGGCACGCCTGTATCCACCACCGTGGCCCATGAGGGCGGGAGCGGGTCCTGAGATCAGAGGTACGGCCAGTGCCGGGGGCCAGAGCTCCTTGCTCTGATGAAAACCCACCATGCACACAACAAGCTCTCAACCACACAGGCTCCGGGATCAAACCCGCTGGGATAGCAAGCCGCAGGCGGTCACAGGCTGAAACCAGCTGACACGAACCCTGTGGCAGCACCCTTGGAGGACCCTACTCATCCAGAGCCCAAGACCTTGGAGGAGCTCTGGATGGGAAGCCTCCTGCCCAAAGCGCAGGCAGCAGCGCGGACCCTACGCACGGCACCTCCGCCAGCAGCCTCCCGGCAAGAGCGGCCAAGGTCAAGCCCTGGGGTGAGCCACCCCGACGGCAGGGAGCGGCTGCGGCACCTGGCCGGGCAACCTCCGCCCTCTTTGGCGGGGCGTAGAGGCAAGGAGTGACCGGAAAGACACGTGGGGAGGACGACCTCGACCGCCACCTGCCATTCCTCCTCGTGAGGAGGCTGGAGCCCAGGCGAGAGGAGGCTGTGTGCTGGCCCCGGGGCTGGCCGGTGGCACCGTCCCCCTCAGCACCCCTTCTCCTTCTCCCCAGCGCCAGGGACGGCGACGCGGCCTCTGGCGGGTCCCTCCTGGGGGTGGCGGGAGCCCCCGACGCCTCAGGCAGCCGGACTCCCGCCATTTCCCTGGCAGCGAGGCCGGCGGGGCGCAATGGCCGCACTCACCCAGCATCTGGCTGAAGAGGAGCTGCTCCAGGTCGCCCAGCACCGTCACCACCAGCTCGGGGTCCACCTTCAGGTAGGGCTTCTCCTCGGCGCCCGCCGCCACCGCCGGCCCCTTCCCGCCCAGCAGCTCGTCGTCGCACTTGCCGCCTCCGCCGCCCCCGCCCGCCTCGGGGGCCTTGCTGAGGGGCTTCACCTCCGCGTAGGGCCCGCGGGGGATGCGGCTGGGCTTGCCGGCGGGCGGCGGCTTGGCGGGGCCGGCGGGGCGCGGCGGCAGCAGCGAGTGCTCGGAGCGGGACAGGCTCCGCGACATGGCGGGCGCCTCCCGGCCGCGGGGGCCGCCGCCGCCCCGGCCGCCCCCCCCCCGCCGCCGCCCCCGTTGCCGCCGCCTTGGCCATGTCGTCGCTCCAGCGGGGCTCGTAGAGCTGCCGCTTCTTCTCGGCGTCGGTGAGGAAGGCCAGGTTGGTGAGCGACTTCTGCTTGCGCAGGTTGGAGCCGGCCGGCAGCCGCCCCTCCGCGCTGCTCGCCTTGAAGACGCGCAGCTCCGCGCCCCGCGGCCCCGCCGCCGCCGCCGACTTCGCCCGCTTCGGCATCACCGCGCCGCCGTCGGGGCCCCGCCGGTAGCCGCGCTCCTCCTCGCCCAGCTCCACGTCGGGAAGGCTCTTGAGGTTGCTCCCCAGCATCCCCGCGCTGCAACCATTTAACCCGCCGGGCGCTGCTGCTGCTGCTGCTGCTGCTGCTGCGGCACCGAGGACACACCGGGCGAGACAGAGAGAGAAGCGCCGTCAGCGCCCGCCCCACCGGCACGGGGCGGAGCGGAGCGGGACGGGGAGGAGATGGGGGGAATGAGCGGCACGGCCCCACCTCGCTGCTCCGCCGCCGGCGGGACACTGCGAACCAGCGGAATGTCAGGGGCAAACAAAAAGGGCCCGCCCTCCTCCGCGCCCGGCTGGCGCGGGCAGGGGGCGGGGCGCGGCGCGCGCGCCCGCGGCGGGGAGGGAGAGAGGGGAGAGGAGGGGGCGCGCGCCGCGGGGCGGGGCGAGGCGGGGGCGCGCACCGCCCCCGGGGACGTGCAGCGCCGAGCACGGCGGAGCGGGGGCCGTGCGGGACGTCGGGGGCGGAGGGACCCTGCAAGAGCCCGGGCCGGGCAGCACCCGCAGGGCCGTATGGGGCCCCGGGGGCAGAGGGGCTGTGCGGGACCCCGGGGTGATGCGGGACCCCCGGGGCGAGGGATGAGGCTGGCAGGCGCCGTGCTGCGTGCACCCCCATGGGTGCCGCGGGCGGCTCCCCCCCCGTCGAGCCGGCGATGGCCTCTGTGACCGGAGCCGGCCCGCACCGTCCCGCAGCCCCTTGCAGGCAGGGATGTGCCGGGTGCTGGCTGGGAGGTGGGGGGCCCACGCCCCAGCACCCCGCGTGTGAAGCACCCCCCATCCCGCCTGTCCCGGTCCCCACACCCAGCCCCGACACCGCACACCCGTCCCTGGAGGGGCCAAAACTTGCCCGTTTCACCCCAAACGGTGCAGGAAGGGCCCAGAGTGGCCCCGGGAGTCCCCCGAGGGTCACTGTGGCCCCCAAACCCAGCGGGGCCTCTCCAGTGATCCGGGGGAATTAAGGGGGGGAAAAAAGAGGGGGAGCGGGATCTGGTTATCATCATTTTTCATTAATTACCCGTCCCTCGGGAGGGGTGAATTAAGTCTATTTGGTGACCTCACGCGGGCTGCCATGGCAACCGCCGGAAAATATTGCATTAGAGCCCATCACTATGCTGCCGAGATAAGGAGCCGGAGGGCCGGGGGGGCGCGAGCCCCCCAGCCCAGCCCCCCCGTACAGCAGCACGGCCGTCCTGGGTGATTTGGGGTTCAGGCCATGGTGATGCTGAGGCACCCCAAAATAACCCGGCCTCGATGGGACAGCAAAGGGTGCCCAAAACAAGGGTGTTTTGCACCAAAAGGTGCTGCTGGGGCGGGATGGGTGCACAAGCCGCCCTGCTGCACCCTGAAACCTCTCTGAGTTGGGGGGGGGGGGCTGTTACACCCCTTGCTGAGCTACGAGGCTATTGCCTGGGCATAGGGCCTGCTGCGGAGGGCAAATTTGGGGGTGTCATGTAATTTTGGGGCTGGTGGGGTGATCCGGGGCCTCCCAGTGTCCCCTGTCCCTTCCGGCCAGGCCTGACAGAGCCCCAGAAGGTGCCGTGGGCTGGGGCGGCCGGAGGAGGCATGGAGCAAGGGGAAGGATCCCTTTCCCCAGCACTGAAGTCGCTCAGCCTCATCCCAAAACCTCCCCCGAGGCGAGCAGGGCAGCTGTGCTGGGAGCACGCCAGCCCGGCTCCCTCCCTTCCTGCTTTCTCCCAGAAAATCCTCCCCCTGGCTCACAGCCAGTTTCCGTGCTTCCTAAATCGGGGCTCAGCATTGAACCCCGTTACCCTCTGGCTGCGCAGCAACAATGCCGGGACCCTGCTGCAAAGCCGGCCTGTGCTGGGAGCCACCGCGGCTCTGACCGACTTCTGTCCCTTCGAATCACCCGGCGAAGCTCCCGGCTCTTTTTTTCCCCTTCCCTGCACATCCCCGGAGCATCCCGCCATCCTCCACTGCTGCTGCCCTGGCAACCGCCACCGCAGCATTCCCTCCAGCAGCAGCCCCCCCAAAATCTCCCCCCAAAAGGAAGCACCGAAGGGGACTGGGGTGTCCCCAACATTGCAGTGGGGAGCTTGGCCTTGGGCTCATTCGCCCCCCAAGAAAGGGGGTGTCCCCGCGGTGGGTGCGGGGAGCCAGCGGTGCCGCGGCACACGCCTCCGCTCCAGCTCTCTGCCGTTTTCTTGGAAATGGGTCATTCCTGGAGCTCGCTGGGAAACTGGGAAGAGGAGGGAAAGGAGCCAAGCGGGGTGATGTCCCAGCAGCGTCACCAGAGGGGACGGTCCCCCCGTGCTGGAGCCACTGCAGGGGATGCCGACGTGGCTCCTGTGCCCGGCTGAGGCCACGCC
Source organism: Gavia stellata (assembly GCF_030936135.1). Lineage (NCBI taxonomy): Eukaryota > Metazoa > Chordata > Aves > Gaviiformes > Gaviidae > Gavia > Gavia stellata. The sequence continues at coordinate 855,989 of NC_082623.1, read as the reverse complement.
GCTGGGTGTAGTTTTGGCCATGGGGGTCACTGCACACGGCAGCTGCAGCCGAGCCGCTCCCGGGGGGCCTGGGGCACCTCCTACGTGGTGGTTCCCCACCCGCCACCCCACCGACCTCCAGCCCCAGCTCCCATTCCGGCATGGGGCTGTGGAGGTCTGAGCTCCGGCATGAGCCTCTGCCCCCTGACACCGCTGCCGTAGCCCCCCGGCAGGATCCCCCCCGACCCTGGCAACCCCCCCCCGGACTCACTCAGGCCTCTGGGTTTGGGGTCGGGGTCAGGTCCCTCCGCAGGACCAGGGCACTCGTCACCAGGGGATGTGGCCCTCTCCTCCTCCCGGTCCTCCTGCAGCCTGGGGGCAGAGGGGGGTGAGGGTGGGGGAGCGGGGGTGAATCATGGGGTGCGGCTGGCTGGGTTCCCCCAGGAGATGGGAGCACAGTGCCTTGGGAACCCTGTCTCCAGGGTTTGGGGATACTGATCTCATGGGGGGGGATCCCAGGGCACCCTGTTCCCCACTGAGCCCATCCCCTGCTCCACTCCGGCTCCCATGGGTACCCCAGGACCCCCCAGCACCCCAAACCCAGTGGGAACCCTCCTTTTGGGGCAGAGGCCCCAGACCCAACCCCACCATTCCCCATGGCCACCCCCGTCATGCCCACCTGACTCCCCATGTCCCCATGTCCCCCTGTCCCCATGCCCCACTCCAGCCCCATGCCCCCCCATCCCCAGGGACTCACCGGTACTGGAAGGGTGCCACAGTGGCAGTGACGGGGTGGCTGTGCGGGGGGCCTGAGGAGAAGGTGATGGCCACCGACCCAAATATGGGGCCCCTGCCCTGTGAGCCACCATGGGGCTCATCCCCCGTCCCTGCTATGGCTGCCCCACTGCCCTTCCCAAGGAAACCCCCCCGCTGCCCCCCACCCCTGCCCTGTGCTGAGGGAGCTTTGGGCAGCTCGGTGGGCTCCCCCACCCTGCCTGCCCCTCTCTTCCCGCTGCCTGCTGCCTCCGGCCACTTCCCGGGGGACACCAGGGGTCTCGCCGGGGCTTTCTGCCCCCTGCGGGGGGGGACGCTGGGGCTGCCCTCTCTCCCCTCGGACAGCTCAGAGCCGGTGGCTCTGCCAGCGCCTTTGGGCTTGAGAGCCTTGGGGCCGGGGGCCGTTGCCTTCCCTGGCTGGGGGAACGGAGCCCCATGGGGGATGGGGGGCCCTGGGGTGCTTGGAGGGGCCGCAGCGTGCAGCTTGCCGTGGGCCACGGCACGGGGCACCGGGATGGCGGAGGCGTAGTGGCTGCGGCCGGTGGGGTTGACGTTGGCTGTCCCGTTCATCCTGGCAAGGTGGCTGCCGGTGAGGCTGTGGGGAGAGAGGAGGGTTGAGCAGGGCCGGGCACAGCGAGGGGGTGGGGATGGGGGGCACCCACATCCCCTCGGCCACACTGGACCCTGGTCTTGGCCCCCACTGACCGTGGGTGCTCAATGTCCCCATCCTGGGAGGAGGCTGCTGCATCCACACCCCAGGATGAAGACATACATGATGTCCCCCCGCAGGGATCCACAGGGCCAGGGCACATGTGACGTCCTCCCCCGGGGACCCTGTGCAGCTCCAACCCCGTGTCCCCAGGTCCCTATGGCAGGTGTCTGCAGCAAGGCCCCATGGGCACAGACGCTCACCAGGTAGGGCTGCACCACAGGCAGGGTGGGTCCCTCTTGGCCACCCAAAACCTTCTCCTGGTCCCCAAAACCAACTCCTGGTCAACCAAGACCATCTCCTGGTCATCCAAGACCATCTCCCAGCCACCTGAGACCAACTCCTGGTCACCTGAGAGCATCTCCTGGTCATCCAAGACCATCTCCCAGCCACCTGACACCAACTCCTGGTCACCTGAGACCACCTCCTGAGCATCCAAGACCACCTTCCAGTGGCACAAGGACCAGCTCTGTCACCCCATTCCTCAGGCCATTAATGGTTGTCTGAGCCCCATCTCTGTGCTCCCTATCACCAATGTCCCCCCACATGGTGCCAACCACCCCATCTCTCCATGCTACTGGTTGCATCTTGCCCCATGTTGACTCTCCCTGGCACCACCACCCAGACGGTGCCCTGTGTCCCCTTCTCTTGGCATTTTGCTCCGTGCAGATGAGGATGGGGGCTCGGTGCACCACCCCATCCCACCCAAAGCACCCATGGGCAGGCAGGGCCGTCTTTGCCACCACCGGTGGCAGGGATGTCAGCACGGTCACAGCGAGTGGAGAAGCTCATCTCTCCTGCAGGTTTTGCCTGGGCAGGCAGAGCAGAGCTCAGCAAGAAAATCAGCCATGGAACAAAGCTCCATCTCCAACCACCTCCTGCCTGCAGCTCTCCAGGAAAAAACCCTCAAAACTTAAAAAGAAAGGTTTTCTGCAAGGGATGGAGTGGGTCTCCAGAAAGACGGGTAGATGTGGCTCCATGGGCGCCTGTGCCAACTTCTGCCCCCTCACCCCTGTACAGCCAAAGTGAACTGAAATGCAAATGGGTGCTGGGTGCTGCACATCTCCTGGGACACACATTTTGTGTGATTTCCCTCAGCCTTCTTGAAGGAGAACCACTGGGGAGCAGAGCAAAAGCTTTTTGGGGTTCCCAAGCATCCTAGGGGGGACCATCAGCTCCAGGTTGGCCGCCCACAGTCCCCGTCACCCACGGGGGGTTCCTCTCCCTTGGCACTGGCTTAGGGCCGTGTGGGTGCAGCGAGCACAAGCGGGTCTTTGTGCAGCTGCTCCAGTGAGCGTGTTTGGGGCTGCGCTGGAGCCGAACGAAGCCGTTCCCGGCGGGCTGGGGGGGACGCAGCTGCCCAGGTACAGGGCCGCACACAAGCCGCTCTGTTTGCAGCCCGGGGCTGGCAGCCTGGCCGCCTTTCAAACCACCCGGCCGAGACAGAGCTTCTCCCGAGCTGGAGGTTTCTTGGCAAGCCGTGGGGTGCAGGGGGATGGCTCCCATCACCCCAATGGGAACAGCACCCAGCCTCAGCCCTGCACCCATTGCATCTCCCGGTGGAGGGTGTGGCATGAGCAAGGTCCAAAAATGCCCCAAACCACCCCGTTTTACCTCTTCCCCAACCTACAGCTGCCCCGAGCCCTGCTCCCCCCAGGATTTTGGGATTCTGCAAGGACCAAGCCTTGCCCCGCTTCCCCCACAGCAAGCCCCCCTGGGGTGGCCATGTCCCTGCCACGGGCAGTGCTGGGGTGAATGCACCCAAATTCCCTTTTGCCAGACCCACATGAGCTGGATCACTTGATCAGCAGAGCCGTGGGTCACGGGGAGAAGGGCTGTTGCAGCGGGCAAGATCTAGGCATCACAGCGCCAACTCCAGCGCCAGCCAGAAGCTACAAAGGTCTTTTCAAGGCAATTTTAATTAAGGGGAAGAGGGAGTCAACACACACACAGCTCTGGGCTTGCGCTCACTGAAGCCTTTGAAATGGGCGGGGAGGTTTTCTCTTTCCCCGTGCCCCGGCTGAGACATCTCTGCCTCTGCTCGCCGTGGTCATGGCCCTGAGTCACGGCACTGGCGGATGGAGGAAGCCCTGGGACAAGGTGGTCAGGGGGGTCTCTGGGACAGATCCATCCCCGAGCCGCTGCGTGGGGTGAGATGGAGACAGCCATCGGGGCTCTGCCACACTGGCAAATAGGTCTGGATCCAGCCCTGGTGGGCAACCACAGCCCCAGTGAGGGGCCCTGTGCTGGCACCAGCCCACACCCAAGGGTGCTGTGGGGCAGGTGGCAGGAGCCAGGCGGTGGCTGTGCAGGTCTTTCCCTGCACCCATGGGATTTCCTTGCACCCACAAAGGTCAGTCCTGGGAGCACAGCTGCCAGGGCTCAGCACCCAGCACCAGCCAGGACCTGGAGACCAGCATGTCCCCAAGGGCAGAACACTCCCAACCCCAGCTTTGCAGCCCACCCAGCATCGAATATTAGCAGCAACTGGCTCCCCTCAGCCCTTCATCCCTTTCCCAGGATGTGCCCCACAACCGACACTTGCAAATCTCAATTTTGCACTTTTTTCACTCCTTAACCCAGCCTCTTGCCCCAGGAGCACTGTGCCTGGGGGCAGAGCAGTTCACAGCCTTGAGCTGCAAAATACCTTGTGCAAATGCCAACGGCGTCAACCTTCCTCCCTGTAAGCATGAAAATGCCCGGGATAGGGCCAAAAGCCAGGGAAGCTCCAGCCTCGCGGACACGAGTGGTTAAACCACTGCTGCCAACTCACCTATTTCACCCTCGAGGTCCCTTGCACAAACATCTCCAGGCCCAGGGGCTGCTGCTGGTGGGGCTTCACCTAACGTGGAGGGAGATCATCTGCCACTGCCTCCACAAAGCTGGTCCCGAGCTCCTCTTCAACCAAGTCAGAGGCAAAAAAAATTCTTCTAGGTTTATGCTATGACCTTACCTTCACCAGCACACTCTGAGCATCATCAGCATGCAACACCCCTCCAGCCCCGCCTGCTCACTGGGCACATGGCATCGGGGCTGTAGCCAGGTTTTATGGATTTTTTTTTCCCAGTCTATTCACTTTGGATTTCTCTCTCGTGGACACAACTTCCATTTCTCCCCTCTGAGCCCACCAGCAGCCACTTCGCTGTGATGCCACGGCTGCAGCAGAAGCCAAAGCTGCCACATTGGCCACAAAAAAATCAATCCTCCTCTTGTGCTCGCAGGGCTGAGGTTTCCCAGGAGATGCCAACGCCTGCTGGGAGCCAGGCTCCAGAGCCATCCCCTCCCCACAGCACACACCTCGGGGGTCTCCGAGGACACCCATCACTTCGCTGTGCCCGGCTAAGCCTCCTCGGGCTTCACCCTGCTTTAGAGATGCCGGGGGTTTCCCCAGGGCTGGGCAAGGGGAGATGTAGATGTGACCCCTCTCCCCCGGGCTGTAACACCAGCCGGACCCTTGGGCTGGGGTCCCGCACCCAGGGATGCCACCAAAGGGATAAACCAAAGCAACTCCCACCAAGTCCCTATTTTCCCCCCTCAGTCCCAGGAGGAGCTGCTCCTGCGCCAAGCAGCCCTCCTACTCATCCCATCGTTTCATTAATGAGCACAAACTAAAACCATTCCCAGGAGACATTTGGCCCATTCTTCTTCCAAACAAATTCTTCGTTTGCCTCCAGACTGATTTCTACCCCATCCAAACTCTGCTCCCAGGGACTGGGTCCCCCCCAACATGCACCCCACATGCTGCAGCGGCAGGGGAGCGGGCGAGTGTCATGTCACGCTGCGTCACGCTGGTGTCCTGCCGCCGCTTTGCCCAGCTAAAGCAGGTTACAGCTTGACCTAGATAGACACGAGCGGCTCCTTTGCAATTAGCTTGAAAGGGAAACGACTTTCTCCTTTAATGCAACCTGGCCACAGGGCCTCGGCATCCCCCAAGCAGCTCTTGGGAACCAGATGCCGTTCACCCTCCAGGTAACGTGAGCACCAGAAATTTGCACCCGATGCTTTAATTTTGGGACTTCCAGCCACTGGGTGGGTTTTTGGCCCCATCCCCTCCCCAGGTACCAGCTTGGGATCGCTTGGTCCCGTAGTGGTGGAAAGCAGCAAAGACAAACAAGGTATTTTAGCACCAGGGGGTATTTTGGAGAAGCCGCAGCAGTGCTGCAGGCAGCAGAGCCCTGCCTGAGTGCCAGGGCTGAGCCTCCCTGGCAGGCGGAGATGCTTGTCTCCCAGCTGGGGGGAGGATGTACATCCCAGCTACCTCCAGAGCTCAGGTCTGGTGCGCTGGGCCAGTATCTACTGGCTCCAGCGCTGAACTCGAGTTTTCCCTGAATTAAAGACCTTTAAGCCCAGATCAGGTGGTTTCTGATCCCTTTGGATGATGCCGTCCACAGAGACACGGGTGTTCACATTGAAGGAAAATGAAATGGCCGAGCCACGTCCTTCATCCCAGAACACAACGCAGCACCTCCCTGAAGGCATCTCCTTCAAAGAGGCATCTGTTGTGCTCGGAGCTTGAGCTACTTCCTTGGCCCAGTGTCCAAATGCATCTCACACGTGCGATTTTAGCAGCCAGAAATGAATACAGGGACCTGGAGCCCAAGTCTCATTTCATGTCCCCGTTTCGCAGGTGAGGGGTCACTGGAGCATCCCCAGCATCGAAGCAGATCCGCTTCGGAGCCATCTATCACCTGAGCAGAGCTGGAAACAGACACTCCCCCTGGCTCTCCAGCCTCCGGGCCCCGTGGGGGCTGTGCTGCTCCCAACCCTGCGCTGGGGCTGCGCCGAGTGGCCGAAGCCCCTGGCTCCTCCACGATGCCTCAGAGGGATCCAACCTCCGGCTCTCCCACGGTCTCAAGAGAACAGCTAACGGCTCTGCAAGCGTTTCGCTGTGTTCCCCAAGTGTTTTGGGGTGACTTTCATAAACGAGATTAAATTTGCTTCTCTCTTATCTCTTGCAGCTGAGAGATCCCTGCCGGGGATCTCTGTCCCGCACCCCTGGGATAATTGTGGCAGAAGTCTGAGTATGAACAGTTAGTGATGCAAAAAGGTATTAAACCCTTCAGCCTCTGCTGGCGTCTTGCTGCCGCTCTGTGCCTCAGTTTCCCCACCCTGACACAGCCTCTGCTAGGGGTGAGGGAGTTGAAACAGGCTGATAAATAGGAATAAAGGAGGACGGATCCTTCCCTGGGTGTGCCAGGCTGCAGAGAAGCTCCATAAATTGGGAGACAGCCTTGAGACACCCACAGGACCGGCAGCACAGCAGCGCTGGGGGCTGCGGCAGAGCCGGCCATGCCGGATATCCCTGGGAGGTGCTCAGGGGCTGCAAAGCATCCACCATTTTTAAGGGTGAGGATGGAGGGGGGCAGCCCAGAGTGTGAACAGCCCAAGTTGTTGAGCCCATGACAAGGGACAGATCCTGGTGCCGTGACATGGCTGCCCCTCAAAGTTGCCACATGCACCTCACAGCCCTGTGCAGGATGGGGCCCCGAGCTGCCTTCAGGGATGGCTGTGCTCCAGCGCGGCCTCCTCCCTGGCACGCTCGGGAAGGATGACAAAGAAAAGGCTCCTTGTGACACAAGGGACATAAAACTTTCCTAAGAGAAACAGAGGGAACAGGGGCAGAAAGGAGCCTTCAGAGGAGAACAAGCTGTCGATTCAGCCACCAGCCCTGTCCCTCCGGCCCCCGCGCCCTGGCTGGGACCTGGCCTGCCCACCAGCCGGTGTCACCGCCTGGGACATTGCCACCTCCCGCATGGCCGGAGCCCTGGGCTGGGTGCTTCCCCAGGGAGGTCTCACTGCTCCCCTCTCCCTGGCCCTCCAGAGGGGCAATGCCAGGCGTGGCTGGTTCGATGGCCCAGGCTGGGTGCAGGCAGGTGGTTCTGCTGGGTGCAGGCAGCAGATGGGCAAACAGGCAGGAGGGGAGGCCTGGGCAGCCGCAGCTCTGCCGGCACTGGCTGGCGGTTTCCCCACAGCACGATACTGGGGGCTCTGGGAGCTGCTGAGAGATGAGCTGTGGGCTGGGGCAGGAGGAGCAGGACAGAAACCGCCTGTTGTCAGAGCAGAGGTGCCCAGCCCCATAGCCACAGCACTAATCTCTGCTTTAGCCACGCCACGGCTATCCCATTAGGCATTTAACCCACTTTAATAAAACCTTTCTCTGAGCAGTTTAGCTCTCAGCTGGATCGACCGCAGCAGCCTTTGCCACCAAAAGCCCTGTATGTGGCAGTGAAATCGAGCTCTGCCCAGGCTGGGCTTTGCCTGGCACAAATCCTGCTGCGAGGACGAGGATGGATGCGCTGGGGCTGGGACAGACCCCGGGAGCTGCGCGAGGGGCTGTGCAAGGAGCCCCGATGCCGAAGGCCTCTCCCTGGCCGTGGCGTCTGGGGACATCCTGGCTCCCTGTGGCACAGGCCACATGTCTGGTTTCCCCATGGCCCTTCCATCTCCCTCCATCCCGTCCCCACCTCGCAGGACTTTCACTGAGGCTGTTACTGCCCGAGCGCGGCGGGTGAGACACCCCCTGAGCCGGGGCAACCGGGAACCCCGCGGCGGGGGCTCGGGGCAGAAGTGTCCCCTCCGCCGGGCTGGGACCCCCGTGGGGGGACATCGGGGCTGCCCGGTGCCGGCTCGGGGCGGAGGAACCAGCCCCGAGCCCCGGCCCCAACGCGCTGGGGCAGCCGGCCCGGCCGGGGTGCCGGGGGGCGGCGGGGACAGCCCCGGCCCCGCGGCGCGGGGGACGTTCAGGAGGCGCCGGTGCTGGACAGCTCCGCCCCGCCGCCCGCGGCACCGCCCCCCGGCCCGGTACCGCCCCCCGGCCCGTGCCACCCCCCCGGGCCGGTGTCACCCCCCCCCCGCCCGGTACCGCCCCCCGGCCCGTGCCACCCCCCCGGGCCGGTGTCACACCCCCCCCCCCCCCCGGTACCGCCCCCCGGCCCGTGCCACCCCCCCGGGCCAGTGTCACCCCCCGCCCGGTACCGCCCCCCGGCCCGTGCCACCCCCCCGGGCCAGTGTCACCCCCCGCCCGGTACCGCCCCCCGGCCCGTGCCACCCCCCCGGGCCGGTGTCACCCCCCGCCCGGTACCGCCCCCCGGCCCGTGCCACCCCCCCCGGGCCGGTGTCACCCCCAGCCCGGTACCGCCCCCCGGCCCGTGCCACCCCCCCGGGCCGGTGTCACCCCCCGCCCGGTACCGTCCCCCGGCCCGTGCCACCCCCCCGGGCCGGTGTCACCCCCCGCCCGGTACCGCCCCCCGGCCCGTGCCACCCCCCCGGGCCGGTGTCACCCCCCGCCCGGTACCGCCCCCCGTCCCGTGTCACCCCCCGGGGCCGGTGCCCCCCCCCCGGGGCCGGCAGTGCCAGCACCCTGCCCCTGCCCTGTGACGCCTGTCCCCGTTGGGCCACCACTGCCCGCCCGGGGCCAGCAGAGCAAGTCCCCGGGGACCAGCCCAGCTCGTCCGGGGCCGCACGGCCCCTCCGTCCTGCGGCTGCCTGTCTGGGGCCGGTACCATCTGTCCAGAGCCTGTGTGCCATCTGTCCCCGCAGCAGCGCTGTCTGTCTTCCCCCAGTGTCCCCAGCACCCTTGGGGACCAAGGTGGGGCTGCCCCACCATGGGGTGACACCCCATTGAGCCTCCTCCAGATGCCCCTGCAGCAAAGGTCTGCCCGGGATGAGGGTTTGGGTTGTGCTTGGGGGTCTCCCGCTCTCCTCGGCCTCCCCGCTCCCCCCATGCCGCCCGGCGAGAAGAGCCGGGAAGCCATCGGCAGCCCTGGCTCCTTCCGGCACATGAGCGACCAGGTGCCGCAGAGCCCAGGCTCGATTCGGCGTCCAGCACCATGACCAAAAAGCAACATCTCCTCTTGCACTTCCTGAGGGCTTCAAACCCCCCCCCAAAACCTCAGTGCTGCCGTGGGGCCGAGGATCCCCCAGCGCCGCGTCCTGGCCAGATCAAGCCCTTGGCCAGTAGCCATCCTGCAGCCCAGGTGCAGGCACTCAGACGGGTGACATTTGGATAAACTTCTGTCTGGGCCAAAACTCTCCAAAGCCGATTGCAACATTTATTTAGCCCCATGTTCCTGCCACATCACGGACCTGGCCCTTTGCTCCCGGGATTTTTGAGGAAGAGCAGATGTCGCAGCATCTGCGTTCGCCTCCGCCGCCGTGCGGAAACGGCCGCCCCGGTCCTCAGCCCTTGAAACCTGGAAGCCCCCAACGCGTTTTGGCTTTGCTGACGGGACGGCGGGGAGATGCAGCTGTGCGGCGGGGCTGCGAAATGCATTAACTTAGCAGATGCTGTCACGTTCGCACGCGTACCCGGGCGGTGTGATGGTCGGGAGGGAGCTGCGCTTGTCTTCCCCCGCCCCGGCACAAGCGGTGCATCCCCGGCATCCCTAGTGCTCACTGATGAGACCCTCACTGCCTGTCCACTCCTTCTGACACTCAGCTCTGTAAGCCCACAGTGGGCAAAGCGGCATCTTTGGGCTACCCAAAAAAGTCTTTTTTTCCCCACAAAGCGGGTTAAGGATTTAAAGAACACCGCAGGGAGCATGGGGCGGGTAACACTGAGGGGACAGCAAAGGGTTGGGCATTACATGGCCCGAAGCAGGAGCTTTAACCCCGAGAGCAGAGACACAGAACCCGGGGCGATGTGCCATCACTGCGCCCCTCCCTGCAAAGCTGGGGCATTTTTAGATGCCAAAACTGCTTCGGGTGATGAACCAGGTGAGGGAAAGTCAACTCAAGGCTCTGATTCCCAGCTGAACCCCCCCCACTCCCCCCCGGTACAGACCATTCCCACCACGAGCAAAACTTCCCTGTCTGGTCTTACCTGGGCAAGTGGGATGAGATCTTCCCTCAGCCCGATAATCCCTCATATGATAAATAAATCCACTGCTTTTGCAGCCAGGACTCTTCCCAGCAGCGTTGCCCCAAGAGCCCCAGAGGCACCCCAAGGGGGTTTCCCTTGGGACAACCAGGTATTTGCAATGAAAAGCAAAAGCCGCAGGGAGCCCTTAATGGGATGAGTGGATTTTCCAGTCAGCTGTAAATCCACAGCGGCTGCTGGCAAATACCTCCCTGCCCGGGTCTTGTGGGGTTGCAGCGGTCCCCGCTCCGAGCGTGAGCAGGCAGGCTGCCCGCCCGCCACCGCTGCCAGACTCAAGCAACACATGGCCCGGAGGGAGTCGCATCCCCGGGGTTTATCAGCACGACCCTAAGCGTGTCCCTGATGCCGATGTCCCCAAAGAGCTGGGGACTGCCACTTACACGCGTGGCTGGAAGAGGCAGGCAGGGGCTGTCAATACCCCCACCCCCGACCCCAGTGCCCCCCCATCAGCCCCAGAGCGCGTGGCAGCTCCAGTCCCACCACCCTCTTACACCTGAAATTAAACCTCCTGCCTCCAAGGGATGAAGTTAACAGAGCCACCGTGGGTCCATCACACCCAGAGGATGCTGGGCTTTCCCAGAGGGGAGCCTGAGCATCCCTCGAGCATCCCTTGAGCATCCCGCCTGCCCGCAGTGAGCAGCCCGTGCGAGGATGGCAGCACTCCTGCCTTCCCCCTCGCCCACCGCGCGGTGCATGTCCCCTGGGATGGACACCCCGACGGGGAGCCAAGTCCCCAGGGGCCAGCAGCGCAGGAGGACGCAGAGCCCAGCGGGGCGAGGGGCAGGGGAGGACAGGGGGAAGAGGTGGAGGAGAAACCGTGACTTATTGCCCGGCCCTGAGCAGGGGGAGTTTCCGCTGCCGGAGGTGACGCTGCCTGGCCGCATCCGCATGGGCCCCGCGGCCGTGTCCGCTGGGAGCCAAAGGCGAGCATGGGGGACGAGAACAAACCCGGCTCCTCCAGCTCCCACCTCCGCTCCTCCGTGGGAGTCGGGGAACCCAGGGAATCCAGGCAAATACTGGGAGGTGGTAACCGGAGCGCTGGCCCCCACCCCAAACCCACTCCCCGCAGCGCGGTTGAGACCTTCGGAGCTCAATTCCCATATTCTGGCGGTGAGAGGATGCCAGGCCACCAGTCCCACTGCCCCAGCCGGCCCTGGGGATGGGTGGCTTGTCCCCACCTGTCCCCTCCCCGTGCAATGCCTTGGGGCACCCCAACCCCTGGTACATGCAGGGCAGCACCCGGGCTCCCAGCTTCATCCCCTCCATGGCCAAATCCTGCCCCGGCGCACAGCCAGCATGAAAGGCAGCTCCCGCAGCGGGGGCATGGCTGAGTCCAGCCCCGACCATGGGAGCTGTGGTGTAAATCATGGCGGGTTAAAGCACCGGTGGGTACCAGAAGATGATGCCACTGTGCTTACATGGGGACACACGGTGACTGCAGGTGGAGCAGGGCAGGAGCCAGGGGTGGCATCAGGACGTGCTGCCAAGCCTTTCGGGGACAGGGGTTTGCAGGATGCGACCCTGCGATGAAGCAACACCGTTGCAGGTGCTCATGGGAACCCAACACTGAGATGGGGTGACCCAGAGCCCCCCAAAACAGTCCCAGGGGACAGTGATGATGCTGTAGGTGGTTTGGGGGACATGCTAGCATGGGGCATCGACCAGGCAAGCTCGGAGCAGCGCAGCGGGGACCAAATCCTGCAGCCAGCAGTGGTTTCACCCCAGCTCCTGCCCCCCACATCCCCACTGACCTGCTGGGACAGAGCAAAGCTCCAAACCCACCCTATGCCACTCAGCCGGGACCTCTCCCCCAGGTTAACGAAAATCCTGCTTTCTCCCATTATTGTCACTTCCCGTAATGGGGGCAGTGGGCACTGAGTGCCGGGGGCTCCTCCACCTCCTCTCCCCCCAAGCATCTCCTAATCCAGGCAGTTAATCCGGCAGCAGTGTCCGATGTCCAGACCCCACAGCATGGCCGGCACAAAGCTCATTAGAGGTTGCTTGCTAACGAGCAGGGCTCGGGCTGTGATGGCAAATGCACCGGGGAAGCCAATGGAACCTGCTGGGACAGGTTGGTGGCTGATCTGTCACCTGGAAGCGTTCGAGGAGGACCCACAGGTGTTGGCAATTTGCCACCTGCCTGCAGCCTGTGCCTCAGTTTCCCCATGCGCTGCCATCGGCCTCATCACTGCCTGCGGCCACTGACTACCCCAGCAGGTCCCAGCTCCCAGGAGTATGTTTCTGGGGGCTGGCACTCCTCTGGGCTTGGTTAGGGCTTGGGGACCAACCCTGCCCAGCGGGGACAGGCTGGTGACATGAGCTGGGGTTTCCCTGGGGACACACGGCGGGGCAGGCAGAGCCAGTGTGGTCCCAGCTGCCCTGTCCCTGGGGATCCATCCTTGTCAGTGCCTGGATCCACCCCTGCCCAGGGTGCAAAGGGCTGCGGGAAGACAGCGCAGGGCGTCCCCAGCTGCCATCCGACAGTTGATGGCGGGGCCGTCACCCATTTACTAGAAGAGTTGGGGGGTGTCACCACAGCAGTGGGAATGGGTGCTGAGGAGCCCCAGCCCGCGCTGGTGTCCCCATCCCAGGCTGACATCCCCATCCCATGCTGGTGTCCCCATCCCAGGCTGAGGTCCCCCTGCCACTTTGCTGGTGCTGGAGCTTGTCAGACCCCCGAGGAGCAAGCACAGGTGAGCAGACATCCCGCTGGATTGGTGAGCAAAAGCGGCTGCGTGAGGGTGACGAGCACCCTGTGACGGGCACGGCCAAGCACCCTCCTCCCCACAGCACCGGCCCTGGGTTTCCCAGCTCCGCACAGATCCTGGTCCAGTCACACGAAGGAGGAACATGGCCCGGGGTGCTCGCCCAGTGGCACTGGGGATGGGACAGGGTCCCCGAGCTCGGTGGCACCGCGTCCCGTCCCCACGACGGCTCCAGCCAGGCCCAGCAGCGGTTGGTGGCTCAGCCTGGGGTTCCCACAGCCCACCCAGCCGGGGGTCCCGGGGGCTGCAGTGGCCCCGCGGGGGTCAGGGGTCCGGCCAGCCCCAGGCTCGGTGGCTGCACCCCAAGCACCAGCCCGGGGGGTTCACCTGGCCCCCCCACCCGTCTGCCCCTGGGCCAGGCTCCACGTCCCCCCGGGGCCCCGCTCCCGTCCGCAGCCGGAAACATCTTTTTCCTGTCCATGGGGCTGCAGCGTGGGGGGGGGGCAGGGAGAAAAAACTTTGTGTCTCGGCGGGTTATTTATAACCTGCTGCCAGCGAGGCCGGTCAGATTGCCCCACAGCGTCCCCACTTGCACCCCGAGCCCTGCTCCAGCCCCATCCCTGACCCCATCCCTGTCCCTGTCCCTGTCCCCATCCCACTCCTGACCCCATCCCTGTCCCCATCATTCCCATCCCTATCCCCATCCCCATCTATCCCATCCCTATCCCCATCCACATCCCCATCCCCATCCCCATTCCCATTCCCATTCCCATTCCCATTCCCATCCTCATTCCCATCCCAGTTCTCGTCCCCATTCCCATCCCTCGCCCCGACCCCGTCCCCCTCCTCACACACCAAGACTCAGCCTGGAGACCCCCTTAGGAGAAGGAGGAGGCCTAAATCCTGCCTCGAGGACATCATTCCCCTTCCAACAAACACCAGAGTTCACCCAGCCCCACACACCCCATCCCGCCCCATCTCCCCCAATTCAGACCCACCCTGACCCCTCGGGAGCCGGTTCCCTGTGCCGGGGATGTGCCCCAGGGCTGGATCCAGCCCATGCCCACGTCCCGGGAGCCTTTTGCCTCATCCAGTCCTGGGAAAACTTTGAGGGGAAACTGAGGCATAGGGCTGGCAGGGCGAGGAGGGCACCAAGGCGGGCGCAGGCTGTGAAGTGGCTGATGCCAGAGCCATGGGGAGCTGACGGGGGCAGCTCTTGCCCCCCCATAGAGGCCGCGGGCAGCCCCGCACCCCCACGGCACGGGCAGTTACTCAGCGCCTGCAAAATGACTCAGCCGGGATCCGGCTGGGTCAGCCGGGATTTCCTGACTCAGCTTCCCCGGCTGCAAAACTGGGGGGGTCCAACCCCACCTTGCAACAACACAGACACCAACACACCCTGCCGGGGGGTGCAGGGGGCTCCCCCCACCCCTGTGACCCCCATGGCAGCGCCTGGACACCCTCCGGCACCAGGGATGATGGTGCAAGCAGCTACGGCAAAGCCCTGGGGAGCGTGGGCAGCACCCCAGCAAGCGTGGGCAAACCCTGCCTGCGTGGGGGCACACGCTCACCCGCTTCGGGTGGGCCGGTGGCATCCGGCAGGGACGGCTGCGGGACCGGCAGCCTGGCACACCCAGGCTCCCTGGCTCTCCTCCCAGTTGTTTTTTTCCTAGGTGAAATCCAGGAAAACAGGAACCCCAGCGCACACACACTGTGGGTCTTCACCGCTTCCCTCCCGTGGGGTGATGGCACATTAATGTTCCATGGGGGACACGGCCTGTGCCGAAGTCACCTCTAAGTTTTCCCCCTGTGCCGTGCCATCCTGGTTTGGCTACAGCACCAAGCGAAGCCGGGCTGCAACACCGTCATCCCGTATGGGGCCCAGGGATGCTCCACCGCCCCAGGGATGCTCGGCCACCCCGGCCACCCCAACGGGGTGGTCAAGCATCCCTGGGGCGGTGGAGCATCCCTGAGGTGGCCGAGCACCCAGCAGGGAGAAGCCATCAGCCCCCCCGGCCCCTTCGCTACCAGTGAAAACAGCATTTTAAAAAAAGCCGAAGTCCCCACTGCCCTCCCTGCTGTCCCCATGCCAGCGTGGGAACACGGAGCATCTGGAGCCACACAGCCCTGGGCATCCATCCAGGGACCACCCATGGGTGCCTGCAGCCCCGCAGCACCTTCCCATGCCCGAAATCAGGGCGGACACCCTGATCTGCCAGCACCAACCGGCTCTGCCTGCCGAGAGGCGATGCGGGGCGGCACAACACGCGGTTTCCCACCCCAGGCCAGCTCTCTGGAGAACCGTCACCGATTCCGGGAGCCCTCGTGCCTCAGTTTCCCTCCGCTGTCGCCCTTTGTTGACACCGCTGCCCTCCCCGGGGCTGGCTTGGGGAGGCAAGGCAGGAGCAGGCAGCACCGGCACCTGCCTCCAGCACTGCAGTGGCTTCCTGCAGCCCCCCTCTGCCAGGGACAGGGACGGGGGGGGGGTCGGGGGACACTGGAGGGGGGCACTGGGACGCAGGAGCTTGCCAGCCCCCGGCACTGCCCGTGCTGCGGCTCCCGCTGCCGAAACAGGGTCCCCGCGGAGAGGTGGGGACATTGAGGGGCACAGGGGAGGGGGACGGGGGGGGCTGTCCCGAGTGTCGGGCAGCAACAGTCCCCGCAGCCGCTGCCTGGCACACCCGCTCCCCGCCGGGATGTCCCCCATGTCGCCACTGGTCCCTGCAGCATGTCCCCCGTCACGCCTGGTCCCCACCGGCTGTCCCCCCCATCATCTGCCGTCCCCGGCGGGGTGTCCCCCGTGGGTCCCCGGTACCCGCCGGCGCGACCCCCATCATCGCCGGTCCCCACCAGGACGTCCCCTCTGTCACCGCCGGTCCCCGCAGGCTGTCCCCCACCTTCCCGGCCCCACTGGGGTGTCCCCCATGTCACCGCCGATCCTTGTCGGGGTGTCCCCTATCACTGCCGCTCTTCGCCGGGGTGTCCCCGTGTCTCCCCGGTCCCCACCGGGATGTCCCACATCGCCCCCGGTCCCACCGGGATGTCCCCCCATCACCCCCGGTCCCACCGGGATGTCCCCCCACCGCCCCCGGCCCCCACCGGGGTGTCCCCCCATCGCCCCCGGCCCCCACCGGGGTGTCCCCCATGTCACCGCCGATCCCTGTCGGGGTGTCCCCTATCACTGCCGCTCTTCGCCGGGGTGTCCCCGTGTCTCCCCGGTCCCCACCGGGATGTCCCCCATCGCCCCCGGTCCCACCGGGCTGTCCCCCCATCACCCCCGGTCCCACCGGGGTGTCCCCCCACCGCCCCCGGCCCCACCGGGGTGTCCCCCCACCGCCCCCGGTCCCACCGGGCTGTCCCCCACCGCCCCCGGTCCCACCGGGCTGTCCCCCATCGCCCGCTCCCCGCTGGCCCCGGGGCAGAGCCGGGCGGACGGCGCGGCACTCACCGCTCGCTGCGCCCCGTCCCGCCGCGGTCCCGCGGGCAGCGCCCGCCGCCGCCGCCGCCGCCGCTCGCAGACTGGCGGAGCGGCCCCGGGACCCCGCGCCGGGCCGGGCCGGGCCGGGGGAGGAGTCGCGCAGGCCCGTGCCCGGCCCCGCCGCTCCGGCCGCCCGGGGGTGCCCGCGCCCGCCCCCCGGCCCTGCGGCCCCCGGCGCGGAGAGGCGGGTGCGGGGCCGCCCCTGCCCCGCTCGGTCCCCCCGGGGCGGCCCCGCCCGGGCCCCGCCGCCCCCGGTACCGCTCGGCCGCCGGGACGCGGCACCCGGAGCCGGCGGCGAAGCCTGAGCCAGGGACGCCCCCGGCCCCCCCCGGCCCCCCCCGGCCCGTGGGTCCCCCCCGGACCGCTCCCTACATCCCTCCCCGACCCCCCCGCCCGCCGTGGGTCTCCCCACGGACTCCCCCCCGGGCTCCCCCCGCATCCCCTCCCCGTGGGTCCCGACACGGTCCCCCCCGGACACCCCCGCACGGCCCCCCCCATCGCTCCCGTAGCTCCCCCCGCCATGGATTCCTCCCCGTGAATCCCCCCTCCATCCTCCCCGGACCCCCCCCCGCGATCTGCTCCCAGTGGGCCCCTCCCCCGTGGGCCCCACGGCCCCCCCGCTCCAGGCGCCCCCCCCCGCCGCTGCTCCGCCCCGGCCCCGCCCCTTCCCGTCGCGGCCCCGCCCCGGGCGGGCTCTCGGGCCCCGCCCCTGCCGGTCTCGCCCCGCCCCACCCGCCGTGGCCCCGCCCCGGGCGGTCTCTCGGGTCCCGCCCCTGCCGGTCTCGCCCCGCCCCGCCCGCCGTGGCCCCGCCCCGGGCGGTCCCTCGGCCCCGCCCCTGCCGGTCTCGCCCCGCCCCGCCCGCCGTGGCCCCGCCCCGGGCGGTCCCTCGGGCCCCGCCCCTGCCGGTCTCGCCCCGCCCCGCCCGCCGTGGCCCCGCCCCCAGCAGCGGCGATGGCGGCGGCGGCGAGCCGGGACGCGGCCTCGGCCAGCAGCGCGGGCGCGTGGGCGCTGCGGCACCTGCACCTCTCTCTGCGCGTGACCTTCGCGGCGGCGGGCGCGGGGCGGCTGCGCGGGACGGCGCGGCTCGAGCTGCGCTGCGCGCGCGAGGGCGCGGGGCCGCTGCGGCTGGACGCGCACCCCAGCCTGACCGTGCGCCGCGTCGCGCTCCTGCCTCCCCCCGGCGCCCCCGGGACCCCCGGCGGGCAGCCGCTGCCCGCGGAGAGCCGCCCCTTCGCCAGCTACGGCAGCGCCCTGCACATCGCCCTGCCCCAGCCCCCGCGCGCCGGGCAGCTCCTCACGCTCGAGGTCGACTACGAGGCGGGCGATGGGCCCGGGGTGAGCCGGGGGGGGGCCGGGTCGGGGGGGGGGTGCGGGGCCCCGGTGGCCTCAGGAGCGCCGGGAGCGGGGACACCCCTCACGCCGGGGTCTCTCGGCTCCCCAGGTGTGCTGGCTCGCCCCCGAGCAGACGGCGGGGAAGCAGAAGCCCTACATGTACACGCAGGGCCAGGCCGTCCTCAACAGGTCCTTCTTCCCCGGCTTCGACACCCCGTCGGTCAAGTGCACCTATTCCGCCACCGTGAAGGTAAGCGGTGCCCGCGGGGGCCGGGGCCCGGCGCGCCCTCGCACCCAGCGGGAGCAAAACCCGCCCCGAGTCCGCGGACTTTGCTGGCGGGGAAGCTGCCGGCTGGCTGCCTTGCAGGATGCGCCGAAACATCGGGGCGTCGCGTCGGTGACGGCACCCGGGCCCCCGCGCAGCACCGACACGCCGGAGGTGTCGCTTGTCACGCTCGCTTGAAACCCTCCGCCACAGGCGCCCGGCAGAGAACTCCCGCAGAAACAGTTTACTTATGCTCCTCTTTTTCTCTTCCGTCCAGCTTCGGATGAACACAAGCAGAGCCCAGCGGTCCTCTTGCTGCTCCCCAGTCGCGCGTGCCGGGCGCCGCTTCGTGCAATCCCTTGTGAGCGGGCACACGTGCCGGCCGTCCTGCTCTTCTCCCCCAGTGGGAGGTGGCCGAAATACTCGATGCCAAAATATCAGCTAACTAACTGTTGGGATCAACTCAGCATTTAAACCTCTCGGCTCCCCTCGTGCTGTGCGTTTGTCTAAGTCTTTCCTCTAATTAGCACAGGAAACCCTATTTTTGCCCCGCAGCAGTCCGAGGGCAGCGGGATGCCTGCTCTTGGCATGTGTAGCAGCGGGAGGGCAACCGGGACGAGCAGAGTGTGGGGGGGACACAGCTGGAGGGGTGGGGTGACACCAGGTGGCACTGGGCCCTGGTGGCGGTGCCGAGGCTGCCGAGCTTCCAGGATGGAAGAAGCAGCCGCTGGTCCCCAGATTTAGCACAAAACCAGGACTAAATAATCCAAATTCCCTCCTTGCGTGCAGGCGGTTACATGGCGGTGCCAGCCTGCCACGGGCGAGGGAAACCGCTTACCAGTGTGACACCAAGCCAATGCCAACGGCCCGTGGTGGCATCAGCGGGTGATGGCGGAATTTATTTATTTTGCCTCCTGCTCTAATTTCCACCCTTAAAGCTTTGGCAGCGTCCCCCTCGACAGGTGAGCGCGGGGCTTGGTTGTCGTAGAGCCCCGGCGTGATGCTTTGTACCAAGAAAACCATATTCCTCATGGCACCGCAGGGGCTTGCCCCGCATTCAGAAGAGGAGAGACCGGATCAGTCTCCCAGGGCTCAGCCCAGGCCGGTGGATCGGCCACAGGTTCGACTTTGGCTTGAGAACGGGAAAAACGAGTTGTTGTGTAAGAAAAGGGAGGAGAGCCAGCGTCTGAAGGATCTGCATCCTTTGCCCTTTCAGCACCTGCAGCTCCAGCATTTCTTTATCTCGCTGGCACCTTGCAGGGCGGCTCCGGGTGTCCGTCCTGGTGTTGCACCCAGCCGGTGTTTGAGCCCAAGTGCCGAGTGATGCTGTCGCAGGGGTGCAGCTGTGATCCCGAGCTGGAGCTCAGGGCGTTAGTGCTCTGCTCTGTGCCCCAAAACCTGCAGTGCCCATGGACCCGGCCACCTTCAGCGTGCTGGGACGTGTTCGCCATCAGGCATCGCGGCGTTCCCAGCTGGGTTAGCTGACGTCCCACTCTGTATGTTACGGATCTAATAGATGTTTTTATCTATATGTCCAGGTCCCTGAGGGTTTCACAGCTGTGATGAGTGCCACGAGCTGGGAGAAGCAGAAGGATAACACCTTCGTCTTCAAGATGTCCCAGCCAATCCCATCGTACCTGATTGCTCTGGCTGTTGGGGACATTGTGTCTGCTGACGTTGGCCCAAGGTAAGTGGCTCTGGAAGAGACCCGAGCGTTAAGCCCTGGCTGTGGGAGCCGCACGGTGAAGCTCCCATGCCGTGCTGTCCTGTGGCAGCTGCCTGCTGCCTTTCCCTGCACCGCTGGGTCCGGAGAGCAGGCAGGCACAGAGAGGCCGACTGTAAGCGTGACCCAGTCAGTCCTGCGTCTGCTGTGCACGTGGCGCTGCATCATCAGACCGCAGGCTCTGCCGGGTGAGGGTGCTTCTTGCTCTTGAGAGTGAGGAGGAGCCTCGGTGCTGGGTCCCCCTGCCCTTGCGGGGCTCTGCTGGCTTCTCCCCTGTGCACGTTAATGAGAGCAGCGGGTCCCCGTTCATGGAGGGTCCCATGTCTTCCCAAGGCCGGTGGTTTGTTCGGGTTCCTGGCTGTCACAGTAGCCGTATAAAAGCCCCTTGACATTCAGACAAGGAAAGAAATTACAGCAGTTTGCACTGTCAGTCTCTTTAGCTTCCTTTATCAGCAGGTTTTTATTTTGCTGTGCAATAAACACATGCAGTTTTTGTCTGATGAAGCAATAGGGTCAAAGTTCACTAACGGTTAAAACTTCCTCTTCTACACACTTGGCCAGGAGTCGTGTCTGGGCAGAGCCCTGCCTGATCGAGGCTGCAAAGAAGGAGTACGATGGGGTGATTGAGGAGTTCCTGGTGGTTGGAGAGAAGCTCTTTGGACCTTATGTTTGGGGCAGGTACGGCCTCCTCTTCCCGAAGGGCTTTGCTCCCTGGGGCCGGGGAGGGAGCCTCCCTCCGTCCCCAGCTGCGTCCGCGGGAGGAGGTGGGTCTGACCCAAGCCGCCTGCTCTTCCCCGGCAGGTATGACATCCTGTTCATGCCGCCCTCCTTCCCCTTCGGCGGGATGGAGAATCCCTGCCTCACCTTCGTGACGCCCTGCCTGCTGGCCGGGGACCGCTCTCTGGTGGACGTCATCATCCACGAGATCTCCCATAGCTGGTTTGGCAACCTGGTCACCAACGCCACGTGGGGCGAGTTTTGGCTGAACGAGGGCTTCACCATGTACGCCCAGAGGCGCATTTCCACCGAGGTCTACGGTGCGTGGCCTTGCCTGGCCGCAGGGCGCCGAGTCCCCTCTGCGTGCGGCCGTGCCGTCACAGGCAGGACCTGCGCGGGTCCGGGGTCTGTGCGCCGCGGCTCCGTGCATCCCTCCGAGCGCTGCGTGCAGGGCTGGAGCCTGCGCTCCATCTCGGAAGAGGTGAAGAGCAGCAGCTTGCAACGCCCCGGGGGTTTCGTGTTAGCAACAGAACCACCTTTGCTCTGAGAGATGGATGGAGCCCCCGCAGCCCCGTCCCAGGGACATGGGCACCGCGATTCTGCCCAGCTTCAGCTTCCTCTTGCTCCCACAGCTCTCTCGGGGAGCTGATACCAGCCGCCCTGAGCTCCCCCCTGGACACACAGTCACATCCAGCAGCTTAGGCGCTGCTGGCACCGTTTGCTGCAGCCAGATAAATTTAAATGGCTCTAAAAACCTCTTGCTAGCCGAGGACTGGGTTGCCACGCCTCTCTGCAACTCTACCATCCCAGTGCCTTCTTTTATCAGTTTCCTCCTCTCCCAGCTCACAAGCTAACGCTGTTTCCCTCCTGCAGCAGCACCCCTTGCACTCGAAGCGCAGAGGGGTCTGGTCGGGGTCTCCAAACGCCTCCTGCTTGTCTCTGCCCAGGTTTGGCGTACACCTGCCTGGAGGCTGCGACGGGAAGGGCCCTCCTGCGCCAGCACATGGACAACACGGGGGAGGACCATCCGCTCAACAAGCTGCGGGTGGTCATCGAGCCAGGTCTGTGGGGCGTCCCCGTCCTCCCGCAGCCTGCCGGGGGTAGCGGGGGCAAGCGAGGTGTGGTGTTGTGGGGGGAAGCCCTGCTGCTGGGGTATTTCATGGCTTGCAATAAAACCGGTGGTGGTGATGGGACCCGAGTGAGGCCATGGCTCCAGGAGGGATGTGACAGGCTTGCACCCGGCACAGAAAGGAGAAATCTCGGCGCACGTGAGGGCCGTTTTGTTTTGCAGATGGGCAGATGGTTTCTGAGGGTTTTCCCTTTTTCCAGGTGTCAATCCGGATGACACATACAACGAAACGCCCTACGAGAAGGGGTACTGCTTCGTGAGCTACTTGGCCCATCTCGTGGGGGACCAGAGCAAGTTCGATGCCTTCCTCCAGGTCAGTGTGGGGAGGTACCAGGTGGAGGTGCCAAGTCATACAAAAACCCACGGTGGGAGGCCAGCGTGCAAGCGGGACCTCGGGAAGGACGGGCTGAACAGGATGGCTGGGGAGAGGAAGAGGAGATGGGAAACAGAGATGTTCATGGGGGAGTGAGGTGAGGGCAGAACTTGGCCCCGCACTGGCAGCAGCTGGTGGCAATGCTCAGAGGTGTCCCCGCGGATGCAGGGGGCTGGGCTGGGGGTCAGCGTGGGCTTGGCAACGCTAAGCCCCCATGAGATGGAGCATGGGGAGGGCCGGGCAGCACTGCCAGGGATGAGCAGATGCAGCATGACGCCCCGGCCATCCCTGCAGGCCTACGTGAACCGTTTCAAGTTCCAGAGCATCACGGCGGACGACGCCCTTGGTTTCTTCCTGGAGTACTTCCCGGAGCTGAAGGAGAAAGGCGTCGACTCCATCCCAGGTCAGCACAGCGCCTTCCTGCCCAGGGGACTGGGGTGCCGCTTTGCAAACCAGCACCCTGTGGGTGTCAGAGCCATCCTGTGTCCCCTGCAGACCCCGTGTACGTTGGTTTGTGTGTTTTACTGGAGATGCTGCTGCCGCTACTGGCCTCGGCTCCGATGGCGGAGGCACAGCGCTGGCCAGCTCGGGATCAGGCACTAACCTGGGCTCGGGCATGCACCTGCTCAGCCTGATTTTTTTTTTTTCCATACAAATCCAGTCCGTGCTCTGTGTTCAGGTGCTGTTTCATGGGGTTTCCCCACGGACAGCTGAGCCCGGTGAGTCTCTAGGACCAGGACGTGAGCATTTGCTGGTGGAGCTGCTGACGAGCGCTGGGATTGGGCTCAGCCAGCGCCCCAGGCTCAGCTCAGCTTTGCTGTGGAGATCCAGGCTTGGCAGGAGCTTCCCATGCTGGAGCCGGCTCATCTCGCTGGTGGCGGCAGGGCTATTACCGCACAAGCACACACCAAGCCCAGGGTGGCTTAATGGCCTCACCCCGTTAAGTCTCTGCTTGTCACCATCTCTGGGCAGCTTGGCTGGTGCTGGGGACACCCTCAGAGAAGGCAGCGGGATGTCTGGGCAGCAGCACCCAGCGTGGAGTTCCGAAAACCGGTCCCAGCTCTCCCTCCCTTCCTTGCGGCAGGCTTTGAGTTCGACCGCTGGCTGAACACGCCGGGCTGGCCACCCTACCTGCCCGACCTCTCGCCGGGGGAGCAGCTGATGAAGCCGGCAGATGAGCTAGCAGAGCTCTGGGCAGCTGATGGCTTGAACATGGAGGCGATTGAAGCCGTGGACGTCACGGCCTGGAGGACGTACCAGCTGGTCTACTTCCTGGATCAGGTCCTGCAGAAATCCCCCCTGCCAGAAGGTGAGGGCCAGGTCACCTCCTGGGGCTCCAGTGCCCAGGGGAGACACAGGGTGACGTGCCCCGGTCCAGCCAGTTGGCCAGGGATGTGAGGACACATCAGCAGGGCGCATGGGTGCGTGGCCATCAGTACATCCCTGTTGTGGTCTAGCAGTGCAGTTCCTGGTGTCTGGGAAGCCTCGATCACTGTGGTGGGGGGTGGAAAGCCAGGGGAAGCGTGTCCCTAGACATATGGGGATGTGTGCAGTGGCAGGGAGGAGCCCTGCTGCCCCCAGGCTGGATCAGCTGGGCGGTCACCTCCCCGTGTTCAGCTCTCCTTGCGCTCTTTGCTGAGCCACCTCCCCACTCGGGGAGGGGGGGTCGAGGGCTGGCTCATGGCTGGGAGGATCCTGGAGGATTTGCAGCACGGCCGGGATGGGCTGACAGGGTCCCCTCGGAGCAGGGGCTGGGAGCTGGAGGCAGAGCCCCCATGGGGGCGGTGACAATCCCTCTCTCACAGGTAACGTGGAGAGGCTGAGCAAGATGTACCCGAAGATCTCCAAGGCCCAGAACGCTGAGCTGCGACTCCGCTGGTGCCAGATCATCCTCAAGAACAACCTCGAGGCCGAGTACAGCAAGGTCAAGGACTTCCTCCATAGCCAGGTTTGTCCCTGGGCAGTGGTGGCTGTGCCCGGCAGCGTGCCATCGGGGGAGAGATGGGCACAGGGCACAGGACATTCTGCACCAGAGGGCCAGCGGTTGGCTCTTGCTCTTAGACCCACAGAATGGTTTGGGTTGGAAGGGGCCTTTAAAGATCATCGAGTCCAATCCCCCCTGCCGTGGGCAGGGACATCTTCCACTAGATCAGGTTGCTCAAAGCCTCGTCCAACCTGGCCTTGAACACTTCCCCGCATGGGGCATCCGCAACCTTTCCTGTGCCTCAGCACCCTCATCGTACAACATTTCTTCCCCATGTCCAATCTAACCCTGCCCTCTTTCAGTTTAAAACCCTCACCCCCTGTCCTGTCACTACAGGCCTTGGTAAGAAGTCTCTCTGTGTCTTTCTTACAAGTCCCCTTTATCTAAGGACAGGCCACAGTAAGGTCTCCCCAGAGCCTTCTCTTCCCCAGACTGAACAACCCCAACTCTCGCAGCCTCTCGCCACAGCAGAGCTGTTCCAGCCCTCTGACCATTTCCGTGGCCTCCTCTGGACCTGCTCCAACAGGGTCTTGTGCTGGGGACCCCAGAGCTGGACGCGGTGCTCTGGGGGGAGTCTCATGAGAGCAGAGGAGAGGGGCAGAATCACCTCCCTCCACCCGCTGTGCAGCTCAGGATACGGTTGGCTTTGTGGGCTGAGAGCGCACATTGTCGGCTCATGTCTAATTTGTCACCTACCAGTATCCCCAAGTGCTTCTCCGCAGGGCTGCTCTCAATCCATCCATCCATCCATCCATCCATCCATCCCCCAGTCTGTTCTGATACTGGGGGTTGCCCCGACCCAGCGGCAGGACCCTGCACCTTCTCCAAGGTCAAGGTTTTCTCCCCTCTCCAGGTGCCACACTGCTGAGGGCTGCCCATGGCGGCATTTTCCACCCTGTCCCGTTCTTCTGTGCTCTCTCCCTGGCTGAGAGTAGGGCGATGCTGGAGGTGGTGTGCCGTGGGTGCGGGATGTGGGGCTCCTGGGGCTTCACCCCGCTGGAGCTGGGGAGGAGGCTGGGGGGTAACCCCGGCTCTGTCTCTGCAGGGAAAGCAGAAGTACACCCTGCCCCTCTACCGCGCCATGTGGGACGGGTCAGAGTCAGCCCGGGCCCTGGCCATGGAGACCTTCTCAGCTACGGCGCCCCAGCTCCATGTCAACGTCCAGAACTACGTCAAGAAGATCCTGGGCTTGCAAGTGGTGGAGGACTAGTGCAGCCTGGGCTCTGCTCCCTCCGCATGCTTACCCTCTGGCAGGACCTCAGCACTTTCACCATCACTGCACACATTTCCTTATTAAAGTTTGTAATTTTTCAGTTTTTGTGCTTTTCCTGTTCCCAGCGACTCATGGGCAGCCTCGGCGTGACTCCCTCATCCTCCTGCCCAGACACCAGGCTGGTGCCCCAGGAGGGACCCCGCCAGCCCTGGTCTGGGATGTGCAGGTTGCTCTAGGAGGGATGGGCCTGCCTTTAGCATCTTCAGGGCTGGAGCAGCTGAAGGAGGCCGTGGCCCTGATCCGCACTGCTCCTTGCCAGGCTCCTGCCAAGCTGTAGCAGGTCCCATGTGGCAGCAGGTATGGGGGGAGCTGGTCCTCTGCCTGGGGGGCGGGTGCTGTCTGCACCACGGGAGCTGACCCTGCGGGGGCCCTGCAGGCTCTGTGGTGGGAGCAGAGTGGCAAAACTGGGACCTCTTGGCTTCGGCACCCTGGGTGCTGCAGAGGATGGAGGACTGGGTGGGAATTGCTTCTCCTCTGCGTCTGCAGGAGCCAAGGTGTCTGCCCTTGCCCCCCCAACAGGCTGGGGCTCACTTGTGGGTCGGGGAGATGGGTACGTTCCTGCTCTCCCACCAGTGGTCCCTCTCCCGGGGGGGAACAGTGCTCTGCAGAGGGGCAGGCAGCACACTGAGCCCCACCGGAGAGCTGCCAGCAAAGCAGCAGCATCGCGTGGGTTCCCGCGCCTGCCCTCAGCTCCATGCAGGCAGGAGGAGGTGAAGGCGTCCAGCCTCGCTGCACGGCCCTGGGGGAACCCGTGCCTGGTGGGAGCAGCTGCTGGGGGCCAAGACCATCTCGTAAACCTGGACCTGATACACAGGGAGTGGCTACAGCAGACTTCTGAACAGCAGCGTAATGGATGGGGGGGGGGTCTGTGCCCCCCGTGCAGCCTGACGGGCTTTCAGCCAGGCATCTTCCATCAGGAAATCGCCCCCTTCTCTGGTGAGCAGCCACGTGGTGACGGCAAAACCACAAACCCAAGTGGGTGCGGAAGTGGGGCCGTGCGCTCAGCTGGGACCTGCTTTTTGCAGTTTGCTGGGATAAACCCCAGAGTGTGGACAATGATGCCAGTAAAGTGTGACTTGAGGGTTTTAAAGAGCCAGTGTGGCCTGCATACGGCAGAGACTGCAGGAATGAGACAAAGCTAGACAGCCATGCTGTTACTTATTTCTTATCAAATGCAGGAATATGAGCTCACGCCCCAAAATTCCAGTACAAAACTGCCCCTAGGCTGCACTAACACCACTAACCCTGGGAACCTGCTGGCAAAAAGGTGTCTGAGGCCACTGGGTGCACTGAGGTGGCGATAACGAGGACACCCAATTGCCTTAGAAAGCTCAAATAAACCCCACTGCATGTGCTGGCCCTGCTGCCAGGCCCATGGCAGCAGCTCCTCCAACTCCAGCTGCTCCTGCCCAACCTCGCATCCCGAGATCCCTGGGGAAACCCAGGGTGCCCCATCAAGCTGGCAGGGCCCTCCCTTTTGGCACCTGAGGCCAAAGGGGTCAGCCTTGCCCACGGGACAGGTCCCCGGCTCCTCTCTCAGAGGGGTGCATGCTCCCGGCACCCTGCACAACAGCAGCCCAGAGGCAAGTCACAATGATGATATAACAGCACCCTTGACCGCAATTTTTCAGGCAATAAATCCCACCGATGCAACGCAACTCTGACTGAGCATTACGGTCACTAGAGCCGGGACTAGGCCAAAACCAGAGCCAAAGCACAGACGCCCGCAGTGCCCCGGCTCAGAGGGTGCAGAGACTGCACCTTTCCTCGCCGATGGGCTCAGGAATAAGCTCCAAACCCCAAATAATTTGAGAAAATGGAGTTAAAAAGAGGCTGGTTATGGCACAGTTGAAATCAGACCGTTCTTCCTTACTGAGGGAACCATGCTGCGCATGTTTGGGAAATGGGTGTCCTCTAGTGGATTCAGCATTGCTGAAAATAACTTGTCGTAGTCTTACAAGTTGTAGCGTATAACCATTCCATTTGCAGATCTTCTGGTTTCCCAGGGAACATGCAGAATGCAAGCACAGTTAACATGACCTTCGACAAGAGACTTCATTACCTATGAGGCATCTGGAAATAATCCCTCTGGTTGAAAATGAGCCCTGGGCTCTCAGATGCATCTGACACCTCTGGTCTGACTCACCTGAGCAAGCTGGGAGACAGATCGAGTGGTCCCTAAAGCGCTTCCCTTGGATTAAACAGAACAACACATTCTCCATTGCACAGAGATGGCAACGCCCTCAGCCCACGGAAGCACGCACGTGCACGTCATGTTACAGGAGCTCACAACTCGTACTGCCCTGGGAACACTTCACTGCCCTGAATTAAAAACTATGGCTGCAAGGTGGAAACAGGGACTGGGCAGCCGCGCTTCCCCGGAGTGATCGTCCTTCCACCGCTCCAGCTCAAACCAACTCTTGCCATTCCAAACAGCTAAGCAGAGAGCAGCGCCAACGTCAGCGCTGCCGTCCGCTTCACCTCTGCCAACTGGTGCAGCTTAAGGCAGGACAAGACTTTGATCCTTGGCTTCTGTGTCACTCCCTCCTCTGGGCTGCCTTGGTGGCTCTCAGGCTGGGGAGCAGTTCTGTCTGCAGATGTTTCACCAACACAGGCTGATCTCCAACGCTCCCCAACCAAGCTGCATTAATTCAGCAGCCAGGGAGAGGTAAAACTCCTCTCCCGTCTGCAGCGTGGGAAGCATCCAGCACGGCGGGGAGCTGGGGAGCTGCAACCGGGAGGGAACAGGAGCTGCTTCTGAACTGGCTGGGAAGGGCGCTCTGCCTTCATTCACCTTCCTGCAAAGGCAACGACTAACGAAGACACTTCAGCACAAAATTAGTAACAATATCTAGCACACTTATTTTTAACAAAGTGACCTTCATCAAGCTCAGAGCTCTTTTTGCTTAATTTTTTCCAAAATGAAAGCCAAGTCAATCATGAAATGCCAGGAGAAGATGTTAACTCTTTTATTAATAAATTGATTTAGAAAGGCTTAGCGAGACAGGATTAATGGATTTGATGGTCAGAAAGGACCGCTGTAATCTTCTAGTCTGACCTGCTGCAGAGCACAGGTCTGGACTTCCTGCAGCCCACCAATCAAAGCAGTTGCAAAAGGGCTTATCTTCTAATCCACGCCATGGAGAGTCTCTGAAAAGTCACTACATTCTGGTCCAACGGTCGGCCTCACTGAGAACACCACGATCTCTGTTTCCAGTTTTGTTACATCTGACTTCCCCTTACAGCCCCTGGCTGTGTCAGCTGAAGTTCTTTAAATAGTATTCTTCAAATATTGTGTTTCAAAGTATTAGTGACTCTCTTACTCACGACTGCTTTATTTTACAGTATAAAAGGAATAACGGGCTTGATTCTGAACTTAGTTACTCCCAAAACCACGTGGAATAAATTCATTCCTGTAATGGTTTCAATTTCACATTTGCGTAACAGAGACCAAACCCTTCTCCACAAAGGTACAAACCAAGCAAATCCATGGGAGAGCAAGTCAGCTGTCCGTGCTCCTCTGGGCCGCCTGCTATATTGTGTAGACACTCTGAGCAGCTCAGTATGGAATGGTAAAAAAGAGAGTCAGCCGTAAAGTGCTAGTTTTTTTGAGGAACAAATGACAAGTTCGATTACCAAAGCATGTCATATGTCTGAGCCCAGCTCTGCGCACTGCTTGTCTGATATGTGGTTAGCTAACGACTCTATGATGTCAAGAAGGAGTAGCTGACTTAGGGAGCGGAGATTTGGCAACTTGGAGACCTTCAAGGAAAAGAAAAACAGAACAGAAAAAACAGAAAGAAATTAAAACCCTCCCCAAATCATAGCTGATGTGTCACCGTTTTACCCCTGCCACCCCACATGAAACAGGCAGTGAAATCACAGCCGTGGAGCTGGGCTGCAGAGCACGGCCCACGGGGGCTCCAGTCACGACTTCCTGCGCTTACAACCCAGTTTCAGCCTGCTGCATGGCGGGGATGGGAATGGAGAACAGCAGAGACGCTGACCCCAGCACTGCCTCTCTGAGAAAGCAGTGTAATTACTGTTTATATTGACAGCTCTACTGCTAATGGATGCCAACTAAGCACTCTCCTGAAAGCAAAGTTGGGCACCAGCACAGCCCTGAACTTTGAAGTCTGTGTTTCTACTGAGAACATGACTTATGACCTGATCTCTTTGCTCCTGTGTGCTCCTAAGGAAAGGTTGTGCTTAGTGTCCGTGCTGGTTTTGCTGGCATGCCTCCTGCAGTTAAAGCAGGTCACTGGAGCATGAGCCAACAAAAACCTTCGCCACGTCAGATATATGAGAATCTACAACAAATTTGATGTTCTTAGGCTGTTCAGAAGCTCAACTGTTATCAAAAAGGAGCTCTACACATTCCTTCCTTCTCCACAACCCCACAGTAATAAGCCAGTTATCCCTCTTTCTAGAGTTATTAACAAGTCAAAGGCAGACTCTGCCTAAAAGCTTGTCCACTTATCCAACCTGTATTAACTGATCTAATAAAAGATACCACCTCACTCTAAGAAGCTTGACCGAATAAAGGTGTCCCGAGCATCTTTTGAAACCCAGGAAGGAAACAGCTGAGCATACTTTCAGAAAGAGCTCACGACATGTGCTTGGAGCAGTATCCCCAAAATAAGGGCCCGCGAGTACTGGGAGGGAAAGAGACCCCGTTAACACTGGTGGGAATCCTGCCCCTGCAACCGAGGCACGCACTGCGGAGGAACAGATCAGGGTGTCAGTACAAACACTTCAGAACAGCTGTTTTATTAGGGCTTTTGCACAATACTGACACACAAGAGCCTAAAAACACGTTGCCCAAACTAGCAAACCTCTGGGAACAGCTCTTCAATTAGTGTTCTTACTGTGGGGAAAACTCCTTAACAGTCCGAATCGAGAACAGTGTTAACCAAGCTGGAAGAACAAGAGATCCCAACGGCCGCACACCCAGCCTGCCTAAGCCTTGATGACCCACCAGGCTTGCGCAGCTAGAACAAATCACCCTTCAGAGCCTGTGGCTTGCCAGGGAGCAGAACAGCAAGCATTCGTGCCCAGCCACACATAGAGTTACCCAGCGCCGGGCCAAAAATCACACACTGAAGCCTCTCAAGCCAAAGAAAAACATTGCATAAGTAAGATTTCTTTGTGCACATCTGCTTGACAGTCTTCCAGCCACATTTTGATGAAAACTGTTCTAAGAGTCAACAGTTTAAATATAAAACATTTCCACATATTCTGATTGGTGGAGTACAACTGAGTAACGCCCTTCAGTTCCAATCTCTTCTGAAATGTCGCAATGTTCATTTCCCCCCAGTACGTTCTGGTGAGAATCGTGCCAACCTGTTTGTCTTCCTGTAGCCTCCACTGGGAATTTGAGACCATGAGATTTCAGCTCTTGGGGACTTTAACGCATTGACCCCAAGCCCCAGGAGATGTCCCAACCACGAGGCTATCCTATAACCCACAGTGGGACCATTCTCCATGCCCTGCTGAAGTTGGGCCACTCTGCAGGATTCATGAGGCCAGAAGAAAATACGTAAGATGAAGGCAGGGTTCGCAACCTCATGCTGGGGACCCTCCTCTGGGAGCACGATTCCTGGATGCTGGCTCCACTCCCAAAGCTTTTTACGCATTTTCAGTTATTTCTGAACGTAAAATGCATTACGCTTGGGCAACTTAGGCATTTAGTAAAGAGCCTGAATGCCTCTCTCTGTCTCCTCGCTAGATACAAACTGGACTGAGTGGTGCTTTCCTTCTCCATGGGCAGCGGCAGGAGGATTGTGAGATTAAATATACAGAAGATTGAGAGCTACTTGAATACTAACTAGGGAATTATTATCCGTAAGTGTGTAGCATCCAGAAATCCCAATTCCTATGATTTATCTATCAATTTCAACAATGCTAATAGTTGTGCAATAAACTGGTGACATGCTGGGAAACTCTCATGGAAGGATCGTATCTCATAGGAACAACTAAATGACAATACCCTTCCTCTCTCGAGTGAGGACAGGAATATCAGCACATCAGGCTCCTGACCTTTCCTATCACTAATGAATCACCCCACGTATCAGAACATGGAAACTGCAGAAAGCCCACCCAGGACATGGTAGTTTGGCTTTTGAGCACACGACAATATAACATCTATGACAGAGAATACTTCAAGAGAAATACAAACAGCACACTCGTAACTGCTAGTGAAAGAGAGATTTGTGCCCTCAGTACATAACAAACTTATCTTGCTATACAGATGAGAACCCAGAGATGGTACAGCACAAAATTAACAGCTGAAACAAGTGGAAATGGAAGCAATTCTGGGTAACTTCTGTTTTGGAAGGTCTTCACATTTCCAGACCAGGCTGTTCCATTCTTCCATTTATTTTTAGTGTGAAAAGTATGCCTAGCAGACTCATCAGTGAGTGTCAGTAACACACAGCCAGCTCTCAGCTGTCTCACATGAGAAAGAATGAAATGGATTCCTATTTTAATGCGTCTTCAACCAATGCAGTGACAGAGGACAGCAGCTCTCAAAAGCCCCAGAAAAGATGCAACCAACCTTGGTGAACTGGTGAACGATGATGTGCAGGCAGTGCCTCTTCATGTCCAGGGCCTGGGTCTTGTCAGCTGCCTCTAAAATCTAGAGCAAAAGCAACGATGTGATTTTCCTTCTGCATGGCTCAGATGTACAGTGCACAAACACTGTTCTGACTTAGAGGTGGTAATTCCTCCGAGCTAGGGGAACATCTCCATCTTACAAACCTGAATCTTTTCCGAACTATTCAAAAATAGCCTTGGATTTAAAATGTGAGGAGTCCTCAGGAGATAATCAGCAGGAAACTACGGATCTGTTTCAGAGCCAGGTTTCCTGAAATGCCCCAGTGAGACTGGCATGGGCAAGAGCCAAAAGCAGTTAACGCTGGAATTGATTCTGCTCGTGTTGCAGAGGGTTCAGTCTGCCTACCTAGTAGGTGGCTTTGTAGGCTTTCTTATGACAGAGTTCAGTGCCAGATCCTGTCAGTATTACTGATAAAACATCACCTGCACATCGCCGTTTGCCCTGGTACAAATGTTTACCAAAAAAGGGTTTGGAATTGAGTGGTGAGCACATGGTACATCTTAAAATGACCTTTAGGTCTACAGCGGGGGATGAGGAGCTCAAGAGGAACATCCTGTTGGCCAGCTGAGTGGTATCTGCTAAACACTTCAGCACAGGAGCACTACTGACACAAAAAGCAGATAAGGAAACAAAGCTGCTGAAGGCTGCGCCCCTGCATCCATGTTAACCACGCAGGGCCACTGTCATTAGAAGGGTTTGTGCAGTCTCAGTGGATGTCAGTTTGGAAGCAACTCAGTGAACCTGGCACTGGGGGTACCCACTTGACTAGACCCTTTGGCTTTCCTGTATCTAAGTCAAGCGACTAATTAAAGCTGCTTGGGGACAATTACCTGGAGTACGTTCTCCACTGTGACATTCATTTCTAGATTCTGCTTACAATAGGCTTGCAGTCTGTTGTTGGAGAAGCCGTAATAGTAAGGTGCAGCAAAGAGGTAGCTGTTAATCTCATTAAGGAAAAAAAACTAAAGCAAAGGTAACAGCACTGATTGTAAACACAAATAATGACAGAAGTTAAAATGCGGTACCTGGTAATGCAACCCTGACAAATAGTCCTCCTAGGTTCTGCCTGGCAATCTAGCGCAGAATGAAGGTGAGCTGCTGTGCATGCGCTTTAGACAGATACTTCAATTACTTTAGATTTAAGGATACAGGGAGTCTTCAGGAGGCATGTTTACTTCTCCATAATAAATGTATCTAAGCATAGATTCAAATGCTTGCTTGCTGGGAACCATTTCACCTATAGAAATATTCACTTGGCCATCTTCTGGCATGAAGGAACGGAACATGGCTTCAAAGTAACTGGAAAAGGAAATAAAACTGATGTAACACATTCTGCAGACAGATGGTTTAACCCAGTACTGTTCAAAGGCTGCATTAAGCACTGCAGCTTCCAAAGAAGCAAATTCAGGTGACAACCTGGGCAAAAACACTGCTAAATTATTGTTTCATATATGTCTGCCTGTGAGAGAACTCCAAATATAATCCCCCTATTTCCATCAGCACTACCTGAAATTTGTCTCTGTTTCTTGAAAATTAGGACACATGGTGCTTTGATTTTCATCTAATTTGCATAAGACCCAGTAGAGAGCTTAAAGCATTATGAATTTCCTTGGTATCTACAGGATGCCAATCATAGAGGGTTGTTTTAAGAGCTGTGAAATGCTTCTGGTAAAATACCACGGTAACTAATACTGAATATTATTACTGGGACTGGAAAAAAAAATTGTGACACTATTTGAAATAGAAATTTTATGTGAACACAATGTTTGGCAGAACACAAAGGTGCAGGTACACAGAACAGACAAGTGAGGGACAAACCCACTTCACCCACATACTGAGGAGGGAGAATAGTACCCATCTTCAGAAGGGTGAACTACTTGCCTCTGCAACAAAGAACGGGAACAATCTAGTCTCTGTTATGCACCATTTTGTTATGCTTATTCATACCCAGTCTTAAATATCAGCAAGTGAGAAAGAGATTCAAGTTTCATGTGATTCAAAATGGATATTCACCATCAGAAGACTCTTTCTGACCTCAGTGGACATCTGTTGCTTTCCACTTCACTGAAAACAGCCTTATGTTTTACACCCTTTTTCCCTTCCTGTGGTTTTACAGATTCTTTGTCTTGCAGTGCAGCTTCTTACACATTCTCTAGAGATCTCTACAGCTTTAATTTCCTCCTATCTTTCCCTGCTGGGTATCAAATTGAAAAAAAATATTTAATCACTGTTGCTTAAAGGCTTATTACACTCAGTGAGCAAAGCTGCATCTTACACTTTATGCGGATACAAAGTTCCTCCCCTGTCTTCTGGAAAAAGCAAGCTGACCCACAGACTGCACAGCACTGCATTTTACACACACAATATTTGGTATAGGTCTAGTAAACAGCAACTTACCTCGAGCGGGCTGCTAGGATTGCTTTATGGGCTGGCCGTGGGTGGCCATCTAAGAGAAGGATGATATCACAGAATTCAGTCCCAGCTCCTTCTAGGTAAGCCTTCATGTCCTGAATTAAAGATGTTCCTGAAAGTTAACATAATGAAGTACTTAAAGACTTGATAGTTCCAGGTGATCAGGTACTATCAAACTAATATATGGCCAAGCCATAGCTTTAGCCCCTCTTCCCTTTGGGATCCTTGGGATGACTTTGAGGCAGGCCCTTCCTCATAATCTTGGTGCAAAATGAGCTTCATCCTTCCCCACCAGAATCCATTACCTACTGCCCATCCCAGAAACAAACCTGGCAGCTCTGCTTTCAAACCACTGACAGCAAACACTGGCTGTAGCCACACTGAAAGGTGTTCTCTACAAAGAAATCTGATTTTTCCTCACCCTCTTCGCTATTTTCAACCACCAGGAATATAAAATTTTGTCTCTTAATCGAAAAGCTTTCCCAAATCCTCAATAAAGGCTTCTTTTATCCAACATTTTAATTAACCTTTAAAAATACACAATAACTGAGAAATAGAGCACATTCAAGTCTGATCCAAATTCACTCATATTTTCAAAGCTCGTCTTTCAATTTTTGATGTTTGGGTCTCTCACACCATTCCAGCTCTGGATATAGAAGTTGGCTATGCCACCTTCCTGGACAGTGCATTTCTCTTCTCCCTGGGACAAATGCCAGCCAAAGGCTTTCTACTTGACCTTCAGGACTGGCCTCCCCATCTTTCTCTCCAGTCCCCAATTATTTTTGTGCAGTATTCCAAATCAACACTGGCAATGCCTCTGAACTTTGTGGCCTCAGCAAATTTCATTATTACATTCCTTTTTTTGTGTGTCAGCATGATAAAATCTTGAATACGACTAGTCCCAAATCAGTCCTTGATGAATACCATAATAGAATTGTAAATCAAATCTTCTCCTTCCAGCACAATCACAGAATGAAAATGAAAGGCATGACCATTAATGCAGGTTATTTATCTTCTCAAAGCCTTCTCCTCCCTATCTTCTGCTCCTTTCTTCCACTACATTTTCTTTTTCTTGGTTAATTTTTCCATGCTTCTCCCTCTCTCTCTCCCTCCCGCCTCGCCCCCGCCTCTCTCCCTCACACACACACAATAAGGTCAACCTTGTCAGTAGTGGCTTACTCACAAGATCTTCTTCCTTACTCCTGCTACTCTTTGGTTAAAACCTACGAGCAGGCCAACTCCCCACTCAGCTTTGTTACCTTCTAGTCCACGTAAACTGAATGTCCACTGCCTTTTCTTTGCATCATTCTTTATACCCTGCTGTTCCTTCTGCCTCGTCTCTCTCTGAACAGAATCGGGGTATTTTACTGCAAGAAGAACACGACTGTATTTAACATGACCTTTCATGTATTTTGATGGGGATACTGTTCTGATTGAAGCTCACTGGAACCGTCATACCCTGTCTTAGTCTGGGAAACAGCCTAAGCACAGTTATACTAACTGGAGAATCGGTGGTCTGCAGTGGTCTGCTTCCTAGGCTGCTTCCTAGACTAAACAAACCATTAGCAATGCAAAACCAGCACAACTAATTACTTTATAAAGCTTAAAGTTACCGATGTCAAGTGGCTGATCGGAATGTGTTCGAACAGGAGGTTGCTGTTTTCTCCGTACAATCTCCACTATGAGGGATGAAGAAAGATGCTCAAACTCCTTCATCATTATTACCTGATTAAAATGTGATTCCTTCACCACAAAGTTCAGGCAATGTTCCTTAAAAAAAAATAAATTATGGTTTACTGTATGAAGTCATCCTACAGTATGACATAAATGTTACCATGTTACAAGTGTAAACAGCCATCTTTTTCTTATGACACTCCACACGGATCCTGCAGCTGGAAATATCAAACAATGATCTCCTTACTAAGTGACCATTTAGGCTCCTACTTGAACAGGAAATTCAGGACAATTCTTAGCATTTAGAAATAACTGACTAAGAAATAATAACAAGGAAAAGATTAATTGTTTCCCATCTAGATGCTCTGAAGCGTTCTAAAACAGGAATCTCAGAAGATGCCAAAAACCCCATGGAGCTAACTAAGATTGGTTGCTTTCTCATAATAATTCTTTATACAATTAGATACCAAAAGTTAATTAGAAGAGTGAAGAGTTCTTAACTCTTAACACTATCCATTAAGGGTACAAATAGTTTGCAGGATTTCCTTGTGTGGATTTTGCCTTAACCTATTCTGTAGCGGTTGCAAACAGTCTGAAGAAGCTCTTGCAGGTTCTTGTATGACAAACTTGCTAGAAAAATCAATGTGGTGGAAAGGTGACAAATGAACCAGACCTAATGCTAAACAGTTAAAGGGACAAAAAATGGCACTTCATTTGCCAGTGTGAACCAAGGCTTTCCCTCAGGACACTTTAATAAGCAAAAAATATAATCTATACCAGCTCACCATAAGGTGAGTGCAAAATTCACCCAAAGAGTAAGAACTAGTGTCCATTTTCTGCCAAGTTATTTTACCTGGGACCCAAAGGGATCTGTCGAGGACCCATCTGTAAAATGTTTTAAACAATGACTAGGATGCCAGAAAGAGCAGCCTTCTGCAGATGGCACCTACCCATGAGGACTAACGCGCATGTGAGAAGACAGGATGCCAACTCAAGGTGATCCTGACCAAATGGAGTTGTGTGGAAGAGTCCCTGTCACCCCGCTGGTAGTGAAGGCAGGTGGAAGTAGCTGGCTGATCTGAAATTATTGGCACTAGATCCACCAGTGCTGAGATACTTGCTTGAGCTTCTGGGCAGCTAATGGCATCATGGTCCTATGCACCAAAGGCTGTGCCAGCATTTACATACTTGCTGCTGACTCTGCTGCTGTCCTCCTGGATGCCTTTCCTTTGCCCAAATCCAGTGCATAAAGAGAGCCCGAGGAAGTGCTAGTGCATACTGGTTTCTCTAGCCTCACTCTGCTTGCAACCGTCAGCTGTACGGCCAACTGATATGCACAGGCTGCTCAAACAGGCATTGCATGATCTTGCACTGACTCTTGGGCATGGGTGGAGGACCTTCTTCTCTGCAGCTTTAAGCAGAATCGGCTCTGGCCACTGTTGGTGGGAACCAGACCATCACAGCAAATCATGGTCTGAAGCCTGGGGGTATCGACTCTACCATGACTTTCAGCAAATGCCTAAAAGCCCTTGACCCACTACACAGAGACGGAGAATTGCGGACACATTTTATTTTTCCATAGAGTGTTTTTCAGATCAAAGGCATGAGAACAGAATTTATTTTTTTCATCAGACCAGGTGAAAGAACCTGTTTGTAGTCTCTGTATAAAACAGTGGGACCAGAAAACGCACTGGTTCCATCTTGCTGCAGTGAGAGTGAATTGATGAAGAGCCAAAGTCCCTCTGCCCTTTACATCCTACAGGGCAGATATGCAAAAATATCAAACACTTAGTGAAAACAACCTACATAATATTCACGAGCAACTGCAGGACAATCCACACTAACATACACTCAAGCAACTATAATTATAGGAAGAATTGAATGTGCAAAAGCTGATAGCTTTTGCAAAACATTAATTACATAGATTTTATTTTTTAAATTTCGTATCAGTTACTTTGTATGCAAAATGTGATTACCTTTAGCTGATCCAGCTGAAGCTTATTAGCATTTTCACACACAATGAGCACATTCTGCAGATCTACGGATGCTTCAATATATTGAAGGCAGAGCTGTTCCAGTCGAGAGAGCTTGAAGTTTAAGGCTAGTTTGTATACATCCATAATAAGTAACACATCCTGCACATGACCTGAAATGACAAAAGATAAAAATGCTGGAGAGCTCACAGAAGAAAAAGAGGAACCTTTCTCAAAGTATTTCTTTTTATATCAATCTGAGCATTCGGAATGGTAGAATGGGCAACGACTGAAGTATTTTTATGGAGAAAAAAATTCCATTGCTGATACTAAAAAAGGAGTTTCAAAATAGAGGCATGAAACAGCCATCCCAAAAGATTTTTTGGACAAAGATTTTGTGACATTGTGGATCACAATTTTTTAAAACCCTCAAAAGAAAGTGAAGATTCTAAAAACACTGACAAGCTCTGAAGCTAGCAGCCCGATTTTCCAAAGTGCTCAGTTGCTAACAGCTCTGCGGAAGTCCTTGGTTTTTACGCAGTATTAGCAATCAGCTCCCTGATTTTGACAGACCCTTATGAAGGCACTCTGTGCTTGTGTGTGTACAGATCTGCAGCTGGTCTAGAAGAGAGGGCTGAAGTAAGAAGGGGGCAGTGGGGACCCTCGTAGACCACTGCAGTGGGGCTACTGGGACACCAACTCAAGGAATAATCCTCCACAGCCTTTGCTTTCCTCACAGATCATCTCTGGCCATCTGCTGTAACTACTTTTTGGTAGAGAAAAGCCTTCTTGCATGTCACGTGTCTTCCCTGTGTCTAATCGGAAAATCCCATTTGATAAGCATGCCCAATTCTATTAGCTCAGCCTCTGGATGGACCCCCAAGGTGCTGCTCTCTGAACTGAGAGGAGCAACTAGGAATACAAATGGTCAGGACAGGGCCATTGGAGAATCCCAGCAGAAAGGTAAGCACCAGGGAGAACAGTTTGCTGGGCTGGGGGAAGGGTAGAAGGCTGCCTGGGAAGCCTGTAACAAAGGGAAGAGCTCAGTACAATAACCCTTTCCTTGGTCTGATGCTGCCCTGAAGTGAGCATGCTGAGGATCAGTGAACCCGCTGAGAGCGGGATCTGGCAATGTCAGCAGACACCAATGAGAAGGTTCCCTTGTCCCCATTAATTAGGCTTGCTCTCAGACAGGCCACCTTGCAGGGAAAGCCTTGGGACAACTGCATAGAAATTGTTATTTTCCTGAGAATTACCTTTTATAGAAAGGAAAGATCCCAGACTGAAACTGAAGCAAAGCTTTCAGCGTTAGGATAGACGTACCTCACTTTACCTGACCGTGCCACGTGGCTGCAGCTTCCCCAACCCAACCAGCCGGAGCTCCCCCTGGGAAGCCAGTCTGGTTCCCACAGCCCAAGAGAGCTCGTCTCTCAAACACGGCCATGAGTTAGATTGGCTGTGTGGGCACTGAGAGATCTCTGCCTATTACCTCCCAGCCTGCAAGCGTTTTTAACTCAGGGATCTTCAATGAATGCATCAAATGGATTTTTCCTTTCCTGAGGCATTCCTTTGGATTGGCATTTTGAAGAGATGATAAATAATGGTTTGCTCTGCTTTTCTGTGTGGGCTCAGTTTGCAACGGATCAAAACAACATCAGAAAAAGGAAATAAGCCAACTTAGGATACATGGCCCTTCCAGGCAGGCTGCTGTAATGTTCAAAATACCATGAAAATTTTGTTTGGTTGGTTTTTTTTACATCTTTTGGAAAGATCAAGAACCTGCTTTTCCTTGATGTTTGAAAATAATTAGGAAAAAACAAAGCACTGTTAGTATGCTTTGATAGAAATCTGCTTTTTTTTAGTCTCAGGTAAGTAATTAAGCACTAAGAGCAGGACTGATCATCTGCAAATGCTCAATCCTGCTCTGTATCAAAATAGATGTTTGCTCCCCAGTTGCTGGTATTTTTTTTATCCTGCTGTCCTACCTTTGCGAGGGTATTTTATTTTATCCGTATATAGAAACTGCATGAGCACCTCGAAGGGCTGCGCCTCAGCCTCTCGGATGGGCACTTCCAGCAGCGGCTGCAGGCGGCACAACTTGACATTCCCACCAATCCCATCCTTCTGACATGTTGCATGTCCCTCATCTTCAATATCTTGCTTTGATTTCTAATGAGATGGAAAAAACACTCAAACACGGCAAGAAAGCTGTGTCAGCTCACACGCATTACTATCAAACCAGAGGAAAGATCCTTCTCATTGCTGCACATTCTTCAAGACCCAAGATCTCTTTATCTTCAGGATAACAAGGAATTCATATGTCTTAGACTTACTGTTCCATATCCTGTGACAAACATGGATCAGAACAAATGTGATCTCCTGGATAAAGCTCAAAAGCACCTCAGAAA
This sequence comes from Gavia stellata, assembly GCF_030936135.1. NCBI lineage: Eukaryota > Metazoa > Chordata > Aves > Gaviiformes > Gaviidae > Gavia > Gavia stellata. Next base: position 815,586 of record NC_082623.1, on the reverse strand, counting down.
AAGGGAGGAATGAATTCCACTGAGCTCACATTTCTGCCCTCAGCAGGAACACCACCTCTCCTTGGAGAAGTAAGATGTAGAGGCAGGTTCCACAGATCCCTGCCTTGCAAAGTCAGAGCTCAAAGTGCTGCACAGAAGTATTTTACACCACTCTGTTATTTTCAAGTTTCACTTTGACAGCCTTTCCCTACAGCCTCTTCCAGTGAAGATGAAGGGCTGTGGGGTGGCAAAGCAATTAACTAAGGGGCAATGAGGTATCCATATGTCTTACTGCAGGTTGTGTGCTACCACTTCCTCAAGAGCAATAAAATGTTTGCTGCTGAAAAGCTGAAAGTAGTTAAAATTAATAGACAATGAACCAGAGGCACCAGACCTTCAACTCTGGAAAAAGTCAGGAAATACTAAGGTAAAGAGAACAGAGCCAGGCTCAAAACCTTAACACTGTCTTCCCTCTAATCTGTCTAATCTTGCAGGCCATCCTCGATGACATGCAGCTTTTACCCTCCCCAGAGGGAGGGGTACACATACCTCCCCAGGGGTGTTCCACAAGATTAGAACTTAGACAGCTACGAGAGCTCCCAAGAACCATACCGCCAAATCCAGATAACTGGATTAACTTTGGCTCCTCCATGTTACGCTCCTCGCCTGGCCTGATATACATCCAGTAGCCTATGTTAACACTAATTATCCTCTTTATTTTAGTTCCCCAAGAGCACTTTAGCATCAGAAGCTGTTCTGGTCCTATATCTGTCTCAGCAGATATTATCTTTTTCCTAACAACCTGATTTCCAAAATTGGGCAGAATAATCATTATCTTGCCACAAGATTACTTTTCTAAAGTACTCGCCTGTTTCAACCTCTCCCTTGCCTGTATGATTTTCTTTTTCAGCCACTTGCAGCGAGCTGTAACAATTGCGGTGTGCCCTCGAACTCGTTCTTCCTTCTGTCAAAGGCAAAGGAATAACACATATTAAACTTTTATTCCCAAATCACATGGTGGTGGCAGATGGTAGAAGCCACAGAAACCTGGGCTGAACTCCAGGTTACTATACATTTAGTTTAAGTTAGAATCAAAGGCAACCTTGCATCTGCTCTGCACATACAGATGAAATTCAACACCTATTTTCCCTAAAGGCTAATGGCAAACACCATTTGGAAAGAGTCTTTGTTACGTTCACTGAGTGGAAGCTGTTGATTAGGTTCAGCGTCACAGATTTTGCTTCTTATTGTTCCATCTGACTTTTGGTTTCATTTTCTTTTTTCAAAACAACATTATGTTTGTTTGCTATTGTTCTTCATAATCTACTTCATCTGTTGTTGAGGATCTGTTATCTGATCTCTGCAATGTGTTTTATAACTTTTTTTTGCAAAAGGAATGTAGGTAAGTTCAAATTTCTCCTGTTTTTCTTCAGAAAACATGTTCTTTTTAAAATTTTATAATTGTTTTCATTACTAGAGAATCATTCCCCTGTGCTGCTTTTTCTCATTCTATTTTATTTCAGTAATTAAAAATGGCTCCTGAAATGATACATGGATCTGCAAACGACTGACCTGCACTTTCTAGGAGACAGTTGGGACCTGGAATACAGAGGTCGTTAGTACCATTTTCACATCGCAACTATATATAATGTGCTCTGATAAATTCGGGTTATGTCTCAGTGATCCACAGACCTTCTCAGTTTAAAAGTTTCTTCTTCTTTGCAACTTTACAAATTTATCTGGATTATTGTAACTTACTAAATCAGACAGACATAATTTTCGCCAGTGATGCTGCTCTTAAGACTTCATTCCCAGGGTTTCTGGCACAATCATCATACAATTTGCTTTTTCCCAGCAAACATGCTACACACGCAGTAACACCCCCATTGGCACTTTTTCAATAAACTCTACTCACCTCTCCCAAAACAAACTCCAAGTCACTGAACTGCCTGTTTTCCCATAGCCTTCCATAATCTTCATGCAGAGTGCATTTAGGGTAACAAGAAAACTAAAAAAATAAAACCCCAGAGAAGACAGAATTCATTTCAAACGGCTATATCCAAAAGCACTGTAGTTACACACACTACCACTGGATTTTCTTATTAACTTGACCTCAATGTAGTATATAAAGCAGAAAATTACAAGCAAACCAAACACATGCAAGGGCTTCCCCTATGGTGAGGGCAATGAAAGATAACACAGGGTAACATAGAAGAATTGTGCCTCATCACAAGTCGTAGATTTCAGGATTTGGCAGTTAGGAGTCTCACCTGCTCTCAGGACTTGTCTGAGGGTCCTAAGCAATAAAACTAAACTTGAGTTTGGGGGGGATTTGACCTGGTGTGTGTATCTTGAAATTTGAAATTTAAAATTCCCATAGTTACTGGGAGGGTGAGAGTGGGAGTGCTGCATGAAGATAAAACTTCAGGACAAAATGCTCTGACCCAGGAACTCTGAACCTGACAGTACATGAAAAGGAACAGTCAATTTTCAGTTAAACATCCTGACAAATCCTGTCTGATATACTTTTCAATATTTGTCAAAATAAGTTTTCCTGATCTCTGTTAGGACTTCAGAAGGCACTGGAGAGGTTGGCCTTACCAAAATGTCTGTCCAGATAACATATCTCAACAGATTTTAAAGATATACAATCATCTTCGGCAGCTGAATCTGAAATGCAAAGCCTTCGTGCAGGAAGGATGCAAAACGAAAGCCATCAAGCTCAGAGTGAGCCAAACCAGAAACTCTGCCACGTCCGGAGCCAGAGCCAGAAGGATGCATGCAGAATTGGTGAGGAAGTTTGAGTGCGTTTATCAGTGAATTACCTGGAACCTGTACATTTCTCCACTTCTAATGTTATTGTCCACTGTGCCGCCAAAGATGTACATAGCATCTGAGATAACAGCTGCAGCGTGGAAGAGTCTCCCACTGGGTAACTAGGGAAAGAAAAGGACAAAATAGGTGAGGGAATAAATAAAAGCATCTTTCTTTTCTTCTCCCAAGAAAAAGAACCTGCAACAGTTCAACCGTAAGAAGTGAAAAATCAATGTAGTCTGAAGTGACACAACCGCTTGCATCTTAAGAGTGACATTTATCGTATTTTAGGATTGTTTTCTAGTGTATCCAGAACATACTTTCCCGTCACATTTAAAAACACCTATTCATTGCACCTTCTAATCAGAATGGTATGTATACAGGGCTCTACAGACCATGAAAGCTACAAAATACATCATTTACCAAACTCAGACTCAACGCTAAGTTTTACATAGAAAAATAAAACACACTTCTAGAAATAAACAGATTATGCAAATGTAATCCCTATACAAACTCAGAGCTTATTCTGAATATTGTGGAGAACTTGAAAGGTAAATGATCGTCTATCCCAGCAGGATATTGAACTCCAGGCTTGTAAATGCATGCCCTCCCCACAGCTTGCTGGGGCTGAACCATCTGGCTAACGAGCCCCTCCAGCAATGCCAGATTCTGCGCAGAAGCCCAAAGTTGGAGACGTTTACAGAGCTGGCACCAGGGAGTCAAGTCTCCTTTCTCCATCACTGCAGGTTCACAGAAGATAAAACCACCCCGTGCTGCATGAAGCCCCAGCTATTTATAGGACTGAAGGATCGCAATGCCACGCAACGCACAGTACACCTTGGAATTGCAAAATGGGACGATTTTTGAAGCAGGAAGGAGTCACTGCAAGTCAAAGCCGCGGTGACCCTCCTGCATGGGACAGACCACATTATCTTTACCCGTTTCTTCTGAGGTTACACAAAAGGTATCTGATCAAATTAGCACATCTCACTGAGACATCCCCCATAAAGTCTTCAAGTGGTGATAGTAACAACTTTTTTTTTTTTTCCAGTTTGGTCAGGCTTGTTTTGTCTTCCAGGCAGCAAATCTCATTAAATCTTTGCCTATGAAATAAAAGCCCTCTGGTATAAGAAATCTTCTCTTCTTGTACATATTTATAGACACCACTCAAGTAAACTCTGACAAGAAACAAGATTATGTTTATCTGGAGAGACATATTTTCCAGGAAACCATGCTGACTAGCATTTTTTATTACCATCGAATTATCCCTTTTACCACAGCATCACACAATGGTCTCATTTAGCTTGTTACTCACCAGACTTCCCATGACTTTTTCTTTTCTTCAGACTACAGCTTTTAAGGATACAATCCCCCATGCAGTAACTAGGACCCGTTGGGGTTTTTTTCTCAGATGTACAAACCACAGATTTGGTCACCTTAAATGCACGTTCGTCTGCGCCAGTTTAACATGCAATCCAGATTCCTCTGGATAAACAAGATACCTTCTGTCTCCGGCATTCTTCATGGGTACTTTATCAAAGAAACTTTAAAATTCGTGCTAATAACTACTGTGATGGGAAGATTATGGAATAATATTGACCTATTAGTACATTCCTGCTGGGCTCCTGTTTGATACTTCTCCAAAAGGGGATAAGATTTTATCTATCTATTTTATACGGCCTCTATTCATTCTTAGTAGTAATCTCATTAATTAAATAAGATGTACTGACTGAAAAAATCAAATATATTATAGCAATTTAAAAATACATCTGTGACCTTTATCAAGTGGACCTCCAACCTCATCCCAAAATACGAAGTTTGCTTGCCAAGACATATTTCCACACTACTAGACGGGCTGATATTGGCTGCATTATAATATCTTCCTTACAACTGACTCGCCAGCCAAAACCAACAAAAAATGAACTATTCTGTCAGAGATCAAATGTAGGCCACCTGGTTTATACTTATTCAGGTCATTTTCCCTGCCTTTTTTTTTTTTAATAAATAATACTTTAGCTTTGTTTTTAATTGCAATAATTCTCAATATTCTCTAGTAGTCGCTTTTAAAAAGCAGCCATTGTATTTAACAACCACGTTTTTTTCAACCAAAAAAACTTTCAGCATTTTCACAATTGGTGCCAGAAAAGAAACACGAATCATCTGAGTATTTAACAAACACCATACTTGCTAGTCACATCATATTTAGCTGAAACGATCTGTAAGGAACATTATAATGATGATTTTTAATTTGTAATGGTTGGTACCGGAGTGGTCAAGGAACCAGAGCTTTGCCACTTACTAGTAACTTAAGCAATCAAACAACCCTACTTTTTAAATACACATATCACATTTTTAGAGCCAGTAGTAAGAGAAATGTAAAATATGAAAGGATAGCCCAGAAAAAGGAAGGCTGTATACAGTTCATCAAAACATTGTGCAGCTGCGGGTTTCATGGTATTTGTTTTCCTGAATCAGAACAGCAGAATACAAGCCAGCACAAACCCTCATACGGTGACGGCAACCCTGCCGAGTGGTGCGATACCGATGCCACCTTCAAGGAGAACAACGCTCTGCCCTCCCAGGACCAAGGCTTCGGCCAGAGAAAAACTTTGGCCCCGTGCAAACCAGGGAGCTCGGTCCTCAAGATGAAAATACTCAGGGCAAAAAAAATAAAAGGTTAATAGAGCTCAGGAGCGTAAACAGGTGAAGAGAGACACGCTGGGCTCCATGTTCCTCATCCACCAATGCCAGATGCCAAAACCTTGCCCTATCTTGAATTTTTTGTTGGGAGACCTCCCAAGATGCCAAATCCAGCTGCTGAATATGCTCAACCCAGGTACAGTTTATATGGAACAGATATGAAATTACATCCCTTGTATTAGTGCACACAGTCAAATCTGATTTGATAAAATCCCAAGAAGGTCAGTTCATGCAAAGTTGGGACAAGAATCACAGTCTATAACAGAACAAACCTGTCTAAAACCTGAATGGCCAGGATCAAGCACTGCAGGGTTGCAGTCACTGCATCACATTCCCCACTAAAAGACCGAAAGAGAGTACAGAAACACTGATTTTCAACACGCAATCACTCTACTACAAATAATTGTGTAGGCAGAAAAAGGTGCACCACGTTTCTTCCTATTCAAGCTATTCCTAGTACTTGGGCTGAATCTTCCTTGCTGCAATTTAAGCATTAATCACATTAACTCTTGTCCTACCCACCAGGAACCAGGCATCTCCAGCTCTTTCAGCTTTTCATTGGGGTCATACTTGCTGATTGCTCTTACAGCTTTCCTATGAATTCTCCCAATGGTCCACCTATTTGTACTCCATCTGCACAAGTAAAGGATCATTACTAATTGCAGTTTATTAGAACTGCCTTAGACAACAAGTCTATCACTTGTGAGTGACTCTCCACTCACACTATAAGCCAAGGTTACAGTTAGGAACTCCTGCATTCAGAGGAACAAAGTCAGCGTAGGGTGAATGTGAAACTAAGCCTTTGTTTTGCAATATAACACATTTATCCTAATTTCTGTCTTTTACAAGCACAGTCTAACCAACTGTCCCACATCCTGCTTGTGACAAAGGAATGCGCTGGTTATCCTAATTTTACAGTTGGCAAAGTGGCTCAAAGAAATTGTATTAATTTTCTGAGATCATAAAGAAAGACTACAGTAGACTAACAGCATGTGCACAGTCTGCAGGATATCTTTCAGCTGCCTCTCTGGGTAAAATTTTAAGGTTATTCTGGTACTTTCTGCATTCCAAGTTCAGCTGCTAGGGCTTTGAATATGATACGGAGAGGTGCAGATTTCTGCTTAAGAGCTGCCAAGTAATGAACATACAGTTTACGCTATGAATCTGTCAGGGTTTTTTTTGGACAGTTTTCTTCTGAAGTCCTCTTGCCCTCTTTTCTCCCAGTGTTTCACCTTGTCAAGTTCCAAAGTCCTGATGGTATTAGGGCTGCTGTCCCTTCGCAGTCCCACAAAACTCCATTTAGACTTGACCACATTCTAAATTGCTGAAAGTCAGCACTCTCTTCCTGCTGCTTATTGTTTCACTTGAAGCTAAAATCTTTCCAGTGTCATCCATGTTGGTCTATCCTTTGATCCTTATCCATTAGCTCCCAACTGGCTCACCACCCATCCCAAGGCAAAGCTCCAGGCACGCCTTCCCATGGAGCACAACCCCTTCTCCTCACCTTCCCAGCCTGTCTTTCTGGTCGTGTGAGCTATCTCACCATGTCCAACAGGGTCATAGCTCTGCAACTGTGCAAACCTTCTAATTCCTCCCGTCTCCTAAGCCACTTGTGTTTGTGTAGAGGTAGCCGAGATGAGCTGTTTTCACAAGGGGAGAGCAAAGAGCTTTCCCAATTCTGTTGTGCACCAGACGCTTCCTCCCACACCTTCACTTCTCTTCAGATGATGGCAACCCTTCCCTGATGTGCCTTAGTGTAAATATTCCAGGTAACAGGGTGACAATTGTACTCAGGATTACAGTGATAAACAGAGCCATTACACTGTAGAGCCAGGCCTGTGTTAGGTATGCTTAACGATAAAGACATACCAGTATACCTACCAGAAAAGTCCTCCTGGTACAATAACAACTGCTACCTAAAACCAGCACTGTGCAAACATAACTTGAGTCTGGCAGGTGAGATAATCTGTGCAAAACTATACTTTTGATTTGCAATAACTGTAATTTCAGTAAGGGTTTCTGCTGGCGCAACTCCAGATGGTCACATGTGAATCCAAAGGGCTATCATCCTTCTCACACCCAGAGCATAGGAGAATGCTAAAACCCACAAACTAAGATGCACTGCCAGTTTGAATGTATTTGTCAGGTCTAGATCCTATACTTACCTATCAATCAATGTGATCTCCTTACTTTATTAGCAGTGCCTGACAAGAAGAATTTTAGATTCAATCCTGACACCTCGGATGATCTGGGCTGGCACCCCTCTCTGAGATACTTCAACTTCCATTGAAGTGTTTTCCCTATTTAAGGTTAATGAGATTTGCAATCTGAGGCTCTTTTCAAGCTGGAATCTTTGCTTTCAAAAGCAGATCTCATCAGTCACCTTTGCTTCCCTTTCACTATACCTTTCCACACTGCTGGCATGATTTGAGACATCATTTTCAAAATTCAAGTATTTCAGAAGTCTTTTTTTTTGCATTTCTTGTGCTCAAAACTCACTCTGTATCCTGTCTAGACAGCACAAATTGAGTTTGTCATGTGATGCTCATCAGGGTTCTGATTTGACTTACAAAGCTGTGAGTTAGTGTTGCTTCTCCCTGTGCTAGAGCACCTAGCAATCATTCAAATAGTTGAGATTACAGCCCTGAGCATCATCTCTGGGGCCGATTCCACATACTTTAAAATAAACTTAGTTAAATCTGTGCAAACCCCTACATAAACTCATTGATTTAAATTTTAACCTCACCAGGAATACATTCAGCTTCACTTGAAATCCTTAATAAATGAAGTTGAATCAATGTAAAAGTAAAATTAAATCAAATGAATAGTTTCCACTCAGGGGTCAATACTAGTTTTCCACATGCAATTTACAACTAGCATGTGCAGAGTCAAGGCTTAAATGGTTCTTAGATTACAGTTTAAACTGAAATGGCTCAAGATAAATTTCAAGGAGAGAAAAAAGGACTAGAGGAGAAAAAGTATATACAAGGCTGGAATTTATTTCTCTCTCCTGGAATAAATTTCATTTGCATTTTTGAAGTCTTTTTCACTTCCAAGTGTTTCTTTATTTACCTCTGAGTCTGCTGTGGGTGATTGTTTAACTGTAGTTATGCCGAAATCTAAACCAAATACATCCCGAGATTTTTTTAAACCACATTCTTCCGAGGGCAAGGAGAGAACTACTTCTGGGGCCAATACTCTCTCAGCCACTTCTGGATGGGACACCTGGTTACAAGATTTAAAAACAATAGCGTGTAAAAGTACAGATGGGAGGCATGAGAGACAGGACACAGAGCAGGAGTCCCCCTGCAGCTGAAGCTCCAAAAGATCATGCCCATGTATCCAAAACATTCAGAATCAGCCCATAGAAAGCACCACGGTCTTGTTTGGGGCCCATCACTGTGACCGAACAGTTTAACAAATTAGTCGTGTAGTTTTCTTATGTTTTTTTGCAATGACAGACGTATACTGCAATTAAAAACTTAAGCATTAATTGCTTTTTGTTTGCCCTCTTTCTCCCATGGTTCTTCATGAGAAGCTGAGGGTTTTGTTTACTGCAAGTAGGAAGAATGCAGATCATGAACAGAGATAGCAAAGAGGCAATACCTGTCAGCTATTCCCACAGTCTGAGACAGACTTCCCACATTTTGGCTTGATGAAAAAACAGGGCAGACAGATCACCACAAAGTGACAACCTGTACTGTATGTCAAAGATGACTGCCACGTTTGGAAGACGATGAAGTAAAACCTTTTCTACGGCTGATCGGTTACACCACAGCATGACGATAGGCAACACGCACAGAGCTAACACAGCCGCTGCTGCTCCACCAGAGAGCCATGCGCTCCTCAAGGGCCAAGCTTCAGCTGGCCCTATTCATGGTCCAGGTGCAACTCTTCTGTACCTCTGTCACGGGATCTGGGCCAGTTACAAAAATGTAACTTGCAGTGAGATTCATTCTCTTGGCTGTGAAGAATGTATTAGCTATACCATTATTGCAGACTGTGACTACTTGTGTTGTTTTCAGTGCTTATCTTCTATCTCTTATTCATTTCTCAAAGCATTTCTAACATGTTTTTAGTGCTTTTTCAGATTGAAATTTCAGCACTATGTGCAATATCAGGAAACAGCTAAAATCAAATCTGCCGCAGTTGTTTCAAGGCTCTTCTTTCTCATTCTCTCAGCTTCTCAGAAGCCTTCTTATATTTACAGAATAAATTTATAATTGTATGAATTTTAACCTTCCTCACCCTCAAGTATGAATGAGCAGGTATGAAGGAAGCTGATCATTGCACTGTACTCCAAAGCCAGTGAAGATGCGGTCAGATCTCTTTCACAATCTAGGAATATTGATGAGCCTCTCTATCCTCCAATACCACTAAAAACTCTAAGCCAAAATGAAATAAAAAGACCTAAAGCCATCAACAAACCAACCTGGTGAACCAAGAGAAACTAAAAAGTAAAAAAAAAAAAATCTATTTTTCCTCTGAAACTGGAAGAAAACCGTAAGCTACAACAGGTCCAAATGAGATGTCACTACTTGTAGCTGTTTATACTCATGGGATGCTACTACACTATCATACCAGGCAACAGCTTAAAACTCTCAAACAGATGGGCAGACAGAGCTTTGGATATTTGTTAAGTTCAAGGAGGTTTAAGGATTTAAAATGTTTTCACATGCTGGGTGCAGAAAATCTATATGGTTTTCGGACAGCATTGGAACAGACACATTTTAGAGCGAACTTCAAGACATACAGCTCTGCAAATGAACAAAGAGGAGAAGGCAAATGCTGAAGGGCTTTATTATGTCTTTCCTTAGACAGTTATTCCTTTCAGATTATGGCAATGGGCTCACCTGTCCTAGTTTAATGCTGTAGGTACCTGAGAGTAAACAAAGTGCTGTTTATAATCCATGAAGCACCTATTACTTTTTAAAATCTGTCATGACATGAACCTAGGAACACAGCTTGGGCAAAGGCTGCTTTCACCTGTAAGGAGCATCCAGCTAACCATAGGCCAGACAACTGTACCTCCATCCCGAGAAGGTTATGAGGCAAATCCTCCTGGAAGCTACTTAGATCACATGAAGGACGTGACTGGGAACAGTCAGCAAGGATTTACCAAGGGTAAATTTTTCCTAACTAACCTGATCATCTCCTACAAAATGCTGAATGGCTTCACAGATAAGAGGAGGGCACTGTGTTCTCAGCAAGTCTGTGGTTGATACCAAATTGTCTGGAGCAGTTGAAATGCTGGAGGCTGCTATTCAAAAGGACTTACCTAGGCTGGAAAAATGGGCTGATGGGCACCTCATGAAGTTCTGTCAAGTCCTGCCCCTGGGACAGAGTAATTCTTGGAAATGATACAGGCTGGGGACTGGCTGTCTAGAAAACAGCTCTGCCTAAAAAAAAAACTGGGAATCCCAGTGGACAGCAAGCTGAACAGGATTCAGCAGCATTCTCCTGCAGTAAGGCCAACAGCATCCTCAGCTGTATCAGCAAGTGTGTAGTCAGCAGGTTGAGGGAAGGGATTTTCCCTCCTCAATTCAGTATTTGTAAGACCACATCTGAAGTACTCTGCCCAATTTTGGGCTCCCCAGTACAAGAAAGGCATTGACCTACATAAACAAGTCCAGTGGAGGGCGACCAAGATGATCAGGGGCCGGAGCACATGATGCACGAGAGAAGAAAAGGCCAAGGAGACACCTTACTTTCTCCAACTACCTACAGGAGGAACGCAGAGAAGACAGAGCCACTCTTCCGAGAGGTGCCCAGTGGAAAGACGGGCGGCAACAGAGACACGTTAGAGCACGGGAAATTCTTTCTCAATACGAGAGGAAGATGTCTTTTATCATGATAGTGGATAAACACTGGAATAGAGGCCAGGAGAGGCTGTTGGATCTCCATCCTTAGAGAAACACAGAAATGGACTGGACAAGGTCCTCAGCAACCTGCCCTAACCAGACCTGCTTCGAGCACAAGGTTAGACTCGAAACCTGTGGAGGTTCCTTCCAACCTACCTGCTTTTGGGATTTTAAGACTTCCTCCTGTTCTTTAACATACTCCAGGTCTGGAAGCCCAGCTTAGCTCCTGTTAGGATGGAAATTTAATTTACGTCTAAGATGGAAATTTAGCCTTCCCTTTTCCCCTCTTATTTTCCTGATTGTACCACACAAGAAAACAGGGAATTAAAAAACTATCACAGATACTTGAAAAGGACCTCATCAAAGGCTATTTCCATTCCTCTGCCCCAACCAGGGTCAACAATATCTATTTCATTCCCAAGAGAGGTTCATCTAGCTGACTCTTAAAGACTTCCAGTGGTAGAGACTTCTCAAAACTTCCCATGGAATCTTCAACACTGCACTACTGTTAGCAAGTCAAAAATATTTTGTCTGCAATGTATTTATTGAGATCGTCATAACTACATTGCCAATGTAAATTCATCTATTATACCTTAACAATGGTGTAAAGCAGAGGATCACCTCAGTAAGCGCCACTTCCTCATACGAAGCAGTTAATACAGAAGAGGGATTGTCATGGATTGTGGCAGAGGATAGAAAGCTGAAGACCATGATGAAGAAACCTACAACATAGGATAAATCACTAGATACAAAAGCAAAGTCATAAATAACAAAAGCTTGTTGCGGTATCAGCTCTTCTAGAGATTTTGCAGTTCTGGTTACGGTAAGTAATAGCGGATGGGACAGTGGACACCATTTGATATTCGGCTCTACACTGAAGATGAGATTTTTCCATTTGACATTCACTAGAGAATACTGCCTGGAAACAGGGACGTTAGCTCTTTAACAATGACATTCAAACATGTGCCATTATCGCTGCGAAGGTCAGACAATCTTTAACTTTTTTACAGCTGTAATAGTAGTAAACTCTCTTTTCTTTAAAATAATTTTAATATATCAGTTGCAAACTTTAAAAGTACTGTTAATGTCTAATTCATCAGAGAGGATTAGGCACAATTTAAAGAGCAAGTATTGCCAAATCCAGTGAACATGTCTCAAAAGATCATGTACTGAAATCTAACAGCTGACAAAAATCAAGTGACCAACCATTAGCTTCTTTTTGGCACCATGGTGTGTATTCAAAAATCACATTACCATAATGGTACTTTTGTGATCTTAATCTGACTTCCTGCATAAAACAACAAGACTTCCTTGAAGTAGTACTGAAATGGAGTCTTTCTTTTAGGAAAACTTTCTTTTTAGAAAATACCAAATTCTGGTTTAGAAGTAGAGAATAATCTACCAAAAAGCTCTGACAAAATGTTCCAATGAATCATTACCCTCATTCTTTACAACCTGTAAACTTTTATTTCCTTTTCTTTTTTAGGCTGAATATTTCTAGTTTCAACTTTAAGCCACTGGATCTTGCTTTATCTTTTACCAGTAGATTAAAAAGCCTTTGTTCCCCAGGTAGGCCAGTGAAGAATTACATTTCCTAAACCTTCCCTAAAAGAGACTACGCTTCACAGCTGGTCCCTGTGTTTCCCAATCTTTAATAATTTTCAGATTTCTTCTCTGAACAACCTCCTTGATTTGTGAACACAAGATAGTGAGATATTATGCTGGAAGATCTATCTAATAAACACGAGGGTAATGTATTTATGTTACTAAAAGATTCTACACTATGTCGGCTTCTGGAGCCAAGAATATCAACAGCACTTCCAGCCATTTTACATTACAGAGAGCTTGTCTGAGCTACCCACAATGACTAAAGTTTTAAAGTCATTGTTTCCAGGGATACTGTAAGGGAAACTATTAAGCATAGACCACACACCCTGTTCTTAGATGTAATTACTTTACATACATACTGAAACATGTATTGTTTGTGCCCACCTCAAGAAGAAATCCAAATCACTCTGAATGGACTGTTATTTTATTCATCACTTGGCAAAACTCTGGACAATTAGCAAATATTAGGGGAAAGCTGTGGTTTTCTGTTTTCTTTCAAGGGCATTGCTATAAACTTTTTTCAATGTTTATAGAAATGTTTTCTGTTTTCTTTTCAAGGGCATTGACAAAAGTTTATAGCAATGCAACAACAAGAACCAGTCCCTAAAGGACCTAAGCAGAGTAACTACTCCTCATTCAAAACCATATTTCATGTCTTTCAGTTATCCAACTTTATACCTATTTAATGTAAGTCATGTTAATACTGTATCGTTCTAATTTCTTACTGGTGAGCTACAGAAATACATTCCTTCTGCCTATCATCCACATATGCCTGCATTTTGCTTTCTCTGGGAGAATTCTGTAAAAGCATGTAATAAACATCCCTCAGAAAGGGTATGTATGAAATTGAGCTGTGCAACAACCTTAAATACAGTTACTCTGACAACCAGGTTTTTATAAATACTAACATTTTCAAGATGTCTCTCTCCAGCTTACTGAGCACAACCTTGAAAAGGTCACTGGTGTGAAGATCCTGAATTTTTAAAAAATATTTTCTAAAAAGTATGCGAGTTTGAACACTACATACTATTTAGAAACATAAAAAGTTTCAGCCTTCTCCCTGGACCGTGAAATGCTACATTTTAACTCTCTTAGCAGAACATGATACCCTGACAACTACACTCACCACATCTGAAGGCAGATCTTGTTAGGGGCCTCATTGCAGGGATTCAGTGTTCTGTTCACATAACAACATGTTTCTTTTGCCTGAAGATACCTCCACGGGTGTAACTGATCTCTGCAGAGGGAGACCATGGCAGACTCATCCACAGTAGGATGACTAAATCCTTTTAATCCTTCTTAGCTGCCCACAAACCACGTCATCTGAAGAAATCCAGAACCGTGCCTCAAAGGAAGCCAGAGAAGGTTACCAACACATTAACCTCCCTTTTTGCTTATTGAAAGAAAAATTAAGAGCTTTGAAAGTCAGATATTTTTATTGCTCTTGACTTTGAAAGGCCTAATTGTGAGACTAAAATGTTTCACAGGCCTAGTTTTAGAGATTTCTCTGTAACTTCAGGAGAGGCAGATTGCTCGCCAGTACCTGCAGTCACTGGGGAGCTGATGGCAATTCGCCTGGTAACAGGGGAGTGAGCCACAGACATTTTAACTATCCCACGCGCTGACCTTCTTCAAGTGTTGTGAGGAAGGAAAATTTTCTTCCTCTTCCTACGACACCTTGTCGTCTACGAGGCTCCGCCTGGCTCCAAACATCACTTTTGATTCTGCAGGACTGTGTCCACAAATGGATGTGCGCCCCTTCCAGACCTCGAGCTCCTCTGCCATTCCCTGCAATACCCTCCTCTGCTGTAGCACAGACCATGACTGCTGTGTGCACGCCTGTGTCTGTCTGTCTGCTGGGAAGCAACTGTGCAAGATGGGGCATTTTCCCTCTTACTGTCTGCTGATTCTTTATGCTGTTCCAACCTTCTTCAGAAAGCCAAGGACATTTTTGAGTTCAATAGGAAAACTCGAGGCCAATAAAGAAATAGGAAAAGATATTTAAATTACTTTAAAATCCTCTGATAGCCCTGTATAAAGGAAACCCAGCACCTCAGGAAGCTTTGGCAGTGTTATGCAGGCAGGCATAGACTCAGACGTGATATTCCTCTGGCTGCCTCAGAAAAGTAGAACCCCCAACTGTGAAGATCATCTAACAGTAAAGATGGAGAATAGCTCTGCGTGCTCTGTAAAATGTGGATATACATATATTATAGTATCAAGACAAAGGTACGAGGAGCTATGGATTGCAATTGTGCAGTTCAGAAAGCATGTCTTGATTTTAATTTTGGAGACTTCCTAAAAGCATAAAATAGGAGTTCCTGGTTTACCGATCTGTTCCACTTTAGTTTCCCCTCTTCTACTTATCAAGCCATTTTCCCACCCTCCACTCCACAGCGAGGCACTGTCAACAATTCTGAGAGACCTGGCAGAGAACTAGAACAGATCCATCGCCAGGCTCGTTTCCAGTTTTTGCTCTACCTGTTTACCCAAAATGCAGAAAACGCCTCGGTGCACCTACAGCGCCTGATACTTAATTGCTGCCTGTCCTCAAGAACTGCTTCTGCAACCTTCCTGGAACTTGCCCTGCACCACTGTTATTAATGCTCAAATTGCGCCACCTTCTCTGGGTAAAAACCTTGAGATTCCTCGATCTCATGTGACTTGCCACCTTCCACGTTGCCCGTAACAGGGTAGCAGGGACAAATACCATTTCCACCTGACTGCCTATTTCTATTACTGGCATGCGTAGGTCTGAAAAGTCCAAATCATTACCTGGATCACTCTGGAAAGGTTCTCAGGGCTGGCTTAGCCTTAGTTTAGATAACAAAAAAGACTGGAATGGCAGCAGTCACTCTCCTTCAGCATGAGTAGAAGAAATCTCTTTTGCAAAGCACTGTAAAAATCACTACTGAATTAATAGCTAAATCAGCAAATTGTCCAAAAGAAGAAAGAATTAAGGATATGCATCACATGATGTTAAGTATGAAAGTTAACCTAGCTATAGCGCCGTTAAGCAAAGTTGTAATGCAGCATTTCTAAGATCATACAACGTAATACAGAAAAATACAAGAAGAACTTATGCTATACAATCCATCCATTAGAAAAAGAAAAAAACCCCACAACTATATCAAGAGCCAAAATAGATTATTCTGCTGCATGGTAACAGAGGTCACCATCACTTCACACACAAGCAGAATTCTTCAAGTGCTGAGACAGCATTGCACTCATCGTCTTCTACTTTGTTTGAACTTAATATGAATAATTTTGTTCACAGATATGAATAAGAAAGGAAATTTCAAGTTCAGAGTGTCCTGGGAGTAGTATGGTATTCGAGATTCATTGCCACTGTTAGAAGTCTTTGCCAAAAGCTCATAGAAACCTCAGGAAAACAATTCTGAGAAATGATGTAGTTACCACTCCAGAATACACAAAATAATTTAAAATTTACTTAAAATGCCAAAAGTCTCTCGTATCTTGCAGTTAATCAGCCTTTAAGAAAATTTACTATCACGTGTTTCAACAGTGCTTCAATCTCACTTCCCATTTCTATGAAATTAGTCCCTAGATGCCATAACTGTGAAAGAAACTTCAAAATACAATACACGCAACTTAGAGACAGACACCTGCCTGGGATTACAGGCAGCCCAAGAAAAGAGCTCTGAAATCTGAAATTAAATTTAGCAGGAGGTAAGTCAGGTAATAAAGCTGTTTTACAGCACTGTCAGGAGCAGTTTTGCTCTTGAATGTGACAAGCAATCGTATCCCAAAGAACCAATGACTAAGGAAGCCTTGTGTCAAACGATAATGTTGGTAGGAACAGAATGGGATCTACATTCCTGAAGGCAACTGTATCTTTAAAAAGTTGGAGATGCAGTTTTATTAATTTCATGTGAAAATAAACCAGCTTCGTAAAGCATAAAATAGGCTACCATGAAATACTTTGGTCAAATAATTTTTCAAAATGAGGCCCACACGCATTGTTAATTTAAGAGCAGTGTGTAAATGGTATTTTCCTATTCATCAGATGCTGAGTTCTATGTCTTTGCAAACAAACTAAAATACAGCGCAACAGTCAAGGATGTGAGCACCTCTGTCACACCAATTCTGGCAAAACTAGTAAATCTGCATTTGATCCTAATTCGTGTAACATTAATCTCTTTAAGTTTCAACCTTAATCTCTGCAGTTCTCCACACAGCACAAATGTCAAGTATTTCTTCCCTGCAGATCAGCTAACACACTCTAAACCTACTATTAAATTAGCTGAAGTATTTTAACATGGCTTAAGGTAAAATCTATTAAAATTAACAAATATAGTCAGCGTAACCATTCTAAATCCAGGAAATACACATATTAGAACAGGCTTCAAGAAACCTACTTTTTTGTGCATTGTGAGAATGAAATGATCAGAGGCCACTGAAACCACGTTTACTGAAACGTGAACTGAAATGTGCACTGAAACCATGCAAACCCTCAGCACTTCAACTTGAAATACCAGGTTATCCCAGAAATGGTATGTATGAGTGCGCTATGAAAAAAAAAAAAAAAAAAAAAATCGACATTTTCTCACACAATCACTGCATTGTAATGAGTAGCCCAAAAGAAACATATTAATGATCTTTTTTTTTTTTAATATTTTCTCATTTGAGGTGTTTACGTGGCCCTTGGTGGCCTAATGCCTTTTTATGTTCATGTAAAGAACCCACAATTTTTTATATCTTATTAACGCAAATATGTTCAAAAAAGCCTCCCTATGCTCTCTATTACTATTTTACAGCCGTAACTTTATAAGCAAACACTTTACACTTGACCTAAAAGGCAAATGCTATTCTGAATAATTACAGATTTTATAAGATTTTATGCACACGGGCATTGTTACAGTGAAACAATGAAAACCTTGTCTAGTTTTTGAATTCTGCTTCAAGAGCATCACACAGCCAACCACACAACCACTGGTCCACACAGTGAATTCACTCCTAATCTTTGTCAGACGACTGACTCGGAACTTGAATTACAAGTGGTTTACGGTATTTCTTTAAACAGTACTAAGCCAAGTTTTGTATGTGTCAACACTGACTAATTTAAAGACTGTTGCCCACAATATTTTGGCTACTTAACCATTGGTGGGAAGGATTTAACTAAAAGTCCACGTCCTTGTCAAAAACATGTCCATAGCCTGACAGCAAAAACAGGTCAAAACAAGACGGAGCATAAAAGGGAAAAACAAGAGCTGAACATTTTACCTCACTGTCTGGGCTGGGCTGGATAACTTCCCAGGTCTGAGAGTCCACGTCGTAGCAGTGAAGCTCATTGGGCAGCGTGTTATCTGCAGCTCCACCAAACACGTAGAGATGCCGGTCGAACGCAACCATTGTGTGGCCATATCTTCGTTGTGGAGGAGGAGGGGAACCTCGAAGTAAGTGCTCGGTAGGAATTCGTGTCCAACTGAGACATTAAAAATGAAACAGGGTATTTTTTTACAATTCTTTTTTGCAAAGTAAGTTTTCTAACTCTCAGATTGTAAGAATAAAGACGAGGAGCTCCATTACAGTAGTTACTGAACCTGCATGAGCACAGACACCGGCTAATCCTGCAGATTTCTCAGAAACCTATGCCAGGTCCGTGTTGCTAAACTTCTAACTGAAAATGTGATAAAGGCAACATAGTTCCATAACCCAGATGTATTTATGTAAACCCCAGCAGCTCAAAGACCACAGCTTGGGAAGGAATTGGTGATCTTTTATCACACATTTTAACAGCTAACCCTTCTAAGTAAAGGGCACCATTCTGATACCGCATCCCATTTTGATAAGGCATCACTTATTCCCAATGATAGCACGATTTCAACCAAGGTCTGGAGGCCGTTAGCTCTTGTTTCAGTTGTGGTTCCACTTCAGCCAGTAACCAGACAGACCAGGCTGTCAGAACAGACCAGTGCGTCTGTATTCCCACTTTTTGCCATTTTTATCCCATCAGAGGGGCCACATTTTCAGAGCAATGGTCAACACTCTGAGCAAGTCACACCAAACATCTCATACTGAATACGCAAGATTTTAAAAAATACAACATTTTACATTTCCCAGTGATTTCACTATGAACTGTCTGGTTTTAATCAGGTATTCATATAACAACTTCTAATAAGGTAATATTTGGCATCTCATTCTGAATACACTAAGATCCATACTTACTGTTTAAAGTGCATCTACTAAACTTTCTGTTCGTCTGCTGAAAAAGACCAATCTGACGCACATGGCAAATGACAAAGTCTCATTAAAACAGTCTGTATTTTATCTTATCTACCCTTCCTCGTCATGAGATGCAGTATTCTTCCTCAATACCCTTAAGTATGTGCATTTCTCAACTCAAGCAGTCAAGGATTATGTGGATTTGGTGTGACTCAACTGTCTACACTTACATCTTCTCCTTGAATTCAAACTGAAAGAGATTATTGGTAATCTTTGCTCCACTCTGGCCAGAGAAAACAAACATCTTGTCTCTGCAAACAGCCACAGGGAAATTACAGCATGAAGGAGGAATTTCACCGCTTTGTTCAATCTGAAAGATAACGAAGTTTAAAATTTGAAAGGTATTCTTGTAGTGCACAGCTACACATGTTGAGTGTGCTGCAGGACCTCGCAATACATCAGCAGATAGACAGACCACATGGCAGCAATGTGTGCAGACAACCAAGTCCCTGTAAATCTGGCTACAGGTAATCAACTAATGCTGTGCTTACACGTCTGCACAGATTGATTTTGCCATGGATAAAAAGGGTGGGAGGCCACATTTCTAAAGCCCCAATACTGTGAGGATCAGGACTCTGATCTTGACAGCCAGCCAGCAAAGCTCTCAGTCTGTGCATGGTAAATGCAGTCCCTATTTATAGGGGGCACCGCAAAGCCACCGTGGGCAGCCTAGGTCCGGTTCTCAGATTCACAAGCAAAAAAACTCTCATATATGCTTGGTTTTCAAAATACACAAACAAAATCAAATTGGAACTGTTTCTTTTCAGCTGTGTGACAAATACATTCTGAAAAGAGAGCAGTATAATCCAGCATAGGAAATTCTAAACAATTGTGTATGAAAACCAAAAAAGAAAATTCTATGTGTTAGTTTAAATTAAAGCTTCTTACCTCTTCCCAGCATGTTAGCTCTCTATCCTGCAGGCCGATTGTCCACATATCATTTAACCTGTGTGATAACACAAAAAATGCTTGCTTTGAAACAGTTTATTTTTAGTAATTTTTAGCTCATAGAGTTGAAAGGACAGAGATCCTATTTTATCAGCATTCCTTCTCCTGGACAGGAAGAATCTCCTACTTCCACTAACAGAAAAAATTGTTCTAATCTTTTTGTCCTACACCTAAATTTTATACCACCACCTAAGCCTGCTTTAGCATCTTTCTGGTTACAAGTATACTACAGTTAAACAGTTACACACAGCAACTCTGCCCGGAGCTTAAGGATTTGAGCTATTTAATCTTCAGGATTTTTACAGAAATACCCCTTATGACCCTGCCTTCTTCCACCCTTCCCTGCTAAACCCTGAGACTGACCACAGTAATTATTTATGCGGCTGAATCCTACCTCAAATACATAAAGGAGGACGAAGTGGGTAACCTGACACATCACTGACTGCTACGTATCTGACTATGCTTTTCCCAGTACAACTTACTCACAGACAACTACAGATGCTTCCTTTGTTCAAATCTGCCTGGAGGCTCATGTTCCACAAAAAGACATTTTTAACACGATTAGACATATTTAACATAAATTAGACAGCTCCTCTCACCCAATTCCTCCTTCCAGCTACCCGAGGTCCTCGGGGAACTTCCTAAGCTGGAACTGAACAACTCCACAGAGTCATGCATCTTTCTCCAATTCCTCCTCCAGAAGTAAAGAAAAGATCCCATCTGTTTTTCCAATTAACAGCAATTCTCCCGGAGACTCTGAGGAGCTGATAACTTTTCTTCAGATTCTCCTCAGAAGAGGAGGCAACCCAGCACACTGAGGCAGCTCCTAGTTTGTGACAATCTCTGTATGCTCTCATGATGCAAATATTGTGCATCAACATAAAATACTTCTCAAGCTCATCAAGACAGAAAAAATTATGTGTTCAGAGTTGATTCTTCCCTGATAGACTAACAGCAAACGCAAAGAGCTGCCATCTGGGACGAAGCACCAGACTCCCCCTAACTTCTCAGTACCACTCATTTCCAGCCTTTTCCCATCCAAAATCTCATCTCCCTTCAACCTAAATAATATCACTTATTTTCAGAGAAAAAGCTGACATGTTGTTCTTAGTTCTGTCATATGACTTCACAGAAAATCCACGCTCTGTTCTATAAGTCTTCAGCAACATCAGAAGGCCTGTGGCGGATATCTTTTGAGAAATGCTCATTTGCCAAATTTCAAAGATCATTTAGCATCTTTACAACCAAGAACGCTGTCAAATTATACATCCATAGCCATTCTGAGTCACCAGATTTTTAGGTTTTAAACACATACTTATATGAACATGAACTGGTGATTTGAAAAAATGCAATGCTCAACAACAGGCTGGGTTTTGCAAAGCTCCAGTTATGTGTTTAAATCACTTAGTACATGAAAATGTCTCCATAGAGGGGAAAAGTGAGGGACTGGGATTTTACAAAAGCACCCAAGGAGAGAGCAATCCCACCGCATACCGTGCATTGCCGTCATATCCTGCAAAGATCCACAGCTTGTCACTATACACTGTTGCACCATGAGCTGACCTCGCAACTGGCAATCTGCAATTGAGAAAATTAAGGAAAAAAATTCTTAAATCACCTGCAGAGGTGCTGCATGAAGGATCTGCATTACATGTAAGAAGAATAAAGTCCTCTACACAAAATGGCTTCAAGCCAAGAAATTGCTTCTGTCATACATCCTCAAAACACACAGCAACCTCTGAAGGGTATGTTTTAGAATTTTAAACTCTGCTTCCTTCATTAGAGAAAAATTACCTCAATGCATACAGGAAAAAAAAAAGAAAAAAATCCCAACTAATTCCTTGTCAGGCCTCAAATACTCTTGAAGTATTTTATGGAAAGCAGCTACATAGTGGCACAGTTAATAGCACTATCACTATGGCAAAGTGGCAATCCACTTGTGCTGTAAAAATCCCATGCATATTTTCACGCACTAAGAAGGTGGAACACATAAATGAGACCTGGGACAGAGCTCACAATGCTTAGTTGGGATTGTTTAGTGGGGCGTTCCTGACATGCAGTGCCCACAATAAAAGATCAAACCTACAATTTCTCTTCCCCAGTCTTTGTTGTTTTTACTAAATCAGCCAAGAAGTGCTGAACAAAACTGTGATGCCACAGGGCCAGTAGATGCAATGTTAGCTTGTTCGAGGTCCTTTGTGAAGTATGCACACTTGTAATTGTGGGGAAAGACAAGGACATTTGAGTTCATAAAATATGAATAAGAAATGTCGGAAGTTGTTAGAATAACCAGGAGGAGAAATTACTAATGTGGTCTATGTTCTAAAACATAACATATGCTCATCAGAGGCGAGCAACAGTAACTTAAGAATGGACTGTGCATTCCTCATCCCTTTCTACAAATCACATTAACAAATGTTCCTCTCCCTCCCCCCACTAAAACCAGCATTTCAGAAACTTCAAATACATAATGAACTGCAGATAAAGACATAGTATGTCCCATACGTGGGTGTGGTAAACAGGAAGTAGTTGGGTCAAAATCAGTGTCACGGATAACATCCTGAAATGGGCACAATGTCAACTTTAAGAAGTAACGCGTTACTGGTTTTGATTTTGCCTTGGAAATCTGAATCTCAGGAACCTGTGTTCAACAGATCCAAACACATACCATCAACTCATTCATCTGCTTCTGAATTCATTTGTGTGAGCATGCATCACCTTAAGGTGCTTCAAGCAAGTGCGTGCATTTCAGAGCACTCCAAGAAAGTCCAACTTTAACCAGAAAAGAATGTGTAGATTTAACTACAAATAAGCTTCAAACTGGTTTCTGATAAAACTAAATTGAAACTATGAGGAATCAACAGATTTCATGCTATCCTTGACAAAGAAACAATTCAAAAGAAAAAATTTCTTTTGCTCCCATTCCTTCTGTCACAGAAATGAAAGGTGAAGAATGGATTTTGGTCAAATTTCCAATACAGTACACACTGGAATGGAGGCCTTGCAAAAATACTCCTTCAGAACAGAAGATAGTTTTCAGAGAACTTTAATCAAGAAAGTATAGCAGAAATCGTCCTGCAGCCTTAATGTTAGCCTTGTAACTAATTCTAACTGTGCCATTTTAAATGTTTGCTGAGTTACGCTCAAGTCCCCTTGAAGAGTGGGGTAAAGATGCCAGCTCCTTACCTTCCTTCAGTCTTCCACTCTGTCCACTGTCCAGTTGCAAACTTATATTCAAAGAGATCATTTTTATTCTTCAGGTTGGAATTGGAATAAATGTCTCCAGTATAGCCACCTGGGCAACAACAATTCCATTAGACTCAAACGCAGCAGAGCATACACACTTCTAGCCATTATATTAGAAGAAAACTTAAGTTTAGATTGCACAAAGAGAAGGTATTTAGCTCATGGACTACTACAGGCGGGAGACTTCTCCTCCACTCTTACCCCTAAAGAAACACTATGGTAACGAGTTTCAAGTCTTCTTTACTTTAGAGAAAACAGCAAAAGTATTTCCAAGCTAAAGTTGAAATCACAGTTTGCCATGAAAAATACCGGACTTGCTACTGAATAAGATCTTTTGACGCTTCCTAAAAATATCTCATTCTTTTTGCAAAACAGTACCAGCACATTTATCATTCCAAGCACGCATAACTGTAATCTGCCACTGTCTTACCAAACACAAACATGCTGCTCCCATAGACCACAGCTGAGTGGTGATACCGCGGTGCTGGCGGGGTCCCCGTGGTAAAAGCCCTGCACAACATTTAGAATAGCAGCAATCAAACACCCTTGTCGTGCTTCAGGCACTCAAAGTTCTCAAAGTTATTGTGCAGATTCAAAAAAGAAACAATTCTTGAAAGTTACTCTGCTGTTCCCAAGTGTTTTCACTAGTTTTGGTTTCTTAATTATACTGTCTAAGATTTTATGACAGACTTTGCGCTATAAGCATAAACGGTTACAAACATGATGTTGCTGAAATCTGTTTGGCAGAGATAGCGAGTGAGGCACGGGTAAGACAACACAGACTGCACAGGCCAGAGCAAAGACATCTGTGAGCCCCCTTGGCACCCTTCCTGTCCCGAGGGGCTGCAGCAGCCCAGTCCCTGTGCCCGCGCACCCTTTCAGCGCTCTCGCAGGGTGTGCAAACAGTGGCAACCCAGGGCTCTGTCCATCGCTGTGCTGCCCAGCATCCCCTCGCTGGCAGGAGCTGGGCACTCGACGACCTCCCTGACAGCTCAGCCGCACAGCAGGCTCCAGAGGTCAGCTGTGACAGCGCTTGGGTGGGGGGTGATGCTTCCCCCGGGATGCTCTGGTAGAGCCCACGACTTTTACACCTGAGCCCGAGGTGCTGAGGAAAGAAGAGGCACCTCCCAGCCCTGGAGGCAGCCCTGCAGGCAGAGAGGGGCCGAGCCAGGAGAGCACAGCGTAGCCCACCTGCACCACGAGCAGTCCTTCACGTCGAAGCGCAGCAGGTCGTTCAGCATCGTCTTCCTGCGGGGAGGAACGGGAGAGGCGGCTGAGCCGGGCCGCGGAGCCGGCGAGGGGCTGCCCCGCTCCCCTCAGGCCCCGGGCCCGCAGGCCCGACTCCCCTCAGGCCCAACTCCCCTCAGGCCCGACTCCCCTCAGGCCCCGGCCCCGCAGGCCCGACTCCCCTCAGGCCCAACTCCCCTCAGGCCCGACTCCCCTCAGGCCCGACTCCCCTCAGGCCCGGGCCTGCTCCCCTCGGCGCTCGCTCCCCCCGCTCCCGCCCCTCTCCCCACAGGCCCGCCGTGGCCTTACCCGTTGTCCCCGCCAAAGACGTAGATGGCGTCCCGGTAGGCCACCACGGTGTGCTTGCTGCGCCTGCGGGCGGCAGAGAGCGGCGGTCAGGAGCCGCCGGGATACTCACCGCGCCCCCCGCCCCGGCCCGCCGCCCCCCGCTCACCGGGCCCCCACGAACTCGTCGCAGGGCGGGAGGCGGCGCCACCGGTGCACCGTCTCGAAGGGCCCGAAGTTGAGGGTGAGGTACTCGACGCTGTCCGAGCAGCTGTGGTCGAAGTCCACGCTCGGCGCCACCTTCGAGCGCCCCGCGCCGCCCGCGGGGGCTGCGGCCGCCGCCATGGCCCGCGCCAGCCCCGCCGGCGCCCAGCAAGCGCGGGGCCGCCCGCCGGACTGCGGCTCCCGGCGCGGCTGCGGGCTCACCGCCGGACTACAGCTCCCGGCGTGCCCCGCGACCAGGGCTTCCGGCGCGCCGGCCGCGCCCCCTTGGACTACAACTCCCAGCAAGCACCGCTCCGAGGGGGAGGGCGCCGCGGCAGCAGCAGGGCGGAAGGTCGCAGGTTCGAGGCCCGCGCCCGGCGGGACCGAGGCGGCACCGGGGCTGCCTCTGCAGGACTCAGAAACCAGGCGGGTTTACACGTTAAAAGAGTTTATTTGTTAATACAAAACACCAACCCAAGAACAATACTCATGAATATACATAAAGTCTCGTTCCAGGGTCAGAGCTGAGCTATCGACTAGTTCAATTACAGGCTGTGGCTATCGCAGCGTGATGCTGTTCTAGCAAGGTAACACCCAGCGCGCGGACCACCATCGGTTCCTCCCCACCGAGGACCTGCGAGCGGGACGCGCGTGGGCCAGGCACCCGTGTGCCCAGGGCTGTGCTGTAGCCTGCATCCCACCCTTCAGTTTTAATTTACTTTAACAGGGAGCTTGTATTTCCTAACACAGTGTTAGTAACCTTTATGACTGTTAGTTTCTTCTCAACTGTAGACAAGAAGAGTGCGCTGCACCTCGAAAACAGACCTCAGACGCATCTGCGTAGAGTCCAGCGTTTTTTATCCCAAGCAATCGCCTTGTTATGGGTCAGGGTTGCTTCAGCAAAGCTGACACCCCTCCAGCAAAAAAATCTTGTTTAGAGATACATCATGGAGCATTCAGAATTTTGTTAGGAAGAACAGTGAGAAAGCGTAAGGGCAAAGGAGTTACATCAGAGCGAGCACCAGCAGGACCAGGCAGAGGTCCTTCAAACCGTCTCCCTTGCACCCTGTCGCTCTCACATTTGGCCTCTTTCTAGGGGAAGCGTGAGTCACAGTATTTCTTCCCAAAAAACACTCTGCACACCGTGAGTTTCCTCGCAACAGTGTGCTGCACAGCTACGCTGTTCCTGTGCCCACCATCTCCAGGCTCGGGTCCAAACTCCGTATCTTACCCCAGCTCCTGTGCAGCGGCACCGTGCCCGGCCAG
Source organism: Gavia stellata (assembly GCF_030936135.1). Classification (NCBI taxonomy): domain Eukaryota; kingdom Metazoa; phylum Chordata; class Aves; order Gaviiformes; family Gaviidae; genus Gavia; species Gavia stellata. Next base: position 789,202 of record NC_082623.1, on the reverse strand, counting down.
CTCAGACCACACATCAGCTGATGCCGCAGGAGGGAGAGTGCAGAGCACTGGTCCCCAAACGCCACTGACCCCCCAGTCTTTCCCTTCCCACCAGCTACACTCCTGGAAAAGCCATCGATACCTGCAGATCAAAGAGCAAATATAACCAACACACTGAAGAGCTCCAACAGGAACTCTACAATGTAGCCACTGGCCCATCTACTTTTGGCACCTTGCGATCGCAAAGAGATCCTTTGATTTCTCAGTTCCGGGTGAGGAATGGGATCAGTAGTACTAGGTTGCTCTCATTTTTCATGGTCTTGTTGAAACCCACCATCCAACTTAACTAAAGCAAGCACCGCAAAGGCACACACCAGCCAACCCCCGCCAGAAAGCACGCGAACCCCACCAGCACCTCTCCACGAGCCCTGGCTAACCAGACCTGAACGTGCTCCCTTTACAACTGACACCCTAAAACACACCTAGATGCTTCCAGGTGTTTGGTATTCACTTACCTCCAAGAATGGATGACTGGTTTTGAGCCTTGCTGCCAACGCATGGGGCAAAACCAGACGGTCCTACCTCTTCCCAGGGCTGGGACTGGTCACTCTGAGGACACTCACTTCATCCTTTCTGTACAGCTGTCAGGATACACCTCTGCAGCCATCTATTTCTAGTTTGGTTTCCTCAAGAGACTGCACTGTTTAGTTTAACTTGTTGGCCCTTTATCAGTGAAAGCTGAGAGACAAATGCCTCAAATCAGAATTCCAATAGACTTTAAAAAAATATAAAAATAATGTCTAGGTAGACAACAGAACCACAGCATTCCCACTGAAGAGAAGGCCATGGCACAAAGTTTAATTATATATTCTTATACACCAGAGAATGCACAGGGAAGAAAGATACCGCGACACAGCTGCAGTGAACCTTTTGATCAGAGCTTATGCCTTATTTAGACAGACACACACACAAAAATAAGACTTCAAATTCTGCTTCTCCTAGAGCTATTCATACAAAACCATTGAGAATTCAAGGACGGGTCAGTCTGCGGCAAATGGTGGGGATTCTCCCTCGTTCCACCCATTCTCCGGCACAACGTGAGGGGTTGGGGTGGGAGAGGGGAGCAAGGTCTGCTTTAGAATTCAGGGTTATTTTACCATTTTCCCCACACATGCTAAACAAATTGTGCCATCTTTTTGTGTTAAAAAGTTAATTTATTATCCCCTCCTGGTAAAAAAGTGAAAAGCTATACGCTGGTAGACCAGTAAGATACAGAGTTACTCCAGCTCTTTGGAGGATTTTAGATACAACTTCGAAGCATATTATTCCACAAAGGAACAGCAAGTACCTTTCTTAAGAAAGGAAACTCTATAATGGGTCAGCCTTTTTCTTTTACGCAGAAGAAGATGTATCCATTACAGGACTCCCTTTCTGTCCAGATGACTCCTGCAAAATACCCTAACATCCTCCGGGCGGCACATACAGAAAGTCTCCTAAGGAGAAATATGTCTTAAAAAAGTGACTTCAGGAAACAAGTGCAAGGTCCTTTTAAATCTGTTTTATAAGAAGGATACCAATGTACATTTTAATAGTTTTATTTTCATTTTCCCCAAGGGGGAACCAAAGGCAGAGAGGTGTTGTGAGATACATCACGCTGTTCTTATGGGTAAATCAATTTGCAAATGTTATTTTACCACTCTATAAAAATACACACAGGAGTGTGAAGGAAGCAAAGTTGTTCAGAGTGGCTGTCATGGAGCAAATATGTTAAATACAATCAGGTTTTTTTTCCCTAAAAATTGTGGCTCCTTCTGTTCTGTAAAACCAAAGTCTTTAGTAGCCACATGCCACAGGAACAGAAATTTAAGTGGTAGCTTCCTTTGAGCATGTGCACACAAAAGCATTAGTAAAGAACTGCTCCCATGGGACTAGACAGCAGATGTGAGCGACAAAGCCCCATCCACAACAGGAAAGAAGATATGCATTCAGTTTTATTGTCTCAGCTTCCCATCCAAACTCCTGTAAACAGGTTCCATACCATTCTGGCATCCCAGGTAAGAGAGGCTACAGTTCTATAAAAAGAAGTCACGCTGTAAGATCAAGATATTTACCCTGTATGTGTTATGCAAGCGCGAAGAAACCTTCCAATTTCTCAAGATACATCCAAGCAATCTGTAAGTGACCCAATTCCTTTCTCTGTCCAACTGTGCTGTGGGAAACTCAGTTAAGTGCCTCTTCACAGGTAGAGACAGTTTGCTTTTAAAAATATTAAGGACACATTATTTTTTTTTATCTTTAAGAACTTCCTGGAAAGTTACTGTGGAAAATGAAAGTGCTCCCATGGTGAGACCAATGTGCAAAGCTCTACAGACTTCTGTCCTTGCTGTTTTCTTAGTATTCCTTCCCTTAGCAGATTCACGGTAAGATGAGGCTCAATACATCGCAACGAGGCCATCATCCACCTGTAACAAGCAGGTAGACACTGGAAAATGTTTTATGTTTAATCATAAAACGTGGAATAAGCCAAAAAAAAAATTGTTCAGATATGATCGGGATGGTCTCTTGAGTGCGTTTATATACCAATGGCCTGTAACACTCGCTTTTCGTTCTCATTGAGGTGGTCTGAAAACATCGCATAGCAGGGCTGCTGTGCAAACTGACAGAGGAAGTCGGTGAGATAGGCCTGAAAGGAAGACAGAAAGACCCAGTTAGCATCGCATCACGTTGGAAATTCTGTTTCTTTCACGTACCAAAAGACAAACCTCAACATGCACCAAGAAAGACAAAGGGATTGCATGGAACAGAAAAGCGATGCAGAAGGAAAGGCAGCAGCAGAGGGGAAAGGCTGATAAATGGCTGCCAGGTGGTGGTAAAAAGCAGGAGCAAAGTATCATACAGGGGCTGTGACTGGATGGGAGCCTCTCCCAGCAGAGTATGAAATTCTGTCACATTCAATCTCCAATCTACTTCTGACTTCAGCAAATAGCTGTGAAGCTCATGGGTAGAAAAGTCTCATCTCCCTCTGTTCAAAAAGTTTTGTTCATTCACATTTCCAAGTTACAGATATTGATCCAATAAGGAAAAATAGCTCCAGGCATTCTTGGAATATTCAGCACTTCCCAAAGTAATTTCAATGACCTAAGTACATTTGGGACAACAATCAATAACTGGTGTTTACAGTTTTTTAAAGTACAACATAGAAAAATTAAGTTTATAAAGAATGATAGGAATCTGATTTTAAAAACTCATTCTAGAGCATCACCTGGAGATCTATTTGGTAAAGAGGGTCCTTTAATGCATCTGGATCGTCCTCTTCATCATCTTCATAATAATCCTCATCTGTCAGAGGCAAATCAGCAGGTTTTAGCATCAAACAGAGCAAAATATCTCAGGAAGTATTCTATTAGACTACCGTTGAGATCCAAGGATCCAAAAAGAAATTGTTTCAGCACTGTTGGGTGAAAAAATTTGTATCCAGAATATTTGCTCCTTAAGTTCAGATGATTAGAAAACACGACACCCCAGAACAGGAAGGGTCATAGTGGGAGTCTCAAGGAATGCACAGGTGAGATGAGCATACACGGATACTAGACAAGCAGGTTTGTTAGTTTTGTGCACTATTGTCTTACGCCTTAACCTTATGTCAGGGTGGCACATTTCCAATTCTGTGCTAATGTAAGTAGTCTCCATTATTGTATTTGCCTGTAAGGTTCTCTCTTCTAAGACTATATGCAAACTGAAGAGCAGAGGAAAGGAGATATTATAGCCGCTCCATCTTTATGCGGCTATTATTTCTCAAGGTCACTCCACAAACAAGCTCATCCACTGCTACGACACTGTCATTCCAAGGTCCTGTCTACATCTTTAAGCATCAATTTTCTCCTTAGAAGAAATACCTACATGAATGCCACAGCACCATGAAGCCTACGCAGCATTTGAACTCTCAGGTGAAAAATGCAGGTATTTAATCATGGTGTTAGTCAAAGACATGTCCCTCTCTTACAGAAAAGAGTCTTTATTCAAGATCGCAGTGTAATATTGCCTTCCCCTTGCCTACAGTCTCTGTTGAGCTGCTGTCAAGGAAAGAAAACTTTGATGAGGATGCCATCTACTCTATTTTCGCTTTGAGTAAGCACTTTAAAGCTGTTACTTACCATACTTGTTTGTGGAAAGAATATCTGATAAGAACTGTCCTGCTAAGCCTTCATCTTCATCCTCATCCTCTTCCTGATCCTCCCACATATCATTGGAATCATCTGTTTAGAAAAACAAAAATTTATAGAAATAAACAAAATCCAAGAGGTCCAGCCTGCCAATCACTATATAGGGGAATGTATCGTTTTTAGACAAACACCCCTGCTCATCTAGGTGGATGAAGGGAAACACCTGCAACCTCTACCATCCCTTTGGAACGAGTAACTCAAGAACTGGAGCTATGCAAAAAGCAGCTGCAAGAATGGATGCCCGAACTAGGGAAGAAGAAAGGCAAACCAGATACACCAAGAAAGGATAATTTTATTGGCATATGGTCAGATCCCATCTACCAAACTGGCCCAAAATAATTTTCAGGTTTAAGAATACACAACACTGACTGATTTTATCCTTTGGATCACTATTTAAGCCTTTGTAATTACAGATATACTATTTACTATTTTGAGTTTCTTATTACTATAAACGCTTCTGAAGAGATTACAAAGTAGATTCAAGCCATGCAAAGAAGAAAAGCAAACCCAGCATTTTACCTTGGCTCCAATCTGCAGTTGTCTGTCTAGATGCATTTGCTTCCATCGCATTAGAGAGTTCATTTATTATTAATTTTAAGATTTTTACTAACAAAGGAATGTTTGTCCAGCGTTCAGGATCTGTAAAAGAAAAATATATATTAATATTGCTTTTAATAAAAAGTTGTTAAAAACAGGCCTTCTTTTTTGTGGTGGCTGTTTTTTTTTAATTTTACCATACATTTAAAATGCTCACAGACGAGCAAAAACTTCCAGGTTGGGAGGAAAAAGGGACTGACAAAAAAACCCCAAATGTTCCTTCCATATAACTTCAGAGCTAGATTTCCAAAGATCTTAACTGCAATATCAAATCTTGCATATTTTGAATGAAGAGAAGGCATAGTTAAAATCTTCACAGCTGAATTAATTTGCGAGTCTACTCAATGAAATCATAGTTAGAGATGACTTCATTAAGCATTCTTCTCTAAAGTTATTGCTGCACATCTACCAGTGCTTTCAAGTAAATGAGCAGCGCAGCACTCCAGTGCATGGCTCTGCCCTTCCCGAGACACCACAAGCTCCAACTTTTCCTCACCAGGGCTGTTGCAAGGCCTAATTATTCCATAGGAATACCTAGACAGTGTTTTTGTCCTTAATTGCAAAAGCAAAGATACTATCAAATAAAGAAACTGGGTTCACTAGTTTTAACTCTTCAGGTGCTCAAATGCTAGCAATTAATGTTCTTCTGTCTGACTAGACAGGATCTGAGTTTGTTCGGGTTTATGCTGTTTGGTGTTTTTAAGTGTTTTGTGACTACTACTTACCTCTTACACTCCTAGTGCTTTTCCCTCTTTATTTCCTTTACTAAGTGTTAGTGCATCACCCCAAATCCCCTGAGCCTATGACAGCTGAAGGCTTGAGGAGCACTGACTGCCTGGATGGGCCGCCAGTTTGGATCTGTACAGCCATTACATCCTATCCTGCAACTGGTTGTGCACAAGTTCTAGCACAGCAAGTTGCAATCAAGGTTTTGACTAACCACTGAGGACAGCAGCCCCCCAGTGTCTTCCCCCTGGGGTTCAGTCCCCAGAAAAAAAAAAACTGTCCACTGCTCTCTCCAATTTAATATATGAACCTCTCTACAATAATCTCCAATCAAGGATTTTGGGTTCAGCCAATTAAAAATATGACAAGTCTTATGCAGGAGACTGACCAAGCTTTCCTTAAAAGCAATCTCTAACTTGTTGAAATCATTGCTGATATTTGTGAAAGTCTCATTAAAAAAAATACCATTTTTAAAAAAAATCTCTGCATTCACTGAACACACTTTCCTCTCAGCAAAGCTACTAGGCATCATGAATTTATCAATTCTATCTCATTAGATGGAACAGGATGACACAAAATAGCAGTGAATAACTCCCTATCCCATAATCATCTCATCCACTTATATGAAATCAGAGACATCAGCAGTCTTCCAAATCAGTCTTTGGCAAAATTAAAGCAAGTAATGGATATGCTAAGTACATGATGTATGGAATAGCTCTAAAAAATAACATACACTTTCCGTAGGAAATGTCTCCCACAGCTCTGTGTGATCTGCAAGATCTATTTTATGGCCTTTCATAGCATCTACCAACAGGAAAAAAACAACTTGTCAAAACCAGCAAAATTATTACTTACTTTTGGCCGACTTTGACCGTGTCCGTATTCCCTCATCCATATTAAATATTTCTTCTCCCTTTACCCTAATGTCCTGAAGTCGCTTGTCATCTGTGTTGATGCCATACTGAAGAAGTTTACACAATGCTACAGAGCTGGAGAGCAGGGAATAGGAAAATTACAGATGAGAATGTACCTAAACTGCCTGGCTTTCACAGTGAACCGTTAATAGGGAACACATCTCCAGAGCAGACATTCAGATGCCCTTTTTTCTACGCTTTTGCCAAGAAAAAGCATTACAGAATTTTCCTATTTCTCCTGCTTTATATCAGCATCCAAAACTGGACTCATCTCCTGACCTGCACAGCAAGCCAAAAACTGACGCAGCTTCAGATTGAACACTAGCAAACAGTGCATACATAACATTAAAGGTTTTTTCCAATTCAGAAGGGCCACGAAGTTAAACACACTCCTGAAGTATTGCGTGCAGATGAAGATGGAATTAAGAGGAAAGCAGCAGCAAGAGAGTAGTAATTTGGTTGATCTGCAGCCATGAACATCTACTTTTCACCAGTCTCAAAGCTCTTTTTCACTTCTGGTCCTTCACAGCTCAGCTACACTCAGACCTTCTAGCTTGCTCCCTCAGTATCTTCATGTGTTCTTTCCATCTCTGCTGCTCAGATTTCTACGCCACACCTTCAAACCTTCTCCAGCTCCAGGCTGTTTTCAAACCATACTGAGGATGACTTTGGCTCAGGTTAAGGCCACCAGTTCACACTTGGCACTCTTAAAACTCTCTCCTGGCTCCACAAGTCTCAAACTGAAGTTTGGGAGCTCCGTGGAACTTGCTCTTTTCGTGCTTTCACTTCACATCCTCTTCTCTCTCCCACACTATGGCTCTGAGTTCCCATACTGCTGGTTTGGACCCAGATCTTACATGCCACTGTTGAGTTGCCCAAAGTCTTCCCATCCTTTCATCATGCAAGTCAAGAGTAAATAGCCACTTCTTCAAGCTGCCGCTCATCGGGATGGGGACTGATGCACACAGAAGGTGTCAGCTGTCTTCACGTTCCTTTTACTAACTCTAAACAGCAGGGTCCTCCGAGCAGGCATTGCTTTTCTTCAGTACGCAGAAACACTAGCATTTTCTAATGCATGATAAGCATCACCGTAAATAATTCAAATCAAAGTGTTTAATACAGTTTGGAGCCCTCCAAGTCATCTGTACACAAATAGCTCTAATCTTGGACAATACAGAGACAGCACTGAACAACATAGTTTAACCTTGTTCTCCCTGTCAGCGTCAGCCTTGGCTTTTTCCTGTGGCCATAAGCAGTCTCAGGGGATCCTGCAGACAACCCTGCTCTGTCAAAACGGGGATAAACCACTGCTCTTAGGGATGAAACAGACCAAGTGTGACCAAAACCAGCACCAGATCCCCAAATCAGACTGCCTCTTGTTCTGCATGATCATTCATGATCATTCACAAACTTCTATTTTAAACATGCTTTTTCTTATTATTTATTTCACAGGCTATTTGACTGCCTTATAATAATAACACGCCAACACATACTAAGAAGTGAGTTAACAGCTGGTGAGACTCTTGAGAATGGTCTGTTAGGCTTCACATTTCCAGAAAAATCAAAGACAGCAGCTGTGGCAAAACTGAAATTAATACAGAGCATTTCATGCTTTGGAATATAGTACTCAGCCTCCACCAGAACACAAATGTGCTCCTACAGCAAAAGGGAGAGAAAACTGTTTCAGTTGATTTCTTTATTGACTTTTAAGAGACCATTAAATCAACAAGAAACCACCAGATTCTCTTAGGAAACCCTCTACAATGCCCTGAAACTCTACAGTAGTCTATAAAGGCAATTTCAGGTCTGGAAGTTGTTCTCATCCCATTCACAGAATTTCAATCTCAAAAGCACTCCTGTGCTTGCAAGGGACACCCCCTTCCCCCTTGGGTCACCCTGCTCCAGCATAGAAACACCACTGCAAGAATAGCACTTAGAAGAAGATCAGAGATTGCTCCAATTACCACAGCTCTCCTGAGCTGAACTGACAGTGCAGGAAAAAAATTAATTCTGTCCAACGCTGGCACACACTAATCCAAGTCTGAACCCTTTTCTTCACACCCAATCCATTTACTTGCAATGGGATGATCAGTTAGCTAACGTTAACGCATGGATCCTGCTTATGAAAACATCCTACCTGACTTTGCCTTCGTATTGCCCATAGAACAAGTGCTGCCGGCTCATCCATTCAGCCATTACAAACTCCAAGGCAGGCTTGCCAGTTGGTCCGGGGAGACTACACAGGAACTCTAGGAGTGGTTCCAGTTGTGAGTGAACCAAGTGAGCAAACACCATAATCAAGGACTAGAGGGGGAAAAAGGAAACATTAGCTGTACATAATTTAATAGCTGAAAATGTTTTATCAAATATTAAAGTAACTGAGTTTTCTGCAAGAGTAGAGACTACACTTACCAACCCCAAGAGGAAGAGAAAGTATAACCCTCTGCAAGACACTCTGTGCTACAAGCAGGCAAAAAACTACTACAGTCAACAGAAGTATTTATCCCCCACCAAAAACCGCAGCAGGAATAAGTTTACTCACACCCATGCCCCAAACTAACAAACCTTCCTAAAGCAAAGATTAAAAAGCTATTTAAAAAATACTGGAGGTTGCACTTGACTTTTGACTAGCAAGTATATCATACAGCAACAGTCAGACACTGCAACTGCCCTCGTTCGCTCAGCAGACCAAAAGCTGTACACATGGTTCTATACACAGAGCTCTGAATCTACGTATATCTAGCGGAAACGCGGCTCATTATCAAGCTAAGGAACAGAAGTTATTGGTCCAGAGCCAGAACCCGTATTCTCTTCCCCTTTCACACCAGGGATTTCCCATCATCACCTCCACCACAGGACCACCCTTCTCCCACATCATCACATCATAATTCAGCAGCACTTTTCCAATTCTGAGTGCACTTTGAACACAAGTTTTAGGGAAAGAACTGTAAGTTTTAGAAAGGTTTTTTGTTGGTTTTTTTTTTTTAACAAGATGCAGTTTTACAGTCTGAGTCTTAAAGATCAGGAGTAGAATTCATATGCTGCCTATGTCTAAATGTCAGTCTCCAAGTCTGAGGGCATCCCTCTAGGCTTCCTTGGGGAAAAGCTGCCCACCTCCAGAGGTCTGTCTTTCAGGCTAACACAGGGAAGAGATTCAGCATTGTGAAAGGTTTGTTTCTCTTCCTCTGGCTACAGGGGCTTCATGTGACTGCTTCAGATTTAAGTTTCCGGATCTTTTAAATCCAAAAATAGGCAGTGAGAGCCATTCTGAACAGTTAATAATCAACGGTGTTTCCGAGGGGAAAAAAACCCCAAGACTTCAAGATTAAATCTGTGCTGACATCTGAATGGGCTTCTTGATTCACCATGTGCTGGCTTGAAAAATGCACATACAAAAATCAGAGAAATACACAAGATAAAAGGGTTAGAGCAGAGCGAGCCTCAGCCAAATGCCACAGGGAGGGCAAACATGGGATCTTGCCAGAGGCAGAACTCCTCAACAAGTGCCAGCAAAACGCCTTCCCCAGGTGCTGCTAAGGAACCAGGGCAGCCATCAGTAGCTGTTTTACATTAAGGACACAGACAAGAGAGATAGGAGAGAGAACGAAGACCACTGGGATAAAATCATTCCATAAAAGTGTGCCACTAGAAGTAGGTCAAGGCTAGAAGAGATGGTGATGCTCTGTCTGGCCTCTCATCTGATGCAGGCCAACTACATCTCCCATCCACCAAAAGTTCACCTTGTCTCAACTCCCAGCGTTTAACCTTCAAATACAGCACAAAAACATTCGAAAACATATGCTGCCTGTGCCACAACATCCATACTTGGGCAACTCTTGTCCCCTCTAAAGGTTCACTGCTTGCAAGCACAAGGTCATGAGGGACTATTTAAGGTGCATTAAAGCTTGCCCACAAGAACCTGGCTTACCCTGTAATCTGGACAACTCCATATGAGCAGAGCAGGCATTTTCCTGACTACTTCAAGAAGGTAATGTAGAACCTCCAATTGCAGTAGCCATAAATAATCAGCCACACATAAAAAAGACAACAATTTCTCTTCCTGCCACTTCTACTTACTCTCTTGGGTGCCCAGCCTGCTCACCTGCATTACACTGAGCGTCTCCGCTTGTTGCATTTTGCTCAGGATAGCTCTCAGGATCTGGTCCAGATTCTCTCCCAGCTCACTTCCTGCTTTCGAAATTAAAGTGGAGACCAGCCTGCCCACAAAGGCAGCGGTGAATTCTGAGGTCCTTGGATCTAGAAGCTGGCTCACCACCTGCATCACATACCACAGTCCATTGTGGCCTTGCTCATCATGCCATTGTGCAATTTGCTCCAACGCCACCGAGACGTATGCACGCAGACACTCGCCACCATTCTAAACAAGAGAATTATCATGTTAGAATTTCCCTTTCTAGATAAGGGAGCGGGGAGGCGTGGGAAGACATTTCCTTCCATCAACCCAAAAAGACCCTTAACCAAGATGAAAACAATGGGCAGACTGGTGTCATCTGTAAAAGATGCAAGCTCTCTAATGTGCAGTAAAATGACTGCCTAAATTTAAAAATAGTATCTACGGACTTCAGTTCATTATCAAGTACAAAACTCTTCACTGCCCAGGTAGCTCTCAAGATCATCTAGTAAATACAAAGACAACCTGCAGTTTTGTGCCAGCCTTGTTACCCAGGGAAATTCCAAGAGATTCTAACAAGTGAGAGATGAAGACAGCAAAATGTAGCATGAACAAAACACAAACCAGCAGCCAAGCTGCAATCTTTTTGAATTCTTCTTAAAACATAGATCCAGCAGAGCAACCAGCATGCTGGCCTCCAACCTCTTCTTGCTGGAATGTTGTTTAGGGAAAGCCATTTTTATGGTCTGTATTCACATGGCAAAGGGTAGCTGGCACTATAAAACTCCTTGCGTAAGGAATGAAAGCAGCTTTATTATTTATATGCCAGCTAGTGGCTGGAATGAAAAGGCACCCTGCATCTTTAGTCTGTGATACTTTTTCTTTCTTACTTAAACACTCTAAAGACGTCATCAGGTAATAGCAGAGCCTGCCCACAAGCACAGCTCACTACTGCTGTTTGAGATGAATCCTTGCTCTCCCTCCATCCCATACCTGTCTCAGTCAAAAAGAAGTTTGCCCTCCCCTTTGCACCTAAATGAGTACAGGAGAAAACTGCTAGAAGAGGAGGTCTAGCAGGTCTAGGAGGTCTTTTGCTTCCCTATGCCTAAGCGTGTTCCTGAAGACAGCCTCTGCCATTCCTAGGTGTGATTAAAGTCATTATGGGGGAGGAAAAGCAGTAAGGTTTGGGTTTTTTTCGTTTGGGTTTTGTGTTTTGGTTTTTTACGTGCCCTAAAATAGAAAAAAAGATCAAAGCTGCTGCTTTACTCACTCCAGTCCTCCAAATTAAGGAATGAACAGTAGAAGTCACTGCAGGCCCTTGAACAGCAGTACTTTCATGATAAACTGGAGGTGTCAGAGACTCCTGAGGAGCTGCCGATATAGCTATTGGCAAGCAAAGCCTGGGCTCCCTTAAAGGCTATGCGACCTGTCTTACTTGGTCACCTCTCTTGGACTTTCATAGCCCTGCAATCCTTACCACTCCCCACAGCGTTACCTGCATAGTAGCATTGTCATCTGTGTTCAAGCTGCACTGAGCCACTGCAGGGAATGCTTGGCAGATCAGGAGCTGGGACAGAGGAGGTTTTGTATTCCTCACAACTGTGGTCAATATATCAATAGAAGTCTGAAAGGAAAACACAAACAAAAGCACTGTTACAGCAGCAGCCGTAGTACACTAAGTCAGCATTACCCACCACTGGTCCAAGCATCAAAGGCGTAAACTGGAGGGATGCGAGCCAGTACTGCTCACATCATGATTTTACAGTCTAGAATATTTTTTTAAATCAGAGGACCTCAGAGTCATGCACCCACAGCATCACTGTATTTGACATGGACACATGGTGTACACTGTAAAAGTTCAAGGCAGTTCAAACATTAAAAGCAGTGTAACCACTTAAATACAGCAAGGAGTTTCACGGTACCCTGATGCGTGCTAATCAGTACAGCCAGAGAACTGTTCTAGCTGACTTGTTCCATTTTGTTTATATTGATTTGAATTTATTTTAATTACCCATGAGCGATCGTTACAGTCATAACAATCAATAGGCAGATTATAAGCATATTGATAAAGATGTTTATGGATTTAATTCTGTACAATCATTCTACACAGTCAATGCTTAATCTTTTACAAGGGGACTTCGTATAGAAAGGACAAACCTGCATAATTTATCTCCAGCAATTTATACATACATGACGTATAAATCAGAAAAAGCCTTAGAAAAAGTGCAAGGAATAGTCGTGTAGCCTGTTGGAGAACATTCCACCAAAAAGAGGAGACTGTTACTGTGAAAAGATGGCTACGTCAAAGCAAAATGACTAGGAATACACTGCAGAGACTGGAAGAAGGCCAGAGGAGCAGTTTAAAGTTGACTTTTGGAAGCATCTCCCCCCACCTGCAGTTTGCCTTCTCTCCACAAAGAAACCTCTACCAATGATCAAAGTCATTGTTCCAAAGCAGTTTGAAAGCAACCTTTCTACTCTTTGCAGACCAGCCATCCTACATGTTAAAGAACAGGGAATCATCTCCAGCTAAGACCATGTACCACTGTAGCACTTACTGCACAAAGTCCTGCTGGGATCTTGTCAGCAGGGGCCTGCATGATGCTGACAAGAGTTGGTATTAGCCTCATCTGCATTGGACCCTGGCAGGCTTCTATCTGAGCTAGCTCCTTAAAGATATCTTGGGCAAGAGAAGCAACAACTGGATCTGGAGAGAGAAAGCACCATTTACTAAAACATACTAACAAACACATTTCAATTTTTGCTACCACTATTTCGAATAGGCAAAGCAGCAAGTTTCCCTTCTAGCTTTACGGCTGAATGAATCAATGTTCATTCAACTATCATTTATTAAGTTTTCAGCACCAGCATTCAGTAGCAAAAACAACTGTACTTTGAGAATGTAACTTGAATGCATACCATTACTGTACTTCAGAAATATTGCAATCGTGAAGGGGCAGATTTTGTTCTCCACGCTTGCTGTAAATGCTGCGTCTACCGTACAGACAATGCACAGCGTCTCCATCACAAGGTTTAGGACCTCTGAACTGAACTGAGTTGCCAAGTGGATCAGTCCATCAAGAATACTAGGAAGGAAAGGCTGCAACACATGGGTGCTCTCTGAGATCTTCAGTTGGTCACAATAGCTAGACAAGAAATTTGATACAAAAATACATATTGAATATATTAAAGTGATTTATACGTTTAAAGCTAGGTGATATATAAGGGGTTATTTCACCCCACTCATTCTTTTTCCTTAAGTTCATTCCTCTAGGACTTTTCCCCATCAGTCTACTATTCCTTGATCTCTCAACAGCTCAGCTATCTTTCCTCCTCATTCCATCCCCAATGGTTCGCAGAAGCAGAGTTGAGACAAATTATGTTAGAAGCTTCCACCGCCTCTTAGTAACAATTATCCCTTAAGAACTGCCCACCAATGGAGAAAATAAACCTTAAGGAAAACAACGGTCTGCGTGAGAGACCCACTGCTTACAATGTCTTTAATCACCATGTTCTAGAAGTGAGCTAAGGAAGAAAACAATTTCAGGAATAACTAAGTTGTAAGTCTCTGCCTTTATTCATTATCATTTCAGTGCAAATAGAAGACAAGGTGGTTCTGGGAGGTGGGGTGGGGAAAAGTAGTTCTTCTGCGTGTTTTTCATGGGGTTTTTGTGTATGTTGGTTTTTACACTAATGTTCAATTGTCACATTAGAATCAATACAACAGACCTTCCCTTTTTCTTCTTGCAACTTACTTACAAAAACAGGGTGCGAACACCCCCCCCTCCCCAAACATTCCTTATTGTTGTGATTTGCTCCACAAGCTCATATGATGTCATTCAGCCACCTTTGTGACTGAACAGGAGTAATCTTGGTTTCATTTTTATGCTTTCCATCGCTATCTAGTTAAGCTTCTCTTTGGGACTGTATCCATTATAACATTTTATTGCAGCCAGTCTTGAATCTCAACATCATATTCCTCATTAGAGTTATTCTATTTTGAACTTGCTTGCTTACACTTTTTAAGTTGACATCTATTTCATTCAAAGCAAATACTTCCACAGTCTATACAGAAATATTATCAATATTTTAACATACCAGTTTTATAAGTGTAATTTATACCACCTGCCCATGGAGCTTTGCAATATCTTAGGGTTTACTTACCCCCAGATAGCTCTGACTGCAGAGATTCGGACAGAAGGAGGCTGGGTTTCGTGTAGACCACTGACAGTAGCTTGCAGGAACTGCTGGATTAGTTCTGGAGACATAGCCACTGTAAAACGGCTGGCGGCCCACAGAGCACGACCCAGGAGAAAAGGAGATACTGAAACAAAACAAAAAACCCCACTGGTTTTAGAGTAAGTTTTATGAGTTTAAAATTACAGCTGCTTCCATCCATTATCCAAAATTTTGTCATCCCAGTAGGAAAATGGTAAGATATGACACAGAAGACCAGTATGCAGGCATACAAAGAATTTCTATTCATGGGCAGAATCCAGTTTATTTTCTCAGTTATTTCAAAAAATAATTTCTCATTTGTTTAAAAAAAAAAACTTCTTCCCCCAACTAGTTACACTTGAATTTGTTCATCAATACAACAATGCATGCTTTAGTGATCATCAAAACAGAAGTAAAGAAAGAGAATGAAGGCTTTTTCAGTAGTTCCTATTCATCTAACTCAAAATTCTGTCCCCAACAGCAGCAAACAGCAGAAGCTTAGGGGAAAGAATTAGAGAAACAGAGCACGTATAGAGGGATCTTTTACAGATTACTTTTCAAGTTTCCAGCCATCACCTTGTAAATACAGAACATAATGTTCAACAGCACCAGAGAAACAGTGAATACTCATTATCTACTCACCTGTTTACACTTATCAAGGTATGAGGGATCTTTATCGCACTTAACCCTTCTGCCTTTTCAGGCTTAGAGTATCCTTATCTATTTAGGCTATCCTCAAAAAGGTGATGCTCTCTATTTCTCAGCATCTTTACTGTCATTATTTACACTCCTGCAAGTATTAATTTTAAGATGAGGACATAAAAAACTCCATGCAAGATATATAGCAAGAGAAAAGCTTTGTTTTCTAAGCAAGTATTATAAAAAGCAAGATTTCTTTGTCTTACTACCATTACTGAGCATTAAATGGACATCCTCTGAGAGCTATCTATATACTGAATCCAGGAGCTCCTTCTAGAGCACAATAGCTCATTTACAACCCAATACCACATATTGTGTAAATGTGTGTGAATATATGTAAACAGCCGCGGTTGGTATTTTACATGCATTGCACACTGTGCATTTTGCACACTATTTCTTCATTCAAAATTAACTCAAAAATAGAAAAAAATCTCTTTGTAATATGCTAAACAAAGGTTTCTTTGCTGAAAGCATTCAGCAATTTGTTTTTCTGTGCTGACACAACTTAACGTGGACTCACCAATAACGCTCATATTGGCTTAAACTTCTCAAATTTTAATTATTTGCAAGGACTCTCAAAGTCCGACTTTCAACAATTCCTCTGACTTTCCTGCACACTAATGTAAGATAACATAGAAAGCAGAAGTCTTCAGAGGTCCCAGTAATAGGATCTCACTCAGCTAGGAATATTATCTGAATGCATGTGCTACGAATAGTCTCAGCCCCAGCATAAAGAAAATGGGATGGTATCTTGCTGCAGGAATTCTGAAGCCTGTTAAACACTGCTGGTGTCTTTCCCCGAAACCGATACAAGACAGAAAAACAGCTATTTTCCACCAAGTTGCCCAGGCAATCGCCATTCCATCTCCAAGCCCTACAGGATCAAGCATCCAAACAGTAAGTTGCAACCAAAGGCATAGTGTCCTATATTTAAATGACTTATACTAGACCTGGTAGCATGTGTGAACTCACAAGATAATATTTATGCCCTTTCACATGTACAATGTGCACAACTGCATTTCGCAACACCACACGCATACAGCAACCTGATTCATCAGACACTTTTTTTTGTAAGAGATTTCCAAGGTCTGGCACTCAGCAGTTACTCTGAGTAATGGCAAGGGCCAATGTACCTGAAAGGTTGAGGTCTGCAAGAACAACATTTGTCAGGAAGCCATGCATATCAAAATGTATTCTACCATTCTTCACACTGTCTGTAATAATAGACTTCACAGAGCCCAGGGCCAGCATACAAGCTTCATGTATTTTCCACCTGCAAAAGAATTCAGATGCCTTTAGGTTTCTCCCCCAACATCGCCTCAATAAATAAATAAAAATTCTGAAGTGAAACCATAGGAATGTTTTGGTCTAAGCTACCACAACTATTTTCTTGATCCCAAAACAGAGAATTTTAAAAGGCCCTGAAAGAAATGAAGATTTGCAAAACTCAGCACGTTGGGGGCTTGGAAACTCACCCAGGATAGGCAGCATTCTCAATCACTTTCTAAAATACCGGTTGAGTAATTGTTACTTCTTGTACCAATTTTGTTCCCATAATAAAAAAAGAAATGAGACTTTTCAATGAAGACTTACATCTCCAGCTGTGCCATACTTGATTATTCTATGTGCAGAAGCACTGTGATACCCAGTACATGAAAGGTTTAAAAATGTCTATTTTTGCATTACATTTTGTTAATTATGATGAAATAGGGTTATGGGCAAATACCACTTCTCCTTGGTTTTATTTGTCAAGCAAATAACCTACTTTAAAACATATCACAATTAAGGCAGATGGGGACTCAATGACCGATTTCTCTGACATTCAGTTGATGCTCACTCTACAGAGTGGCTGCTCTGAAACTAATATTTAAAATAAACACAAACACTGAGCTAATGCACTGTAAAACCAAGAGAGAATAGTTATGGAACAGCAATCAGGCACTCTTGCAGTTGAGCTTTCATCTCCTAGCCCAAGTAACATTAAAAATTGCAACTCCGAAGTTCTAAAATCGAACACGTACATCTGCATGCAGCACCTATATCTCTTCTTTACATCGAGTAAAAGAAGATATGCCTGAAATTTTGAGCTCAATTAACTGAACAGAAAGTGGAAGTATTGACAATTTCTCTTCAGATTGCATATAACTAATTATAGTTTCCAATGATATGTTTTAAGGAATTGTCAGACTCTGGAGGGAGGGAGCCTGGGGACAGCTGCCTTGTGCTAGGAATTGCTGAAAGTATTGCACACGAAGATTTCATTATCTGGCTCAAGAACTGCTGCACTTCCTTTTTCTTCTTCTAATCAGAGTTCTCAAATTTCATCCTTGTCCCTCAGCAGCAGTGTCACGAAAAAAAAGTGATTAAATTGTGCGGCACCCAATGCTGCAAAAGAGCTTGCCATTCATACCAGTGTGCTCCCTGCTGCCCCGTCTCCTTACCAGTGCTCAGCACCGTTGGTTTTAGCCTGCTCAGCTTCTTGTAAATGTCTTGTAGCTGCTGCAGCCAAAGCAGTTGCACTCTCATTCTGGAAATCAGCAGCCACAGCCTGCACAGAAGGAAACGATAACACTTATTTGTATAGACATTTAAAAGTTGGCCTTTTCTCCGAATGCCCTTCATGAAGCTAGGTTTATTAATTATTTTGGTTGCATCTAAATGTGGAACACATTTCATACCAGCAACAGATCCTGTGCAGCAATCCTCACTGTATAGGAAAAAGTATCATCGTCTTCATCCTCCACAAATTGTTGTGGATTTGCGGTCCAAACTTTTATCTGAAACAGAGAGGAGACAAGAAGAATAGGGTGGATGACTAATTCAGAACACCAAGAGTAAAAGGGAGCTTTTCTGTTCCCAGTAATCTCAGTTTTGCAAAACTACTTTCAGAATTTTTCTCTGCCATAAGTCATAGTCTTCAAGTGATTTTTCTTATATTCTATTGGAAAAACCTTTGAAAAGAAGACACCCTCTCTGTTTTGAGCTCATCTTGCTCTTCTCCTCCTCATTCGAGATCAGGATTTGACAGAACTAATGACTGACCTGGAATCAATGCTACACATTTTTATTGACAGATGAGGAATGGGGGAAGCAGATGAATCTTTAACAGAGTGCCTGTTTTTATACACACCTACCTGAACAAAAAGACGATGGCTGTCAGGCTTGGGAGGCCAGGAGCCATGTAGAATTTCAGTACAAATGATTTCACACCACTAGCACAATTTTTTCACTATCACAGAAACCTGGCTATCCCTTTCAGCATGATAATCCTAATTTTCACAGCATAATACTTCATGAAGGAATGAAGAAAGCAAGCTTGAGAGAGCTGTTCAGCCTGGAAAGGAGAAGGCTCCAGAGAGACCTTATTGCAGCCTTTCAATATATAAAGGGGGTTTACAAGAAAGATGGAGACTTTTTACCAGGGCCTGCCATGACAGGACAGGGGACAACAGTTTTGAACTGGAAGAGGGTAGATTTAGATTAGATTAGATATATGGAAGAAATTCTTTACTATGAGGGTGCTGAGACACTGGAATATGTTGCCCAGAGTTGTGGATGCCTCATCATTGAAAGTGTTCAAGGTCCGGCTGGACGAGGCTTTGAGCAACCTGATCTAGTGAAAGATGCCCCTGCCCGTGGCAGGTGGGTTGGACTAGATGATCTTTGAAGGTTCCTTCCAACCCAAACCATTCTATGATTCTGTGATTTGCTACCCACGTTACACCATTTAGGAACATTTGGATGTTATTGCCCTAACTCTTGGCACGGCGAAGTGACAGAACAGCCTACCTATTAGATTACAGCAGCTTCCATGCACTGAAACTCCTCCTAGGACATTAGCTGTTTTAAATCTCTCATCTCATTTGCTTCCTACACAAGACAAACATGCTCACCTGCTCCTCTGTGATCTGCATATAAAGGAGGATGTAATAGATCAGCTCTGGCAAAGCCTTCTTCACTGTGCTCTTAAATTTGTTGTTTTCCAGCAAGGCATGAACAAATTCAAATATGCTGAACACCAGATTTTCAAAGCCCAATACTTCACCTGAACAAAGAAGTAAGTGGGAAAAAAAAAAAAGCACATGACTGAATATGCCAACATACAGAAAGGCAGAAGTGAATACAAAAACCATGACTGAATATGCTAACATACAGAAAGGTATAAATGGGTGTCAAATATAATTACAGACTGTTAGCTTGTCTGACAAGATAATGTTTATTCTTACTCCTGGACTAGCAAGGGCAGCAGCAGCCCCAGGAGCACGTCTGACCTCATCACTTCCTGCTCTCTTCCCACCTCACCGCACACCCCTCATTAAAACTGATCAAGCTGTTTGTTTTTCTTTTGTCCTGTTACTTTTACCTCAAAATTCTTGCAGAACTCACTCCTTGAGTCATTAGAAAACTTAAATTACACAGCTTCATTGATCACAATCACATGTAACTTGCAAAGAAGTGATGGACACTGTATCTTCAAGCACGATCTCCTACAGTGTCTCAGTCACTGTTTTGACAACAATAATATTAGCTAAGTCCATTCTTCTTCAAAAGGGAAGGCAAAAGTGCAGTTTTACAAGTTCTTACCATCAGAATCCACAGGGTCCTCCACCTCTTCTGTGTAATTTACTTCTGTTCTCACATAAGTGGACCGAGTTAAGTAAATGTGCGTGTTTCTAAAGAACTGCATCTATTTAGGAATTAATCTGTTCCTATCTTAAAATTCCTGATAACTAGGGAAGTTTTCTTTCTTAAAAAAAAAAATCTTTGACTTTATGCACAGTCCCATGTTTCACAGAGATGACACACCCCAGGAGCTCCTGGCTTTGTGCACTGCCCAACTTCAAAGACCACTTCCACATCACTTTAGTACCTCCTTTAAATCATTTGATTCACTTAAACCAAATCCTCCAAGGTAACTCAAAACTTCATTTATGTTAAAACTTTGCAAGAACGGAACCACTCAGACTCAACTCTTTCCGGGGGACAATGAGCCAATTCAAGGCTTCACGGCTGCCGCAGGGTGAGGAGCAACCCCATGATCCCATGTGATACCTTACGTTGGCTCTGCTCCTCGTCAGGCCTCTCCATGAGCCTCCAACTTTGGCCAGTGGCAGAAAACTAACCTGGAGGTGGAGAAGAAGGAGGTTTCTTTGGGGGTGGTGAATTGAAGGTCCAACAAATGCCAGAGCAAACAAAAGGGAAGGAAGGACAAGACACTCCCCTTTTGCAAACAAAAAACTATTTTGTCAGCTCAGCTGCCAGCAGGACTGCAGTGGGAGTCAGGACAGGAGAGGGAGAAATACACCATCAAAAATTTAACAAACAGCTCCTTGTATTTTAATAGGTGTTTAAAAAACAAACAAAAATCCCCCCCCAAAAACAGCTGACCTTGAAACTAGACAGTCTCTACTTGCTCCAGAACTACGGCTACTTTTACGGTCTCTGCCCATTTTCACTCTACAAGAGCCTATCACCCAATATGCAGCAGAATTCTGAAACACAAGACTATGCAGGCAGCTTTGATTTAAAAAGGTCTAGATCTATGATCTCTAGGAGAACAGTCATTCTTACTGAATTACAGAGGAAAAGCTCAGTCAACCCTTATGCTATTATTGCAACACAATGTCCAATTCTGGTGTTTATATCAAAAATTTAGAAAAAACTACAAGAAGGCTCAGTATTCTACAGTTACTGCCTCATTATAAAAGGTTAAAAAAACAACTTTTGGATTAATGATACGGAAAGATTTGACCGGTCAGTTTGCAAGTATGGAAAAACTACCAACAGAACACCTCTAACATGGCCAATTGTGCAGCGAAATAATGACTGTTACAAAATTCAAAAGGCAAATCAACTTCAGCAGCAAGTGTAACCAGCCATTAGTACTTCTGTAGCAAGGGATATTGTAGATTCTCCTTTACCTGAAGTCCTTACATTGTGACTAGACACCTTTTTAGGAAGACAATTTTCACCAAAGAGTACCAGAAACAAAGCAGAGATCAGCCGCAATTCTACAGCTAGCATAACATGGGCACTCACATCGTTCATCATTTATGACTTTTAAGCTAAAAGAAACTTAATGGAGGCTACTGACATAACAGAAATATCTGGTACATCTACACCATAGATGCCTATATTCTGTCTGTCACAGCAGACGACACCATATACCATGCTCTTCAGCTGTGTTCAGGTCGTTACTGTGTATGAGACAGTTTGTCTTGTTCTATTCTAGTTAAGACTATTCACTACAAAGGATATAAGGCGGCACTTTCTGTAAGGGTATTCCAAACAATGGGCAGGATCTGCTGCATTGACGAAACCATGTGCTTCGGATAGTTTTTCACAAGTGCTGTCACAGCCTGGAACAAAAAAGAGTCTCAATCAGAAGCAAACAGGGGGAAACCATCAACAAACACTCAAATCATGGGCTGCTGTTTCATTAAAAATTGAGATAATCCAATGTCTTCCTGCCACCAAGGTCTCCTCCTCTCACTCCCGACCAGGTAATCCCCTCACTTGCGTGAACTCTGACAAACAGCCCCTCTTCGTATTTGCTTTTTGCAGGGACGCAAAGGGATAAGGTGAGATGGACAACTCTGGAAACGAAGACAATGCAATAATTTGGTGGTAAGGTGTAGACTCCAATCAGAAGTACATCACTGCACAGCACTGTCTGGATACGATTACCACCTGGAAGCTATCCTGTCCCAGAAAACAAACTCTAATATCAAGTACAACCAGACCACAGCCTATTTCCCACACTTCTACACATGCAAGCAACGCATCCATTTGCACATCCAGGGAATAGTTGCAGATGAGAACACCCACCCAGAGCAATTCTCTCATCCATTTCAGCTGCAGACATAGGCAGCTGTGCCGGTCCAACGTTGTTTTGGGAGCAGCTCAGCAGCTCTACAGCAGATTGCGCCTGGGGTTTCATGAAGCTGATTACCCTGATTTAGGGGAGCCCTTTCACTGATGCTTGCTAAAAAGCTTTTGGGATCCTCCAGGTGTCAGAGAACTCTCGCTCCACCTAACAGACACCGTCTTCTCCTGCAGGGGCACAGCTCCAGTTTTTTATATTGGTTACACAAGAGCCCCTCAAACTGCCTGACTGGCAGCCTCTGAGAGACATATGGGTCTAAGTTTGTTTCTATTTACCCAATCTAAACTCAACAGTTTGTCCAGTTTGTTTGTAGGATTGGGTACATTAATAGAAATAAAAAACAATTAATTCACCTTCCAGAAAAAAAAACACAAGCATTCTAATATCTGTATTGTGGCCACTGTGTCTGTCAAGGGTGGGCAGCCAGAGATAATCCAAAAACAGAAGTTTTAGACTGAGTCTGGGAGGTGACAGAAGCATTACAGAAAAGACCTGTTGACAAAAAACAGCCTCTGGGGAAAAAAAAAAAGTTTATGCGGGTGCTGGCAAAGGATCTGAACCTGATCTGCAGGACCACTCCAAACTCAACACCCCAACTATGGCCACAGTAGCATCTAAAGAGCCTTGTTCCATATGCCACCGTTTATGAACCCCTTGCAAGTTTTTCTAAGCTATATGCCAAGACAATCTTGCAGGAAGCATTGCTGGAGTGGTAAAAGAGTTCTTCAATTCAATAGCTCTGCAGTTCTAACAACAGAAGGCTGCATTTGCAAGTTCACCGCCAGTGCAAGTCATTAAAAAAAGAGCACTCTCTCCTGTCAAATGTTGTATTTCAACCCCTGGCCTCTCATTCTACCAATTCCCACTGCTTGTTTGAGCTAAAAGAACTGCTTCACAGATCTCCTCCTCCTCCTTTCCTCCTCTGCCAACCCCCACATACTGCTCCACCACCTATTAAATTCTCCAAGAAAATCCTTATCCATCTCTCTTCAGAGCAAAGTCAAGCTGCTCCCCAAGCAGGTCATTTAATAGCCAGGCCAGGCAATAACTGACTGCATCCACACCTGTAGCCCGAGTCACTGCACAGACACACCAAAATCACCACTGGGCAAGCAACACGACAGCTCCCGAACCCGTTGCAGCTATTCTGCAAGCAAGCATCCAACCGCATCTTCACTAATGGCTCAGCATCTCCACACCACCATGCCCACTAAACCATGTCCCGCAGTGCCTCGTCCACACGTTCCTTGAACACCTCCAGGGATGGTGACTCCACCACCTCCCTGGGCAGTTTATTCCAGTGTCTCACCACTCTCTCAGTAGAGCAATTTTTCCTAATATCCAGCCTCAACCTCCCCTGGCACAACTTGAGGCCATTTCCTCTTGTCCTGTCGCTTGTCACTTGGGAGAAGAGACCAACACCCACCTCACCACAACCACCTTTCAGGTAGTTGTAGAGAGCGATAAGGTCTCCCCTCAGCCTCCTCTTCTCCAGACTGAACAACCCCAGCTCCCTCAGCTGCTCCTCATCAGACTTGTGCTCCAGACCCCTCACCAGCTCCGTCGCCCTTCTCTGGACACGCTCCAGCACCTCAACGTCCTTCTTGGAGTGAGGGGCCCAAAACTGAACACAGCATTCGAGGTGCAGCCTCACCAGCGCCGAGTACAGGGGCACGATCACCTCCCTACTCCTGCTGCCCACACCATTTCTGATACAGGCCAGGATGCCGTTGGCCTTCTTGGCCACCTGGGCACACTGCTGGCTCATATTCAGCCGGGTGTCGATCAACACCCCCAGGTCCTTTTCCGCCGCGCAGCTTTCCAGCCATTCGTCCCCAAGCCTGTAGCGTTGCATGGGGTTGTTGTGACCCAAGCGTAGGACCCGGCACTTGGCCTTGTTGAACCTCATACAGTTGGCCTCAGCCCATCGATCCAGCGTGTCCAGATCCCTCTG
The DNA here is from genome assembly GCF_030936135.1 of Gavia stellata. Taxonomy (NCBI): domain Eukaryota; kingdom Metazoa; phylum Chordata; class Aves; order Gaviiformes; family Gaviidae; genus Gavia; species Gavia stellata. The sequence goes on along the minus strand of NC_082623.1, from coordinate 764,874 downwards.
CAGAGCCTTCCTACCCTCGAGCAGATCAACACTCCCACCCAACTTGGTGTAGTCTGCAAACTTGCTGAGGGAGCACTCTATCTCCTCATCCAGATCATCGATAAATATATTAAACAAGACCAGCCCCAAAACTGAGCCCTGGGGGACTCCGCTTGTGACCAGCCGCCAACTGGATTTCGCTCCGTTCACCACGACTCTCTGGGCTTGGCCATCCAGCCAGTGAAGAGTGCACATCTAAGCCACAAGCTGCCAGTTTCTCCAGGAGAATACTGTAGGAGACAGTGTCGAAGGCTTTACTAAAGTCCAGGTAGACAACACCGACAGACTGAGAAGGAATCCCCAAATCTGTGGATAAAAGGCTTAAAATTTATGCTAGGCAGCAGCAGGAGAGCACGCTAAAGCTAAACGTTCAGTAAGAGTGCAGCAGATGCAGATCATGTACTTCGCTCATAAACTTCAGAAATTTGCCCCCAAGACATGGCTACCAACTTGCCTTTCATCCAAGAACAAAGACGGTATGATTAATTATTTTTTGTAACTAATTATTTGTTCAAAAAGCAGGAAAAATATAAGCATAACTTCCCTGACCCACCTAATATACAGGTGCTGAAAGAACAGGTTTTAAGCCTAAGCGAAGCAGCACTACCACAAGGTTGTAAGATACTTTAGACTGTTGGTTAATTGGTGCTCTTGATATAATTACTGCATACCAAGTACACCATATTTGTATTCCCTTGCCATGAAATTTGCCTTAACTCTGTTACTTGTCGTGTTTAATCACTCTGTTTCTCTCAAAACAATCAACAGTGGCATGTTCAACAACATTGGAATTGGGATTCACGAATCAGTTAGTTGCAGCTCATTCATCCTCAGAGATATCAATTTAATTCATGCTAAACTATTGAACAGCAAAACAATAAATTACACCACCAGTATTTCATTCTAGTCCTCACAGTTGAAAATATTTTTGTCATGGCCAAACCTCCCATCTCCTCCAAAGGTTAAAGGCACCGACTTTCCTGCTGATAACTGCTTCTAAACTTGTAACTACACTTGGAAAGATTGGGGACAAATTAACAATCAGTGGTTTGCCACGATGTGATCCAACCAACTCACTTTCTTAAACAGGATAACTGTCCTAGCAGATCAGGCAGATGTGTACACTTCAGTATTACTCGTTAAAGCTTTTGACCCTGTCCTGCATAACGTTCTTATATGGAAAGCAAGACATTTTAGGTCAGGGCTACCTCTGACTTCCACCGAGAACTCCACAAACCTTGGAGCACAAAGCTCTCAAGAGACAGGGAAGAAAAAGAAAATCTTCCTGTCATTTGCTGCATAGCATTTCATTAAGGAAAAGAAGATAGGACTGAGTTCGCATCTGGTTGAAAATGTACTGTAAAAAAAGGTCTCAGTTCTCTCCTCCATCGCATCAGCATTTCAAGGGGTTCCTGTAATTATATCATCTGTAGAGCTGGCTTAACTAATCCCTTGAGGTCTCTTACTTCTGCATTACAATGACTATAAAATCTACTTTTCTGGAAGGGAAGGCAATTTATGCGTCTTTCACCTGAATCCCGTTTCCCTTAGAAAACTGGCACCATCAGCTTAGAAACCCTAAGTGACAAAATCATGAATTGCCCTGAGTCAACAGACAGAATACTCATCTCTTCACGAAAAGCCTCCTACAAACCACTTGTCAGCAGCAGATCTCCTGAATGTACTGTTTAAATCCGTACTGATTTTCTGCTGCCATCAATGCCACCCAACATACAACAGTGTATTCAGACCGAAATCCTCTCTTGTATTGCACCTACCTAGTAGTGGCCAAAAGCAGATGCCCACACACCATTAAGGAACAGAGCAAGAACATGATGACATGTCCTCAAATACTTTCCCAGCCTGACACATCTTTCAAGAGACTACTGCTATATATCAGTGCAGACATACAAGCACAAATAGCTCCAATTCCAGTAAGCACTATTACATAAGTAACAAAAAAGGCTGCAGAATGTATGAATGTAACAAGAACAGAAGAACTGGTCTATGGTTAGAGTGAAACTATCAATTACAACTGCTTTCCACGTAGGCTGAAAACTACTTCTACTCATTAAACATCTGAATGCATGTATCTCGAATCAGAGATTCAGACATTCTTGAGCTGCAGCCTGTTCAAATCGAGATTACATCCTATAGAGTATCCCAGAGTATCCCCTTCATATTAGTGTTCCTATATATTACTGTCCCAGGAATCCCAGCGCGCAGCCAATGGAAAGGAAAAACAGAACAAAAATGCAGGAGACACTCTCTCAACAAAACCAGCCAACATCCTAAGCTCCTGCTGTTTCCAGTGTACAATACCTGCAACCCCTTACTGAGAAGTGACAGGATGCCATAACCAGGGTACTGCCACCTTCACAGGGCTAAGAAAACTAGTTCCACAACACAGAACTTAGCAGTTGCTAGTTTGTATAATACGATAGCATCCTCCCAGCATTTATTTTCATGGCTCCGTCGCAAAGCTGGTCAGTATGAAAAACTTTTGATGCTTGTCTTCAATAACTCTTCTGTACAGTTTCCTTCAGGGAACGTGGCTGAATAGGCCTCAGCCGTCCATCTTCAGAAATCCGTACCCTGTGAGCCAAGTCTTGCTTAGCTCAGCACGCGTGCACGTAAATGAAAGATCTGGATTTGATTCTGTAACTTATGTTTTTGAGCTCTTCTTTTCTCTCCTGTTTTGCAGACAGTGCACCCCAGAACTCCAGTGCTTTCCCAGCTGTTGAAGGGATCTCCATACACATACTGCCACTCTTGTCCCCACGCACTGAGCTACATGCACATAGAGCTCTGTAATCCAGTCTTCTTTCTCCAGGAAACCAGGAGAATACAAAGGCTTTCCATCTCTCTTTTGCAGAGATAATTTAGCATTAAAGAGCAGGCAAGTTCTAGAAAAGCACCTGCACATAATAAGCTTTTAAAACTTCATTGCAGCAGAATTCTGCAGCATCTTTAGAAAAGACAGATATTTAACTACTGAGTATGGTGTCCAAACAAGATGCATCCAGGATGTCTTAGATCAGCAAATGACAAGGACATTGTCCTGTGGATTGATCCCTATGGATCTCATCATAGGTATCTTCAGTAGAGGCAGAACAATTTATTTCAATGTTGTATGGCACTGTGAGCCAAAAAGCTTCACTATTCGTAACACAAGCAATACTAGGTGAGGTGACGTGGACTCAAGTTTCTCTGTTTTCCAGCACATTTGACATTGTATTGGTATTCAATTCTTTCTTTATTTAATCAGTCTTAACTGACTTACCTTTAAGACTTCCATCTTAAACCCGCTGTCTGATGTAGGTCCATCAGGAATTTGCAGGGCCTGAACAAAGGCCTCTGTGAACTGCTGCACCACAGGAAAAATCAGGACTTTGGCCGCACCCTGGTTACAATCAATGCAAACACAGGTGAATACTAGATACAGAACCCCCACGTCTGACAAATAAAGCACTAGAAGCAGCGGAAATTGCACTTCTCTGCTACAAAACCAAAGAGGGACCCATGGCAACTGCAGAATGTTGCAAAGTCACATGAAATACTTGTTTCAGACATCACTTTGTCTCTCTCCTCATGCTGGTAACTAAGCTCAGCTGAATCCCACCCTTCAAAATCACACAGCACAGACTGCTACAAAACACACACCTACACCTAAGCTAATCACTTCAGACTCTAAATAGAGATCCAGACAATCCAGTCCGGAGAGTCGCAGGAGTAGCGCACGTCCTCCTAAAGAGGCATTTCCATTTGATTAGATGAATCATGCCCTGCGCCCTACCGCCTGGACCCCCCCGGGCTATAAAAGAAACCTGGGGTGACTACATCACACACCAGCAATTACGCTGAACCCTGTGGACAGCATTCATCTCCCTCCTAAGCCACCCTCCCCCAAACCAAACAAGCTCTTTGTGAGCCAAGTATCAACAGCTGGCCTGAAGATTACCATGATGATTCTTCCTAGGAAAATGCAGTAAGTATTTTTCCAGATGTCAAAGCACTCCATAAGCAGTGCTTGGCAGAGCAAGTAATACTGGACAAAAATAATGTTATTGAGAATATCCCTCATAACTCCATAGCTAAGACAGCAAAGTTGTATGCTTAAATCAACTGTGAGATATGACCTTAGCAATTTATAAAAAAAAAAAAAAAAAGGAAGAAAAAGAGGCAATCTTTCTAAGTCAAATTTCAATAGAAGAAGTTTTGTTTACAATGTACAGGACACTTTCAGCCCTCCTCCAGAATAAGACAGTGGGAAGCTATTACTATCTTTTAGTTACTGGTACCAGCTGCATGATATCATTGCATAAGTAACCTTGACAGTGCAGTAGAGATATGGTGTAACTATCAAAATTTCCCAAAAGTCTGCACTGAACTGCTCCCTGTTTGCACAAGGAGGAAACAGCAGATACAGCCACTCAGCAACAACCAACCACTAGACTGAGAGTCACCCTTTCCTACCCTCACCCCCCAAACCGTTAAGAAGAACCATTTATTGTCTGAGGAGTGCTGGGAAACTCACTTGTCAAAGGCCATATAAAATGCAGATGTGCTCAGAGCCAGACAGGAGACTCGTGTATAAAGCTGCTTAATTGCATAGTGGTATTTTTCTTAACAGCTATTCTTCTAAAATTTTGGTTTGGTTTCCACCACCCCGTTAGGAACAACAGGCTAACATGCATGCTAAAGCAACTGATGAAGTTCCAGGAGCTTGTAACCAATGCCTCGACCAAGGGCCAGAGAACTGCCCATCGTAACCCAGACAGCCAAGGCCTGGCAGTTTATCAGGACACACGGTTCACCTGGAGACTGGAAGCTAAGACAGGGATTTCCAAACGCAGGGATGATACACTATCTCCTTCCCACGATGACTCCCCTTTCTCTGAGCTGTTACAAACACGTCTGTTCATATGTCACGGTTTAAACTTAATTATGGAAACCATGTCACAGTATCAAGGCGGGCATGTAAAGGAGGGAGTTAGCCACTTTACATGTATTAAATTACACCCTCTTACCCAGAATTACAGCTGACAGAGTACATAATTATTTAGAACCTCGCTCAGTTTGAATTCAATGTATGTTGTAGGGTAAGTTAAACTCTTGCCTTTTCCAATTCCTCCATGTTACAGATCATATGGGCACACGTGGTAAATATCTCCACTGCACGTGACCTTGTGCGAATACCATACACCTAGAAAAAAGTTTAAATAATAGATCAGGAACATAAGATACTTTTATTTCCTTTAATTTTCTTTTAACTGTATTTACTTTTTGCTTTAACTTGATTCTCTTATTTTATCATTGGCTCCAACATTTCTGTTGAAACATTAGCTGCCATCAACTATCACATCATCAAGAAAATTCTTTAAGTCTAACACATACTACAGTACAGCTTAACCATTAAATCTCGAGTTTCTCTGCTCCAAGAAACATTCCCCCTAATGCCACTCAGTACCAACTTAATAGTGAAAATCAGACCTCTGCCATTGTGAAAATTTTGTACATCTCTGGAAGAATAACAGGAGCAACAAGTGGCATCTGCGTGTCTGTCACTTCCCGTGTAAACTCTAGAAAATGGATAAAGAAGGGAAGGTCTTATCAGAAAACAAATTTGTAGGCAACAGCAACAACAGAATCTTTGGGAAACACTAAGCATATTGGAAACATGTTGATTTGTACTTAACTAGACCAGTGTCACCCGGCCTACCCACAGCAATCCTTGAAGGCAAACAGAAAAATATCACACTAAAAATTGCAGGTATCTGGAAAACAGGGTGTTGCAATCAAAGCTCCTTCTGAGCTATAACCTGTAGCACAGAACCTTCTTCCTCAGCTTTCATGACATCTACTGAGCATGCAATTCAACAGTGACCGACAGGCATTGCGCCCAGGAGAAGCAGCAAATTCCAGTTTCTTCAATTTGGAGTGAAAGTGACAGAATACTAGCACAAGGAAAAGCCTAAACTGCTTGCTACATCAGCCTTGCCAAAGCTCTCGCATACACATACCTGTAAGCACCCTCATGGCTCCATGGACCGCATTCACATCTCCACTAACCAGCATCTCCATCAAGAGATTGAAAAGCTCAGGCCAGGCTTCAGGCCAGTCCCAATGGGCTATTGCTGAAACAGCATAAGCAACACTCGAGCGCACTTTGCTGATCGATTCTCTCAGCCCATTGGGTAGGAGCTCCCTAATAGCAACTTTTGCCTGTAGAGAATAACATTATTTAGCAAAACAGATCCCCAGTCATAAAATATAATAATAATTTAATTTTAAAAAGTTATACCTATGACTGTATCCTGATATTGATTCAACATTGGTTTTACAAAATGAACACTCATGAGGCAAAAAAACCTTGCACACTACACCCCGTAATTTCTTTATGGAAAACTGCACGGTGTGTTTTAACGTAGCACCCTTCTCACACAGAGTACTCGGCCAAGCATACAGTAAATAGCTCACAGCTGCAATTAGATAGGATGTAGATATCTACATGGAAGACATCCAGAGTTAGCCAAGATAAATCCCAGCTCCAGTGTCGGGGACTATATTTGCTTTGGAAGATTTTAGTACATGAGAACTAGTCACCCAACCTGAAGGGATGGGAAGAAAAAGCCAGCACTTCTGGGGCATAGTTCATAAAATCTATTTCAAGCAACTATCTCTGGATGGGATGAATAATACCCTAGATGTGAAAGATGGTCCAGTCAACAATCAAAGTGGCAAAGGGCTGGAATCTCTGGCCATTTTAGCTGTTAGATACTCCTACTGAACAGATTTTTAATGAAACCCAGCAGACCTTTAAGCTGAAATTTGTTATGGTAAAATAGCCTTTAAGTCCCAAGCTGAAAAGCACAAGATTCAGCAAATCTCTGAAAAAGGACTGCCAGAATCAGTATATGTAAAAGTTACAAAGCAGCTTTCTTCTAGTCTTGCTCTTAGAGCAGCAGAAACATTATGGCTGAAATTTTCCTACAGAAGTTAGCCCAAGCTTCTCAAGTCTAGTGTTGTTTTAAGCAACTGAAAACAGATTTGAAAAGTGGAAAACATCAGAAAACCTTAACTGAAGTCATTAATCCTCATAATACACAAGGGCACTGACACTATTTAAACCACCTACAAAATTAATACTCTTGATGGATAAAGTGTCTCGATGTAGACAACATGAAACCAAATCTTACCCTTTCTGTGGTCTCTGGAGGTCTAAACTTTTCTGACTGAGAACACCAGTGAGTTTCCACATACTGTTTCAAAATGACAGATGCTAGCTGTATTAGAAGAGAGGTCAAGAATCAGTAACAAAACTTGCAACAACAGTGTCACCCCTGACCCGTTTGCTCAGTCTCCCATCCCATCATGCTGCTTTTAGAGGGGCGACAGGGCTTGCCAAAAACGCAAAATCTTTGTGAAACGGACAAAAAAAGTTACCGCAGTAAAAAGATGAACTGATGGTCATTCACTGAGCAATGATGGCGGGTACAGCACTGACACAAGGCAGTGGCTTTATTTCCCCACCTCTAAAAAGGCACAAGATACAGGCCACATGGAAACTAAAGAAATACAGAACCTAAGCTTCCTTTTCAAGGAGGAAAACACCTACATAAAAAGCTGCTGCAAAGACAAGTCACACTTCTGCTTGCTGATGCCTACCATCCACTAATAAGTTGTGCCCACTCCCAGCACAGTACTGTCTTAGCACCAGGTTTATTAAGTCCAAAATGCACAATTTTCAAAAAAGGTAAGCTTATAACACCTGAATAATGTTAAAAGAGAAAGTGACGGCTCTAGAGAAATGTAAAAGAAAATGGAGAAGCAGTAATGGAAAGCTACCTTCAATTTTTCACCTGGAAACATGAGAAAATATTTTAAAACCCAAGGAAACTACCATCTAAATTCCTTCTACAGTTCCAGGTAAACTCACCTGACGGATGGCCAGAGCTCCCTGGGGATCTACAGTCAGTTCTGCTAAATGAACACCAAATTCTGCAAGAAAAAAAAATAAGAATGTTGGCATCATAACTTTTATTCCCACACAGCAAAACTCATCAAGATTTTTGGAGAAAGACATCATACCAATTGAATGATTCATATGTGGGAAGGAGAAGACAATTCCAAAGCACAGCTACTCAAATGAATCACGAGTATTAATTCTCCCTTGTGCTCTCTGCACAAACTTTATTTATTTTCTCAGCATCTTATTTCTTTTTCTCGTGGGCAAAAAATTTTGCAACGCAGATTAATAACAAGCAAATGATTTACAACTTTAAAAAAAAAATCTTATCTACAACGTGACATCATTAGTCAAGTCCCTACACGAGGGATGTGTGGATGGGGTAAGACAGAAGACTGCCAGCCAGCAGTCCCTTTTCGGACAAGCCGGGTTCATCCAGAGAGTGATTTGGAAACATCACTTCAGCTGTCCCAAAACACACCCTAAGACAGCTCAGAACGCACCAGGCGCCTTCCCGAGCACACCGACACCAGAAACTGCCTGTACAATCGTTCAGGCTGCGGGACCTTCTCCAGTAAGAAATTTGTCCAGAAAAAGCAAGAGCTTCTTTTAGTTGCCAAGCAAGTTCTGTAACAAAGGCAAAATTAAAACGCTTGTACCAATTCTGTTGATGACTGAATGCAGGAAATAAAACCCAGGAAGAGCAGCTGTTCTGGTATGGTAAATCCATATGCCTCGATAAATTTGCTTAAAATTGCAACTTTAAGTTCCGGGTAGCTGATAATTGTACTAAATACTTCATTTAATTTTGCCAGTCAGCTTAAGAAATGCATTTGTGAGGTTTTAGTTCTAGAAACTGTAGAGCAGAAGGCATGCCCTGAGGTCCCGCTAGCACAACCTGACTCCCACAACAGGATAAACGTGCTTACAGCGTCCCTGACAAAAACATCTTGAAAATTCTTCTGAGAGAGTTCTGCAACTTTCCTTAGCAGCATATTTGAGTGCTTCACAAATGTGGTTATCTGAGTTTCTCCTAATATCCACCTCACTTGTAAGAGGCTTTTCTCGGTTGGGAGATAATTGCCTCTCACTTTCCCATGCTTACACTGAACATGGCCAGTTCCTTCAACCTTTCTTCACAGATCATGCATTTTAAAAAAAGAGGAAAAAAACCCTGTTATCCTAGCTGCAAAAGCAGGGAGCCTCATTCTGAGATGTAGTTAACATAATACTCCTCTTAACTGTAGCAGTAATTACTCTCCTAGCTGTCTGCAATATTCCAGACTCGAGTATGGCATTGCATTTCAGCCACATTTTTAAAGGGTATAAATGAACTATGAAGCCAGAATAAATGCAACACCTTCACATAGTTGCAACTCACTACTGTGACTCTATTTTGCAACCTTTAAATCTGGTTGCATATATGCATTTGATTTTTTCCTTTACATATGGTACTCTGCACTTGATTTTTGTTTCAATTATTTCAGGCCATCTCTCCAATTTTCCAACATCTTTTTAATTCTGCTCTCCAAGCAGATTGCAGTGCTGTCATTAGTAAACTAGAGGTGTCCTCACTACTGCAGCAACCACGAGCTGTCTTAAAAGCCCCCTGGGTTTCACAATAAGCCACAGATAACAACACTAAGCACAGGTTTTCAGCCAACTGTGCATCTTAAAATATTACAAAACTCTGTGTTCTTAACTGATAAATGACCATTGTGGCAAATTCATATCAGGAACCCTGCTGAACTCAGATCATTCATACCCAGCGCTTGCTTGTTTAAGCAATAAGCCAGCTCTCCCATCAAACAAAAATTAGATGGATTATCGAGAACAGATCATATAAAACTGTATTAGCTCTGTAGCATCTATTTATCCTATTATGTTATAGACACTGGCAAGCTGTTTAATGAGCTGGTCCAAGAATCTTTCCAGGGATTGAAATTACGCTGATTGTTGTATAGCTCACTCTCGTCTCAAAGAATTGGTTTATTGTTTTTTTCCCAGTTGGGGAAACTTTCTATTTTTATAATGGGCAACTGCAGTTCAAATGCATCTCTTCGTAAGTACTTCCTCCACTTATGTTTTGTAGATTTGAGATATCAGAAACATCAAGTCTTCTTCCCAAGACAAAGTCTGTAAAACCAAAAGATTAGAGACTTCTAATGACGGGCCTGGCATAGAGAACACAGAGCAAACACATTTCCTCCCAGCTCTGCTTCTCCTCTCCATTTACCTCAATATTAGTGAAATCCAACTCTCCTCCTTCACAACCAAGCTCCACCTACCACATAACCAGTTTACGTAACCTACTACCTCTTCACCCCCAACTTTTTGGAGAAATTAAGCTGGACCAAACCAAAAAATAGTATTAAGCAAGCAGGGAGGAATAAATGAGCAGGACTTTCTAGTGAATCACTGCACTTCACATCCTTCCTTGTTGAAGTGGGCCAGCACTGACTGAGTCCAGCTCACTACATCCATACAAAGCTGGTTCAGGAGCTGCTACAGGTCCCTTTTGGTTGTCTCTGCTGGGGGCAGAGAGGGTCTGGCAGAGGGAGAGGCCATGGCAGCTGCTGCAGCCAACCCAAGTGAATCCACTGCCCCATGGCCGCTGACACACCAAATTAAAACAACGTTCAGTTTGCAGAAACCAGATCTCACAACCGCAGCAGCATCAGAAATTGAGTTCCCTTTAGGCAACATCTGCCCATCCCTCGTGCATCGCAGTCTTCAGCGACACAGGCGCAGGCAACGTTTTCCACAGGACTGGTTTTCAATAACATCATCACAAAGTAATTTGGGTTGAAAGGGACTTCAGGAGGTCATCCTGCCTAACCTCCTGCCCAAAGCAGTGTTAGCCACGAGGTCAGACCAGAGCAGAGCATGGAGGGCATCTGCAGGCAGACCAGGAAGATATACCAAGTACGTAGCTAATGCTTAGCCATAATTTTTACACACTACAAATGTGCTTCTTTGAGGAAACTTCTTCAGCATCCATCATGATGCTCAATGACTACTCCAAAAGCACTCTGTTTTTCAACACACCTCTGAAAATTACAGCTGTATTTTCCTTACTTCTCAGCAAAGGACAGAAAGATTAAGGCCAGTATTCTCCAGCATCTGTGATGGCTTTAGGTATCTCACTTGAAATCCCTTCTTCACAGCTTCTCACTACACTCAACATGTCTGCAGCATTTCACAGTGCAAATAACAGCATTTGCTGCCATGAATACCCTTTCTTCCTGAAAGTCAGATATCTCGTGTCCCAACACAGCCATTCCTTGTTTCGATTTCCCTGTTAAAAATTCAGTTCCATGTTAAAATGTTAACTCCTGTGAAAAATTCAGTGTAATTTACCCATTTGCAGGATTTCCACCCATTTCTGCCCATCATCCACTCTACTATAATTCAAGTTACAGCCAAGAGACCACCCGTACAATCACATATTGTGGTCATGTTTGTAGATTCTCCAGAATCCCTCCTTCCACACAATACTCAGTTTTATGGCATAAAATCATGTATTCAAGGAGGCACCCAACACAACACAGAAATTGCTCTTGACACCATATGCATCAAAACAGTTACGTCAGGAAGGAGCTGACCATAAGCAAAAACATACTGAACTGGTGAAGCACAAGTGATGCTACGAGTTTCATACTATCATTGTACCCACAGCTGTTCTCCTGATACAGACAGCAAACCGTACCATGCAAATATCATCAGAGAATCAATGGAGTTTTAAAGCATCGAACTAAATGTGCTGAGCCACCTAGTCTGGAAGGGAAGACACTAAAAGAACACTTACAAGACCCATAAAGCCAATATTCAAATCTGAGATCATGTTCAAATCAAAACATTGGCTGTCTCCTGCACAGGACTAGTCTCAAAGAAGGTGGACAAGAAACTTTAAAGAAGGTCAGCATGCCCAGATTGACACGAGTCAATTTGCCAAGGTCAGTACCATCTTCACAGCCACCTGCGTATCTCAGCTTCTGGTAACAAACGACCTTGCAAAGGACATACACAAGATGTCACAACATAAGCCATGCTAAGACAGCCCTATAAACGTCTTTTCTACCTGCAAAAAGGGCAAACAGAAACACAAAGCGTAGACAGGCAAAAGAAAGGCAATCTCCAGCCTGGAGCCATCCATCTATCACCACCGCACTTCCAGAGCACAAGAGCAAAGAGCTCAGACTTAATACCGTCACCATTGAACATCAAACTCGTTATCTAACCAGGCATGCGGGGAGCAGTATTTTTCAACTGTATAAGAAGTTGGCATTAGAACTCCTTATCAGCATAATTTAGGGACTGTGTTACAGACATTGCTCCTCTTAACAAGGTTGAAGAATGAACCCTCCTGGGGGACATGAACCTCCTTCAGAGTGACACTGTCCCTGCTCTGACATTCCCGGAGATGGCTTGGCCTCCGTACGCGTTCTCCGATATAGGAAGAGCTAGAGAAAGAAATTATTTTTACACATTATGGAATTATCCTCAAGTCATATGACGTCAGCCATAGCGCACACACGTATACCATGAGAGGTGGCATTGGATGTTACCTGGACAGACCAGCTAAAGGGGGAACGGAATCACCATCCCAACTTCACCAGGAATAAATCAATGGCGGAGTCGAGTCAAGTTAGACGCACACACAGCAGTACCGCTCCACAATCCAGAGCTCTCATTTCTCCTGCCTTCACCCTGAACAGTCTCAGACATTGCTTTTATTTATGTTCCATTAAAACCTAGAGACAACAAAGGTCACCAGGTGAACTCTCACCTTTCTGGAGACCGACAAGAATGCATCTCCCATCCCCAAGCTCTCAGGTGGTGTTTATTCCCACACTTTCTCAGCAGACAGAAGATGCAGAAGCAGGGAGGAGATTGAGTCGCTGGGGACATGTTTGGACGTTGCTAAAGGGTGACATGGCAGGAAGAAACTGCCACAGTGTCCTTACTCCAGAGCTGATGTCCTGTATTCCGCCAGAACAGCTGCATCGAGTCACTCAGGAGACTCCTCTTGGACAGTTCAGCCTGTTCCAGAGGCTCACCTCTGACTGTGCATTTCTACCCATCCCCTTGTACAAGCACTGGCCAAATCCACTATCAGCGTGCTTCAGGGAGCTCGACTGCATCCTCACAAAAAACTGAACCATCCCAACCTGGCTAAACCCTGCATGGAGCAGAGCGGGTGCTAGTGCGGGGCAGCACACAACACATGGGGAGAGCTAAATGCTGTATTGGCTGAACCGTATTACACAATCCAACCTACAAGCAGCTTAAGAAAAGAGGTGAGGGCAGAGCAACGCTTCCCCCAACACACCCCCCTGGGAAATCCTGGTGTTGGGAACCTCCTGAAGCAGGTGTTGCATCTGACCAATGTGTTTAATGGTTCTTGATGAGTTTTTTCCTCCAGGAATGTCAAACCATTTTTAAACCATTTCTACCTCTAACAACCAACAGTGATGAGTTCCATAGTTTGCACTCTGGAGGAAACAACCTACTTCCTTCTCAGATTTCAGATTCATTTTCATCTCATGCTAGATTTATGAGAAGTCACAAATAATCACTCCTCACTCACCTTCTCTGTCACTTACAATTTTAGAGTCCCCATCTCTGCTCTTTCCCAAGCAGAAAAGTCAATGTATTCACTCCCTCTGAGAACAGAAGCTTTTCCACACCTCTGTGAATGTCTCTGTGCTGCATTTTTACTGCCCTGCTTTATCCCTCCAGAGAGCAGCAAGCCAGTAATGCATGCGGCGCTTGGACTGCAGAGGCATGAGGAATTTATGTCGCGCTTTGTTCTCTGTTCCCTCCTTAACGGTCCATTTGGCTTTCAGAGCACGGCAGAGCAGTGAATGGGTATTTTCAGGAAACTCTCCACATTGACAATGGGATCTCTTCTCCCAGTGGCAATAGTCAGGACAGCCCGCTACTTTTTAAGGTATCATCTGGGCTGTCTCCTCCTCCCCGAACATTACTTTGCTGACCAACAGTGACCTCCACCTACCGTTTGCACACTCAACTCACTCTTGTGAAATCATTCTGTAATTTTTGCTACTGATTCTCACTCCAACCAGACTGAACAGAACAGCACTATCAGCAACTTTGCCATGCCACTATTCACTCTTTTCCACATCATGTACGGATGTGCTGAGCAGCCCAGCTTCACGTGGGACTCTTGATTATCTCCCTGCAGCATGAAACACAACCAGTCACTTCTACCCCGTCTTCAAGCTTTTAATCGGTTATTAATTCAAGAGCTGTCCGCAGCAGTTTAGTTTCTTCAGAGAGTTTCAGTAAGGGAATTTTCTAAAAGCTTTTTGGCAGCCCCAGGACTCCTTCGAACAGCTCTTCTATTAAACATGGATAGACTCTGCCACAACAATCTCATGTACCCAGCTCTCCTCATTCCAATTTTTGACGTGATTTTAACCATTGCAGGCAGTGCAAAAGCTACACCGACTCACCTCTAACAATCCCAATCCACCCCTCTGATCCTCACCTTAGCCTTATGAAAAGCTGTCCCGTGTTTACCAGCTTACATTTAAGCAACCTTAAGTGGCAAGTTTTACAGCACAATTCGTAGCACAGTAACTTAATGTTTGAGTCCCTTTAAAACTCTTGGGGAACCATGCTGCAGCACTTGCTGTTTAAAGTAAACTGATAAGTGAAACTGCTTCTAATCATGCTTCAACTTGACATGGATTCTCCAGCATGTCTCCTGTAGATGCCCTTCAACACGGCAAGTTAAGTCAACACCAACACAAGGAATTCAGCTTTTCTGCAGCCCTATACTCCTTGAATGTACCTTGCACACTTCCGTCACCTGTTGGCTATGAACATCTCTGAGATGCTTTCTGCTTCTGCTACATTTGAAAGCATCATAAGTTTTTAGGTCTTTAACAACTTTTTCCTCATTTTTTTTGCCTACCTTCATTTATTTTTCATTAAAAGTGCCAATATTTGTGCTCTTTTCTACTGCCCTCACTTCTACTTTCAGCATCTTCTTTACACTGCTTAATGCTATGACATTTCTTGTTTCTTTGAAGTACTTCTGACACACATGATTGATTACATTTCTTTACCTCAATAGTATGGTGTTGGCAAACACTGTATTCCTTCAGCTCCTCCTCTTGGTTTTTGCACCTTCCTCCATACCAAAGGCAGTACAGAAAGGAGAACATAGCTTATTCCTCCCATGCTGCTTGACTAGGACAAGAGAGAAGGAATCACAGAAGCGCAGAATAATTCAGCTGAAAGAGACCTCAGGAGGTCTCCAGTCCAACCCCTGTGATCAAAGCAGCATCAGATCAGGTTGCTCTCAGCATTTTCTAGGCAGGTCTTGGAGATACTCAAGGATGGAAACAGCACAGCTTCTCTGGACAATCTGCTCCAAAGCTTGGCTCTCCTCACAGTGAAAAAATTTCTCCTTATATCCACTCTGAACCTCTTGTTTCAGTTTGTGCCTGTTTTCCTCCATTCTCTCCCATTCCCCAGTGTCTTGATAACCTCCTCATAGTTACCAGAAGCTGCTGTCAAATCCACCCCCCAAAACCCTCTTGTCTCCATATTGGAACACCCCTCTCGCCCAGCACCTCCTCAAATGGCAAGTGCTGCAGTTCCCCAACTGACTTCATGGCCCTTTGCTGAACTCACTCCCGTTCATCTACGTCTTTCTGTTACTAGGGAGGCGGGAGCAAAACCAGACAAGTATTCTAGGTGTGGTCTATCAGGTGCTGACTGGAGAGGGCTGATCACTGCCTCTGATGCTATTCACACAGCCCAGGATGCAGGTGGCCTCCAGGGCACACTGCTGGCCCTGTCCAGCTCACCAGCCACCAGGATTTCCAGGCCCTTTGCCACAGAGCTGCTCCCCAGCCAGGCAGCGCCCAGCCTGCATCTCAGCAGTGGGTTCTCCTATCCCAGGTGCAGAACGTGGTATCTGTCCTTGCTGAATTTCAGGAGGTTCCTCTTGGTCCATTCCGGCAGGGCTCTCTGGACAGCAGCCCTGCCCTCAAGAACATCGACCACCTCCCCCTCCAGTTCGGCGTCACCTGCACCTGCACGAGAGGGTATTCTGCAGCCTCCTCCAGGTCACGCGTACAGGTCCTGCAACAGACCTGTGCGGTTCTGGGATTGCAACCGCAGAGAAGTATTGGGTGGCTTTAGGATATTTGCAAAACAGCGAAGAAATAGAAGCGCAGATGACTCCATTCCTCTTGCCCTTAATGTTACCCACCAAATGTAATTCTGTTTCATTCCTGGGCTCTCAAAGGGACCTTAGGGACATCCATCACCTAGAGCCCTCAAAAATATTCTTTCCTGGAAAACTGTTACCCAAAGCATTACACAAACTTGTCTTCATTTTTTGTGGTAAGATTCAGACTGTGGGGAAAAACAAGTTGCCACTGAAGAGCATGGTGATGGTAGTAGCTTTGCAAGGCAAAGGCTCTATGGGTCAATGAACCTCACAGCATTTCTAAGACTTGTGCTACTGCAATGCCATCAAATCACTCATTAAAACCTCCAATAGCACAGATTTCCTGGCAATGAATCAAGGAAGACTTAACCTGAGAGTGTTACAAGCACACCTTAAGGGACTGCACAACAAGAAACATTTTATCAAACAATTTGCCTTCCTTTCATTGCCCCAGTCTGATTCCAGAGTAACATTATCACAACACTATTCTTGACCCAGTCACGCCCTTACACCTTCCTTCTCTTTACCATAAACTTCCTTTGATAACATTTCTGAGCTGAAGTTCAGGAGCAGAAAGACTTTAAAATACTTCACGAAACGCTTTCAGAATAGCAAAATCAGACAAAGGCAAAGTTTCCAGGAGGGTCCACGAACAACCAGCCCATCAAGCTGCCAGGCCACAGGCGCAACTTACAGCTGAGGGCTGCAGTGCCACGCTCTCCAGCGCCCGGCTCCCATCACGGCAGACTATCTGCAAATCTTCCAGCGGTTTCTACAAATTGCAGTTCTTTGGGATGGGTCATAAAATTTGAGCTGAAGTGAAATAAAACATTACCATCAACAGGTTTTTAAGCTTCCCCTCCGGAAAAGCAGCGAGTGCACGAACGAGCTTAGTGTCACCGTAAAAAGGCCAGATGAGCAATGGAATAATTAGAGACACTGCCTGAATTTGGGGCGCTTGCTCTTTTAAGCTCTGTCTTTTCAACGCCATAGGCCAGTTGCCATCCGGCTCCAGCGCCTCGCATGTCCTCAGCTCTCCACAAGGCACAATGGAGTCCTGACGTAGGAGTTTCACACAAGACCAGGGTACAGCTACGTCCTGACCACACTCAACCTAAACCACACCACGTACAGATGACGACCTGCAGGACGCAGGCACGTGCACGAGGGCACACGCACCCAGAGGTGGAGGGGATCACTGGGGGAGCGGGACACGGACTGCAGA
Source organism: Gavia stellata (assembly GCF_030936135.1). Classification (NCBI taxonomy): domain Eukaryota; kingdom Metazoa; phylum Chordata; class Aves; order Gaviiformes; family Gaviidae; genus Gavia; species Gavia stellata. The sequence goes on along the minus strand of NC_082623.1, from coordinate 747,429 downwards.
CAAACGCGCTGCGGGAACGCTCTCCGTGACCATCCTGTGAGCAATCCTGGAGACTTCGGCTCCGGTGGAAAGAGGTGCCCCAAAGCAACAGGCCTGCTGCTTCGCCACCCCACCTCCCCCTCCGTGTCCTACCAGTAGCGAGCTCAGAGCGCTCCTCGGCCACTCGGCTCTCGCACAACAACACGCCGTCCCGCAGCGTTCCCAGCGCTGCCCCACACCCGTTTCCCTCTTGCCCCACTGAGGAGAGCGGTGCCTTGAAGAAACCCTGCTGCGGCTTCGCCCGGAGACCTCCGCTGCAGGCCGGACACGACGAACCCGCAGCTGAACTCCTGAGGCAGGGCCGGGGCTGCTCACGGGAAACCGGGCACCCGCCTACAGCCGCCGCCGCCGCCGTCCGCTCCCCGCCAGCCCGAGCTGAAGATAGAAGTTTTGGCCGAGGCCAACGCGGGGCCACGAGGCGCCGGTACCGGGGAAGGCGGCGGCGGCCTTTCCCCACCGGGACACCGTCACCCGCTCCCCCGCTCCCCTCAGCGCGGTCCGGCCCTCACTCACCCTCCGTCACCTCCAGCACCTTCACCTGCTCCTCAGCGGCGGCGCGCACCGCCTGCACCGGGCACAGGATCCCCGTCAGCGTCTCCACCAGCGCCTCCTTCAACCCCTGCGCCACCGGCCCCGGCCCCGGCCCCGGTCCCGGCCCACCGCCGCTGCTGCCGCCTCCTCCCGCTGCCGCCGCGCCCGCCATCGCCCCCCCCCCCCCGGCTCTGCCGCCGCCGCCGCGCGCGGGCTACGGGCCGCCGCGCGCGCCAAACGCACGGCACGCACGCACGCCTCAGAGAGAGGGCGGTGGGGCTCGGCGCACCGCTCACAGCGCCCCCCGGCGGCGCGGCGGGACCGGTGGCTGTGGCGGGAAGGGGAAGGGAATGGCGGCGCAGTCCCCCGCGGAGCAGCGGCCGAGGCAGCGCCCGGGCTCCCGCAGAGCGCCCTCAGGGCGCTCTGCGGGAGCCCGGGCGCTGCCTCGGCCCCAGGGGGAGCCCAGCGGACCCCGGAGCAGGAGCCTGAGGGACCCCTTCGTGCTTCAGAGCCGAGCGTCTCCTCAGAGCTGGGGAGTTCCTGTCATGGCGGGAGCCAGCGGTCAGGCTGAGCCTGGGAAAAGCGTTTAGTCCCTCAGACCGTGTTTTCCCACCCGTGTCGATGGGGAGCACCCACCGCGAGCCCTGAAGAGCCCTCAGGAGCTGGGTGACAGTGTTCAGGGCCTGGGGGGTCTGCGCTGAAGGGCCAGATGGAGCCCCTTGGGCCGAAACAGCTTAATTTTGCTTTTAAATAGTCTGTAGGTCACCCTCGGGCACAAGGTTTCCTTGCAGAGGCGTCGAGGTGGTGGCATACGAAGAGGTTTGAGTCTTTCCCACCCTGCTTCTGCCCCTGATTTCTGCGCAGAAGGTGTGAGGGCCTCTCACTACAAGAAAGACATTGAGGTGCTGGAGCGTGTCCAGAGAAGGGCGACGGAGCTGGTGAGGGGTCTGGAGCACAAGTCTGATGAGGAGCGGCTGAGGGAGCTGGGGTTGTTCAGTCTGGAGAAGAGGAGGCTGAGGGGAGACCTCATCGCTCTCTACAACTACCTGAAAGGGGGTTGTGGTGAGGTGGGTGCTGGTCTCTTCTCCCAAGTGATGAGTGACAGGACAAGAGGAAATGGCCTCAAGTTGCGCCAGGGGAGGTTCAGGCTGGATATTAGGAAAAAGTTCTTTACTGAGAGAGTAGTGAAACACTGGAATAGGCTGCCCAGGGAGGTGGTAGAGTCACCCTCCCTGGAGATATTCAAGGAGCGTGTGGATGTGGCATTGTGGGATGTAGCTTGATGGACATGGTGCTGTGTGGTGTTGGGTGGGTTGTGGCTTGTTGTTGTTGTGTGGTGGGTTTTTGGGTTTTTTTTTTGGTTTGTTTTTTTTTTTCCAGGTTGGACTTGATGATCTTACAGGTCTTTTCCAACCGTAGTGATTCTGTGGGGATGGGTCGTGGCGCTGCTTCAAGGCAGCACTTTCACAGGGCACCGTGATGGCCCCTCTGGCCCAGAGCAGCTTGAGCACGAGGGACGGGCCCGACCCTGCGAGCAGCTTTGCTCTCGTCCCCGAGGCCGCCAGCCTGACTGCGACAGCAGAGGAGGAGGCTCAGGCTACAGGCATGCTGCTCCAGGCCAGAGCTGGAAGGTAAATTAAGCCTCAAGTTCTTGATTCAGGTTTGAATAGCGCTGTACGTGATGCTCAGGGGAAGCAAAAGAAAGCGGGCTACCATCACTGTGAGTCAGGAACGAGGCAGCTGTAGATGGTCTTGAGCTGTGAGCAAAACTAAAGCCACACGTACGCAGGGGAGCAAAGTACTGCTCTGTTTCCATCTCTGTTTTCTACAACTGTTTATTTAGGAAGTATAAGCAATTTTACAAATCATTACAGGTACCAAAAAGCAGTATTAACACATACAAAAGGGACTTCTTGCATGAGGGATGGTGATGGAGTTGCATTTTGGCACAGTGCTTACAGGTCGGAGTAAGTAGGTTCCACACACCTTGGAGCGTGGGTCTCCTGGGGATTTTTCTGAACCAAGTGGCTATTTGGTCGTTCCTCCTCCGCAGCAAGACCCCCAGGAGTACGACAATGATTTGTATTTAAACACCGTCACCATCCAGTACCACGGGTGAGCCTGGGAAGCACGACAGAGACAGCAGTCACATTAACTAATCCCCATGCCGCCACTGGCTGCATTATGCACTTTTAACTCCTTCCCTACAGGTGTCTTATGACTTAAGACTTGCTCCAGCTTGGGGGAGCTTCGCTTTCCAAAGCCTGTCGTTATTCTGTTCGCCCTGAGGAACTGTTTTCCTTGCCCACAACACTTTCTACTTGAAAGCTACTTGAGGGTTATCAAGTAATTACCTGGTGATAGTTGTGCTACCACTATGAGTATTTGGTTTTTAGTCTTGTCCTGGTGCTATTTAATAATTAAGCATGCCTCATCGCTTGTGCACAAGTCCTTGTTCCCCTCTTAGAGACATCCATTTCCCATCCACCCATCGCTCTTTTTCTGTACTTTGTTGTATTTCAAGCCAGCTTTGCCAACCTCTTCCGAGCTGGAGTCCGTTCCTCTGGGATAACGTGTCTAGTCACATTCTCTCCCACCAATACATTTTTAAACGTTTTTCCTCAAGAGCAATGCAAGCGAATGCTCGTATAAATCACACATGTAACTTTTGCAACCTGAGTTCAAGATTTTCTCTATGAGTAGAAAGAGCAACTCAAGATACTACAGAAACACAAGACTGGGTTCAGCTCCCAGCAGCCACAGTTCGGAGGCGAGTGCCCCGCTGCACACCAGTGCTGCCTCCCATCCTGCCTCGCTCCAGCCCTTCCCCTCCGCCAGCACAAGGGCCGGATAGCCAAACTGCTGACCAGACAGGAACCCCGTTTTAGCACTAATCCACAGCCCCCTGTGAGAGCGGGAGCTCCTTCCTTCGGCACAGCCCTTAGGCTGGCTGGGGCCCTTCCCGTCACCGCCCCAGCCCTGCCTGGTGTCTCCCTGCCCCTGGGCAGCGATGGCTCTGCAGAGGGTGACTTCACATCCGAAACAGGCAGTCAGTGGAGGTGCCATGAACTGCTCTCCAGAAGCTTCTCTGTGCTTACACTAGATGCTGTTCGGACAGCTGCAGTTCGGTGCAATCAATCCACCACAACACTTAGTTATAAAAACATCCCTCACACCAAAGTTAGATTTTCTTCTGCAAAAGTTAGGGCAGTTGGGCTGACGGACCCCATCTTTCCCCCCAAACTGAACAGGGCCGGGGCACAAGCTCAGGCAACGCCCAGCACGCCCCGCATCCCGTGCCAAGCCATGGTCTCCCAGGCGGCAGCAGGCAGGCTGGGGACAGCAGCAGTCATTCCCAGTCGGTGCACAGGCACAAACAATTTAGGTTGGTATTTTTGTGGGGAGAGGAGGGAAGAGCTGACTTCAGCCACACCGCTCACACCCAGAGGCAGAGCCTGGGCCTTGGTACGCAACAGCAAGGCCAGGGTGTGCTCACCCCCACCCCTCGGGGCTGCCCCCATCATTGCTAGTGCCAGAGGGAGATCTCTACAACGTGAATAAAGATTATTTTTTTCTCTCGTTCTTTACAATCCAAAATGCTGCTTCTGCTGGAGGAACAAATACATATTTGTACAGGGTGTAACTTCGCTAGCCCAGGGTCATCTGCTCAGCTTTGCACTGTCTAGTATTTTGGCTTAGTGGAAAACGTAAGTGAATTCCTAACTGCACCAAAATTAGTGAGACAGGCCCAGGACTATCCTACCAGACTTTCCGCTGGCACCCTGCGCTGGCTGGCTAACATCAGAACTGACATGTCTGTGCAAGCATTTGTGATGATTTTTGTCCCTTCTTAACAATGGAAACCGTTTCCTCTGCGCTTACTAACATTTTGCAGAAAACGAGGATGCAGTTTAGGGAGAGGAGGGGTATCCAAGAGCAATGCTTGGCTAGCCCATAATCCTTCTTTTTGCTCAAGTGACCATACAACTGCTCTGAATGCTCCAACTCATCCTTCCATATTTGTAGAAATTACATTTATTTGAATCTTTCAGGCTTTTTCAGGTTTGAATTCCCATCTGTTTTGTACGTTGCACCATCTCTTCAAACATTTTCTGCATAGATGCTTCCTCCAAAGCCAGTGAACTTAGAGCTCACCTTTCAAATGCCATGCATTTTGCCTCAACGCCGAATGGGTTTGGATATTCATCTTTTCTTTTGACATGCTAAATTTAGGGAAGAAAGTTGAGTCACCACAAAAAAATTATGTTCTTAGCATGAAAAGATATTTTATGATGAACTTCTTGTTTCTTCCTGTGATGTTTCAACTCGCAGGCAAGGCACACAAGCCCTTGAGCTCCCCTGCGGACACGTGCTGAGGAAGACCCCACAGAAAGATGTGCAGCTGACATGGGACTGTTGTAACCAGCAAAACTCCTCCAAGAGAAATCGGGCCAGTACAAGGAATAGGCACAGCATCAGCCCCAATTACAAGGCGTTATTGGGGGCATTACATGGTACACGCCTGACCCATCCCCCACTTGGTTAAAATTTAACTCCGGGCAGCAACAAGAACATGAAACCCCAAAAGCCCAACAGACACTGAAGCAGCCCAAAACCTGACAAATACTGGTTCGTCCTTAACAAACCCTGGGTGATGGAGATGCTCTTTGAGCAAATTGCATGTTCTGTAGACAGGGAGCTACTGTTTTTACTACTTCTTATAAAATATATAAAATATTTATACATTTTTAGATGCCGAGCTCACAGAGATTTGAGGAAGCAGGCACACACACATAAAATCCGGCCCAGTATTGTGATTAAACAGCCAAGTACCTTTAAAAACATTACTGTAAGTAGGATTAACCAACATTTCAAAACTTGGAAAACTGAGGTACGTAAGGTACCTTCATGAAGTTGCACAGCTTTTAATTTAGATTACATCAGTATTCTTTTCAACCACCTTTCAGCAAACCTTCCTCTCAGCACTTGGAATTTTGGACCCAGCAGCATATCACATCATCACATGTGCTTTTGGTTTTTTTGTTTGTTGTTTTTTTTTTTTTTTTTCATAAAATATTTGTTCCTTCTACCCAAGATCTTTTTGCCGGAACCCACCGATACCATTTTTGTCTGTCTCCAATAGAAACTGAGTGTTGAACCTGCAGTACTACTAATCCAGTGTAACAGCTTTATCTCCTCTTCTGGAGATAGCTTTTATTTTTATTGCCGCTCCTCTTGGTGTGGGGCTGATGCCTTCAGAGACTGACATGTTTACGTCCTAGAGAACTCTCAATATGCAGCTTGTTCACTTCTGAAGAAAGGAAAAAGCTATTTTTCAAGGCTGTACCTCAACCCTTCTCTTGTAAAAGCACGTTCATTTCTAGACTCATGGAAGAGTCAGCTCAGCTCATGTTGCTTCCAGGTAGCTGCTGCCTGCGTGTGTGTTCTGGAGACCTTCCCTTCCTAAATCCCGTGTGACACGTGTAGTCATGTCCTACAAAAGCATCTCCTACTGCAGGTACAGCAGCTGAAACACTCGTCGTTGCTCTTGCTCGTTGTTGATCTGTTGTCTGCCCTGGTAGGGATCTGGCCTATAGCTGAATTCCCTCACTTTAACTCCCTGTTCCCTGAAGTGTGCTAAGGCCTAAACAATCCTCCACGCATGACAGTCAGCTGTAACACAAAAGAGCTGCTGTGTCAAGCTGTAAAGTTAACTGTGTTTGTTATTGCATTGTTTACTTGAATATATACGTATTTAGCCAGTATTAGACAGCCCCCACCCCTGTCCTTGGGTCGGGCAACAACTGACTGCTGAAGTCCCACAATGCACAAAGACGACATTTCAGATCTGGTTTTCCCCTCTCGGTGCCATTTAACATGTAAACACACGACTCCCCGGCTGCGAAGGGAACATTCCCCCTCCCTGAATCAATTCTGTTTGTATACCCGAATTTCAACTGTATATAAAATATTCAGGACTGATGTATTGTCCTTAAGTAATTACATCCTTTTCTGTACCTGGAACTCATTTTAACCCCTAAACAGCGTACCTTTCTGGTCTTCTCACCCCAAAGAAGAGGTCTTCAGCATAAACCATCACCCAAAAGATGCTGGGGAAGGGAAGGACTGGATTATTTTACTGTTCGAGACAAGAAGTTTATACCAAATTCTTGGTGTGCTCTTTCCTCCCAAGGTACTTTGTTCCACACGTTTTTGTCTTTGCTGGTGGCCGGTCGGGCTGACCACACCATCAGTGTAATTCCAGCAGCAGTTTCTGCCTGTGGAAAATAAACCCTGTGTATGCATTATCGGGGTGTGAGTAGAGAAAATGGGTGGCACGGTAGGTGGTATAAGAGCGTGAAGACGACCAGCACCACTCCCAACACCTCTGTTTAACAAGTGCTGACACAACTGCCTAAAATCCCTTCTGCCACCTTCAGAAGCAGCTTTATGCAGAGATCCAAGGCTGCAGACCCACGCGGATACCCGGCCACCGCTGTGGATCAGAGCACACGAGTGACCGATCTGGTTACCATTGTTTCCAGTCTTCCTCCAAAGCTGCCTACCTTCCGCCTTTGGTTCTGCAGGTCTCAGCGACTCTGGATTCACAGCATCCCCAACGTGTGCTGGAGTCACGAAGCCTTTTAATCCTACGTTTGCTTCCGAAACGGAGAGCCAGGGCCAAAGGGCTGCCCCGCAGACAGCTCTTTTCTCAGCTGGGGGTCAGAGTGCTGGAAAGCCCAATTCAAACAATTCAGGAACTTTACAGCTAGGTCCTGGAAATGCGCACCAATGGCCTCAGCACTGTGGGCTTCGGTGTAAGACCGGAAACAGGTGGAACCAAACCCTTGCCTCTCCTCCAGTTCGAGTATCTTACTGGTGCTGTACGTGACCACAACAGGTCTGTTCTGATGCTCCTCGTGTGGCACGAGAAAGCGCACATCAAGCGGATTAAAGGTGGCACAATGGATACAATCCCAATGTCTTGACGGGTGGTACCGGCAGGCTTTAAATAAAATCAGATTTTTCAGCCTCAAATCCACAGGTAGGGTAATTAATTTGATTTTTGTCCTACTTTATGATTAAACTAATGTAGAGGCCATAAACTATTCTTATTAAATAAAGATCTGAACAATCTAGGGAGGTTGATGTACTTGGTTGCTTCATTATAAAAAAAATGAAAAAAAATTAAGCAAAATGGGGTGGGAAGGACCTTTTTTTGCTTATTTTGGTTTATCCTCTGGAAATCTAGGATGGACAAGAAGAGGGGTGAAAGGGATGGCTGATCCTAACAGACCCTGCTGCTCAGCATGTTCTGCCCTCATCTTCTTCCCTCATGAGGAACGTGCAAGGGATGCGCACAGAGGAGCCCACCCTGAAGCAAACAACAAATCTCTTATTTAGTTCGACAAAGTCAAACGCCGACCTAATCCAGCCTGAAGTATCCACATGGGGATGAACTGCAACAGGCACGGCCCTGTGGCACAGCAGGCACCGCCACCTCCGCAGCAACCTCCAGCCACCCATTCCTGAGCTCACAATTCCAGCAGGAAATAAAATGCAAATCCTGAAGCAGACATCTCGTACTGTAGGCATAGGTCACCCAGGGACTGGGTTTTCCATTTCTTGAAGATTTTCAAGCAAAGATGTGGTAACTTCCAAAACATCATGCTCTAATTCTACTGCATTCATTAATCCTCATGAGAAATTTTGTAGGCAGGACCGCAGAGGTCTCATTTGGCGCCTACAGTCCACAAAATGACAACTTCCCCTTGGTCCTGTACTGAATCATCACACTAAACTTAATTGCATCGTATTTCCTCTAGCACTTTTTGGTAAACAGCCATTTCTTCAATGAAAAAAAAAATAAAAGGGATACTGTAAGAGAAACTTCTGTAATGTTTTCAGCTACATCAAAACACAGTGCAAGCTCTTTGTATTTCAGGTTTTTTCATCTGCCCCCTTTAAAAGGAAGTTGTTACAGATCAGGTTTTTTCCACAGCTTACTATTACGGCCACGTTGCACAAAGACTTCTTCCAACCAAAAAAAAAAAAATTAAAAAAATAAATCACAAAACATCCTTTTGGTAATTACAGTAAATAAAATGACAAGTCATATTATGGAAGCATATACACATTTAACTAACGTACGTGTGGTCAGGTTGTCTTCCCTCCACACACCAACCATTTTAGACAAATCACCTATGCCAGGCTGAAGATGCTCTAACAGTTAAAAAAATCAACATGCGACTAAAAAGCATACTCAGTGTTCAAAAACACCAAAGCCAGCCCTCTGGGAAATCGAATTTCTGCACAGTTCTGACTCCACACAAAGATCCACCACGTCACTACCAGCCACATACGGCTCGAAGGCTTTGCCCTATGCCCAGTGACTCTGCGCACCTCTGCCCATGGGAAAAGGTCTAAAACCAGCAGGGAAAAAATTTACCAGCAAATTCCTCCTGATGATGAACGGAGGGAACACCAACACCGCCACATTTTTGGTGATGACAGGACGTTGCAAGGAGAGCACTCTCTCTGATACAAAGATCTAGACCTCCCATCTTCCAGAGCTCCAGAAGTTCCACCTTTGGCGGGCCAGGGAGCCACATCCCTGTCACTAAGCCATTTCCAAAGGAGCAACAACTATATTCTGCATTAGCAATTGCTCTCCGATGAATTCCGTGCGGAGCCCCACGTGGAGTGCCTGGCGGGCTTAAATAAAGCACCCCTCCTCCTCAGAGGTCTAAGTCCCCTCTGAGGCAGCACCGCTATGCCATCACCTGCCCTGCCCCTTCTCACCCCCAGCTAAGGTCCCTAAACAGTCTTTGATAGAATCATAACCAGTCCAAAAGCTTCCTCATTCCTCAGGATTTCAGCCTCAAATGCAAGCAGAAGCAGCTGAAAGGAGCCTGCCCATGGCCAGGCAGAGTGCTCTGCGACCACCAGCACATGCTCTGCTGAACCAGCTGCAACGCACGCTGCGGGGAAAGTCTCTCCTTCCGAAGCCAGCTGGACAAGGCTGGCAGAAGGAGCCAGCCCACACCTTTGCCTCCTGCCTGAATTCCCCATTCCTGCCCCCAACGAGTCACAAATTGCAGTTTCGACCCTTTATTCACCCAACCTGCAAATAATACCAGTTTTGGAAAAGCTCTGCAAAAGACTTGAAAAAGGTTTTTTCTTTTTGGTGTGACTAACATTTTTACCTGCCTTCTCCTTCCAAACCTGAATATACAAATGAGGTAAGAAAGTATCATGGCTTTTGCATTTCTTTTTTTAAAGATGGAGTTCTCTTGAATAAGAGAACCCATTGGTGCAATCAGTATCGATCCAGAGGGAAATGAAACTGCATTTCAAGCTCTCTAAAAACACCAACATTTAATTTTATAACATAACCAGGGGTTTATTCCACAATATAAACTGCAACATTTGATACAAGCTACCCAAAAAAGGAGAAAGCCAAAATACAGCTGTGGCAATTACTTTACAGACCTTTTTTTTTTTTCCTGTCTTCTACATCACGGGGCCATCAGTGACACTAGGATCTAACATTTGCTTTCTGTACATCAACCAATGCTAGAAGCAACACGCTGTTCAGAATTGTCATTCCAGTCACTGAAACCAGACATAGAAGTTATTGCTCAGATAAATAAACCTAGTCTACGAAAAACAAAGTGGAAAAAAACTAAAGTCTCCAAAGAGTTAACAGAGTAAACAGGGATTTCCTCAAAAGAGGATTTATTGGAAAATTTGTGGTGCAGGTTTTTTTGCACCTAAACCAAGCTGAATTAAATATGCCGGTAAATCCCAGAGAGGTAATTTAATGCTGTACAATAAAAGGTGCATGTTCCAAATGCCTTCCAAAATGGTGGAAACCCCTGCTAAACAGTCAGCATCTCAAACCTCAACAACCACAAACAGATCAAGGGAAAATACAAAAGTGTCAAAAATTGAGTTCTGGAAAATGATCCCATAAGGATAGAAGTAGCACCATTTGCAACCTGGTTCTTAAACCAGCCCCTGCGGCTTTATTGGAAAACTCTGATAACCTTCTTTACTCAAGTCCTGAATGGTTTACGGGGAGTTTTACTTCCGATATTGAGAGTCCTTCGCAGTGCAGCTGATGCAGATGTAGTCCTCCTTCTCTGCCATTTCCGGAGAGATGCCCACACAGACCTGGTGGAACCACTGGTTGCAGCTGCCGTCGCATTGGACCCAATCCACCTAATGAAGAACAGACACACCGGTGTTCAGAGAAGGACCAAGCAAATACAGCATTCATTAGTCATTTTTGGGCACTTAGTCTATTTAAATGAGTGCAAAATGTCCCATTCTACAACTGACTAGTGCTGGATATTCAACTTATGCTCGCTGTTCTCTGGACTCCTCCAGTCCAGCTCCTCTGAAGCTGAGAGAAGGGCACACTTCCCTTATCCCTCCTGTTGCTTCCCCACCTACAGCAAAATTGTGGATGGCAACTTCACCATGGCCCTCCCAGGCACCTGGGGACGTCCCTCTTCTCTATTTTCCAGTATGGATGGACCTGTGCAGAGCTCCAAGGCGCTGCCCCCCTCCACAGAAAGGCTGCAACCCACAAAGTCTATCTACACCCTTATTTCAAGAGCACAGATGAATACGGTGTCTGCACAGCCCCACCACCTCCTTCCGATTCCATGCGGATGATTCGATGTCCAGCTGCATGGCTGCTCTTGGAGAAGGGGGGGAAGGACTGTTACCAAATGTGTCCCATCAGTGGCAGACACTGTCTCTGGGTTACTGAGTGCCTCGTGCTCTCTTTGTACACAGTACTTCTGCAGTCAAACAGTTTCAGGGCAGCTGAATGTCCTAGACGCCAGCATTCAGAACACCACAGCGGGTCTGCCTCTACTGACCTCATCTCCCTCAGGTTGGAGACAATTCACAGCTGGGCAGATGGCATCTTCATCCTCAGAATCTTCCTGCTCAGAGAATGACATGTCTGAGGGAAGCAAGTGGCTTTCACTGGAACGCTGCATCTCAAAGAAACGCTCCCGCTCTCTTTCCAGTTTGTTAGTGCAGAAATCCTTTGAGTGACTCAGTTTCAGCTTCTTCTTTTTGGGTGTTCTCACTTTTTTTACTCTTGCTCTCTTCCCATCACAGAAGGTCTCTTTGTCAAAACGCCGCTTTAGTTTTCTCTCCATGTAACCAATTCCATCCTTTTTTCCTCGGCAACACTCATTCTATTGGAAAGATATTTTGGCAAAATTTTAAGCATGCAACTAACAGTCACTATCCTGTAATTCCATATCCCGCTTTTAGGAATAGGCTTAAGTAAAAGTGCTGCCTTCTCAGCAGAAGCAGGATGTGTAGGGGGAGCAAAGGACAGGGTCACACTCCAGTGACAGAATTTATAGAAAAAGAGATTCTCCTTTCCTGCCTCGGAGTCCACTGCTTCAGAGGCAGCTCTCTCAAAAAGCCTCTTCAACACAGGACCAGAGTCAAATTAGGATAGATGTATTTAAAATACAGAGAGTGACCATAAAAACCAGATTCAAATTGCAAAAATGCATTAGGCCACAGATAGTTTGTATCAAGTTTGTGAAGTTGTCAACTTCTTGACCCCTTTCGAACAAGGAAAATGCATTTTCGTCCAAGTACAGACACACACAGAAGCCTCTTTGTAAATCTTACGGGTTCAGGCAGGGCCTCTACTCCAAAGTGACCCCAATCTCACTGCTGTTGTCAGACACTTGCCTTTTCATTTGTCGGTCCAACGGATGACCTCTGCTCTGTTTGCAAAACAGGGCTTTGCTTTGTGAATAGGATCTGGTACAGCTCCTGTATTTCAGGCAGAGAAACCTGTAGCAGCTGGGCTTCCATCATCAGCTCATCCAGCTCTGTGCTAATGACTATTATGAAAGACAGGGAGAGAGGAGAAAAGGAATTCTTCAGTGTCAGCACTGACAGAACTGCACAGATAATGAAAATTCTTCTCTGGTAGCACATACAAAAAACTGTGAAAGACCTTTTTAAATCTGCAACTGTATGAATTAACTCTTATCTGTTCCCTCTTCACTGCTCATTTTTAACAGCAGGAATAAAAAGGAAGATAAGTTACTGCACTGTGGCTCAGTACCCTTCCAGGGTTGCGTTTCTTCCTGGATAAGCAATTGCCATCATTCTTGGCAATTTCTCCTGCTTCTGAAGCTACAGTAAGTGTGATGGTCCCGTCACTACGTAACAAGGGAGTAAGATGAACAAACTGACTGAAATCCATAAGTGAAGCCAAGAGAGGAGAGGAAGAAAAGCTGAGAGGATGAGCCTTGCACAACTGAGTCCTGCCGTACAGTCACCACCCACCGCTGCTACCGAGCTTCCAAACTTGCCTTGGGCTTTTGAAATAGTCACAGCTAGGGGAGGCCAAAATTATTGTGTAAATAACAGCTTTTTAATATAGTATTCAGTACAACTCAAATATGGCCTGAAAAATAAACCTGGTTGTAAAAATGACTGCCTTGTTTGATTTTGACTCTAACGTTAAACTGAAGTAGGCGTCTTGTGTACTATTAGTATGGACTAAGCTGCACTGACTTGAAAACATAAAGATAAGGCTAGACCTGTGTCCCTGGACCATTATGCATCAGGAGGAAAGAAATGATAAATAGCTTCTTTTACAGTCATAAAATGATACAATTTATAGCCATATCTGTGTTAGTCCAATAAACACAAAGTCTGAGCTAGGGAGCATGCAGACCCTGTGCTCAGTGACCTGGAGCACAGCAGCAGCCACAGCAGCTAAGAAAACTCAAGTCTTTGTGACAGTTGTGCTGCAGCAAAACTTACGCTGACTCGTGTCCTATGGATTAAGTACGATGTGGTCTCCAGCACTACTTCCCTATATTGTTCCCATCCAGCTCCCACAATTTCAACAGTCTCTCCCCTCCATTTCCCCTCCTGCAGCCCATTTGGCCGGCCATAGCCCAAAGCGTGCTGTGCATGTGGGAAGGGGTCAACTCTCGGCTGATACCCCTCTTCTCCTACTGCACCGCATCTTTTCATTACATGTGGGAAGTTTGAATCATTGAGAACTTTACCCCTCTGCCAAAGCTGGACATTAAGTTCCAAAGCTGCTGAGGTGATGGAGAATCAACCAGACGCACTGCACAGTCACGTGCCTGCCTGCCTCAGCCATCTCCTGTGGACCAGGACACCCTCTCTTCTCCACCAAACACAGGGGGAAGAAAAAAAGAGGAGGGGGGGGGAAGGAATCAAAGAGAAGATTACAAACCATGAAGTGGGATGCAGTGCTGTCCTGTAGAAAATGGAGAATGTAAATATATGGTTCTGTTATCCCAGTCATGAGGCATGGAGAATGACATAGCTCCAATTGTCTGGGAAACCTAGAAAACAAAACATAATGCATAGATGTTTTCACTAAACATGTAGTTTTGAAGTGTCAAATAACTGCAACAGAATCAAAACTTGTTTCTCTTACAATTGCTTAAATCTTGTATTCCTACAAACTATTCAATCTAATACACCCAAATCCTTCATCCTACACCTGGAAACAAGCAAAAGCAACCTTATGCCAGAATTCTTAGCTGTGAATAATTTCCAGAGACCAGAAACTAGCCCTAGTACATGCAGCAGCACGCTCTACCAGAGGAGAATGAGCCTGTGGATCAGAGACAACACAGGCAGAGTCCCTGCAGGGATAATCCTGGACTTGTGGAAATGAGGGCTTCAGCCCTAGAACTGACTCTGAGTAAATATTATTGTGAACAAGAGGAGGAAACTGTAAAGAAGTGATTTCTCACTGCCTTGATCCAATGAGACACCACACTGTGTTGAAGCACTTCTCTTTACCTCAGCCTGCACAGAAGACGTGCCAACGGCAAAACGTGCGCTTACTTACAAAGGCCACGTACACAACTCAGCAAGTGTTAGTTTTGGACTGACAAGTGTCAGAAAGGCATCTCACCAGATGCCTTCCAAAATATCGTCTACCTCACTAATTCAAGTGTCTGGGCCCCTTTCAAAATCTGGCTCTCATCAATTCTCACAGCTGTTTTCCAAGTGAATTTTTCAAACTCATCTAAAAGCTCCACATTCTACACTTCGGCCAGTGCCAAAGAAGCCCAACTCCAGTGGTTACTGCTATGAGCTTCTCTGGGGGAATGAGAATGTTGGATTACCCCAGGTAACAGGGAAAACAAAATTGTTCCAGGACAGGAGAGCAATGCTGAGACACTGGATTCACCAAAAAACCACCTCAAATCCATCAGGACCAAAGTTTTAGCTCAGCGCCTGTGCCAAGATGGCTCTGGAGGCCACCTCTGACCTGCCCTCGGTACCCCTGGCTCCAGGCAGCTCTTTAGCTCAGGCACAGCGAGGGGCCCAAGCTGACGCTCATGGTCAGATGTTCTTCCACTGAGCTTCCCAGAGACTTCCGATTTGGGAAATAGGGTCACGAGGACCTGAACTAGCTCTGCTAGAGTTACCTTGATTTGGGAGGTTTGCTGACTTGAGCTCCAGACCACACAAAAATGGTTAGACTGCTTTGAGGTCGGAGGAACCCCCTGGTACCACGCTGAGCTAATAAAACAGTGCTAATAAAACTAAGCTTACTGTTTCCATTTCTGGCCCAAACATCAACTTATACGCCCAAAATCTTGCCCAGTTTTTTCCAACTATACAAGTTCATCTAGTAAAAAGATACTTTCAAACCTAAATTATCAGAAAACTTCTTAGATGCCTAAACACAGTTTTAATTTCTAAAACTAGGCTTGCCTATTTGAAAAATTTGGTCTGCACGGGCAACTTGGTATAGTGAGTTACCAGAGAAGCAGCTACAATACATCTTCAAGCGTGCGTGGCACATTTTGTTTTAACAAAACTGAGAGTGAAAACACAAACGCACAGACTAACTGTAACAGGGTTGGACTAGCAAAAACTAAGGTGTTTCAATCAAAAAGTAACAGAGCGCACTTCGTTTTGTGATGTTTTACGTTCTTTATGGTGTGCATTTCATTTTGGGATGTTTTATGTTCTTTATGCTGCACAGAGTTTGTATTTCAGATTTTTTCTGCATTTATTATCTCAGGAAAACTAGAAATGCTTAAGCCACTTCCCCATTTTCCCTGTGCTTTTTGCCAAAAGATCTTTACTGGAGGAAGTCTGAAACTCCCTCATGACCACACCTGAAACAGTTGCTGTAGCTTAACTCCGTAATATTAGCAAAATATTCAGCTTGGGAGTTCTAGCGTAAGTGATACGGAGAAGAAGGGGCAGTAACAGATGACGATACCCTGTTGAAAAGAATCTCATCTGAGAGCTAAGCTGGTAACACACTGGACAGTTTGTGCCTCTGTTACTAATTCTCAGCACTTAAAACTATATTGAAATACTTGTAAGAACAGAACAGAAAGACTAATTGAATACTAAGTACTCTAGAAACAATAGCTTCAGCAACTCTGTCGTTAATAGTGTCACATTAAAGCGTAGGAGCTGGGAGGAGCAGAAGGGAAAATAGGCCCTTTAGGAGAAATTGTTCCCAGGACTCCAGCAGAAGAAGAACACGGAGCTGTTGCTGGAGGGCACGCACATCCTGGCTAACCCTCAAGGCAGAGCCCGAACTCCTTATATCTGTAAAGTGACGCATAAACAATCTGCCTTGCCCATATCTGTATGCAGATACAACGAACCCAAAACCCAGAGAGGTGTTACAGACTGTTCTTGCGGACCACCCACCACCCACCGCCAGGACACCCAGAAGCAGCTCAGCCTCACCTTGTTTGTCTCTGGCAATTGGCCTGCTGTACCTTGCCATCTGTTGTACAATAATCCTGAGCCAACTTTGTCTTGTATAAGTTTTAGATTCCCTGAATATAACATTTGTTGTGCTCTGTGCTGCCAGTTCACAGTTCTCTCGATCATGTACCGTAAGGCATCCCCCTCAGGAAGCCTCACACGGATACGCTGCAAGGAGGCCAGCAATGGTAAGATCTTTTCTAAAGGAGGCTTTTCTGATCGATGACAGTGTGGACAGAGCCACACACGAGGTCCCTGCAAAACGTTGGGCACTGAAACACAGCCGGTGTGGAAGAACCCTCTGCAGAGTTCACACTGTATCATCGGAGCAGCCGGCTCCTTCTGGCACAGACAGACTTTCAGTTCGGCGTCCTCTTCACTAGACAGCACCTTCACTTCGTTTGCTGCTCGCAGAGAACGCAACGCTTCCATCTCCTTTAATCGGGCTTCCCCAAGTGTAGCCATCTAAAAGGGAGTTCAAAAGAAAGGGATGTAATCTCCAAAGGAACATGACTCATTAGAAACAGGCTGACCTCTGCACAATCACACCCTTCACATATGCCACCGAGTATTTCAGATCGTTGAGAAGCTCCTCACCCCGGTATGCCTTCAGGGCTTTGAGTATCTGAAGCAAAGCAGTTATAAGAATGTGCAGCAACGTGACTTCAGCTTTCTTCTGTTTTCTCATCATGCCCAGAGATAAAAAGCTTATTCCCTTGCAAAAACAACCTCTTAAATCCCTTCCTCTCTGTTCTGAATCCTTCATGTTTTGTACTACAGAAACCTTACCTTCATTAAAGCAGCTTAAATTCTGAAACAAGTGCAGATTTGGCTTGCTGGTCCTTCTCTATGAACATCTCTCTCAAATATATAGTCTGACTCTGTATAATCTTAAAACACATCTGGGCAGTTTTCAGAAACACTAACGCATCTCTGACACCCACCCTGCACACAGTCAAGTGCACAGGGCCGTATCCTGACCTACGTACTCGCTCTGGGGTTTGCAAACACCAAGTGAAATTCAGGTGTACTCCTGAATGCGTTGTTTGCCTTTTCTACACCTGCTTGTGATCCTTTTTTTTTTAAAGGAATCTTTAGCATTATCTGCTATTAAAGATAGCCTTTATTAAACTGAAATATATTGCTATTAGTAGCAGCTGCAACTAGTAAATTCTATGCATTTTATTATGTATATAAAAATAAATGTATACAGGAGGGTTTATAAATATATACAAAACAGTTATTTCAAACACCATGGCTTTGAAGTGTGATGACAAGAGAAAAACAAGCTATGCAAAATTTAGACAGCTGTGGCCAGCACAGGCAGTAGGAGTCTCGGGCACAGCACTCATGACATACACACAGGTGCTGAGCTCTGCAGCTACAGCGCTGGGTTGTGAAAGTACCCAAACCACCCAGAAAAAAACCCTCCACTGTAAGATCCTTTCTCCCCTCATGTGTCAGAAGCAAAACCTGGCACACTGAATGAATGCATTTTCCTGGGCGCAGTCCATGTGAGTATCCTTCTCTCTCAATACCCCAACCGTTAACGAGAGATTATCTACTCAAAAGAGGAGAAGGGTGTGTGGAGCAGAAGACCCAGTCTCTTCTCCTTACAGCACTCCCAGGGACGCAGGCTGTAAGTCTGGATTTCCGGACAAGGGAGGCCAAAACCAAAGCACTAAACGTACAGGTTTCCAGTAGTTGCCATAGCTTAAAACTTTAGACGTCCCACACCTAAAGGGGCAATTATATTCAAACCCTACCAAATCAGTCTACTGCTCACACAGGCCTCCTCATTAATCATGGGACATTGTTTAATCTGACCGCAGTGGAGGCTGTGAAATAGGTCTTTTGGGATGAAGCGCTTTACTACCAGTGACTAAGTCTGCTCCATCCAGAACTAGTGTTTTACTGACTTCATAATGCATGAGGTTTTCTTTAATTATTTACGGTGTTTGTTTTAATTATAAATGGTATTGAGTTATTGTGTTCTTTGGGAAAACCCTATCTTTAATAAGGTTTTGTTATGGTGGGGGAAATAGGTCTCAATTTTTTATTTTCCTATGCTTTGTTAGGCTATGGGCATTGCCTGGCAAACTGTAAGGCTACTGCATGCACAGAAGACAACACACATTTTTTTCCCCTAAGGGTGATTTTGGGAAGTCTGAAGCAAGCACAGAAATCACAGTCCTGGAAGTCCTTCTGCAGAACAGCAGAGCAAGTAGAAAAGAGGGTGGAAGATAACACACCTGCATGAGAGGCAAACATAAACAAAGACTCGAAGAACTTAGAAGAAATTCCAGTTCGAAAAAAATCTTAAACCACATACCGCAGATGCAGTATCTTTGCTCTCGGAGAGAGCTCTTTCTAAGTCGCTCAGAGTCTCTAGCTTAGTGCTTTTCTTCTTCCCACTTGGCACTGGCTCCTTCAACTTCTTCTGCTTTCTCTTCAGATTCAGCATTCCAATATCACATCGGGGACATAACACCTGATGGACAGAAAAGCAGTATTGTCTGCAACATTTTTAGTGCATTTGTCCTGCCCTAACACAGCCACACACAACTGGTTAGAGCAGGGATTCCTGCAGTGTTTTTCCATCAAAGATTTGGGGGACTGGGATGAGGTTATCTGGAAAATGGGGAGAGCTGGAAAGTTAAAAATTCAATTTTATAAAACAGGCAGACCGCAAACACCTCCATGTTTCATTTAGATTGCTGCTATACAGAGACAGCTGATACACTGAATAGCCTCCATGCAATTTAAGCTGCAAGCCCTGGAAAACAATAGAGGATTCCAGGGGCTGCCCTGCATTCCCGTCTGCCCTAATGGAGAAGAGGGCTGGGGTGAGAGGGGCTCAGCGTACACCAGAGAGTGTGGATTGCTCAAGAGCTGCAGGTGTTGACACGGGACAGCTACAGCCTCTCCCTTACCGCAGCCCAACCATACGGTCTGGCTGTCACCACGCTGAGGCGGCTGAAGCAGGTATGAACCCGCGCTCCAGCCGGACATCAGTATTCCCATATTCATACTGAAAATGTCAGACTGTGACACGGCATGCTCTCGTTAGCCGCTGATTAAAAGGATAGAGAAAGTATAGCTAAATCTTAATCATTTTAAAAGCTTAAAATTATCATTAAAAGCATAGGTCAATCTAATAAAAACTACATTAAAATAAGTAATATAATCCTAAAACAATTTTGCAAATATACTTAATATTTACTGCTATTTCATGAGCTAATACTGTAACTCAGATGTGGTACATGGTATGAATGGCGATCTTAGAGATTCATACCACTTTGCTGCGGTACTAGTGGTGGTCTTAGAGATCCAGGGCTGACATCTCTTACCTCCAGAAGAGAATAAGGAGAGTTCTCACACAGAAATGTGTTAGCTGCACACTCCTTCCATGCTTGAACTTCTGACACCAAGGACTCCAGCCTTGGCAGGTAGTCCAGATGCACTGGAATAGATCGACCTCTTGTGACAAGTTCCACTAGTGTGTCCAGCACAGGCACACGTCCTCCAACCTGTCAGATTATAAATTAAAAAATGCTTGATGTCTATAAGACATACCACTTCCATGAATCACAGCAAGTTATTTAGATTAACTGAAGGTAGAGCTTGTAAAAAAGAATTTACTGCTTAGACACGTCAGTGACTTCCATAGCTGTTATTCCAACATTTGTGATTCTCATGCTCTGGTCATTAAGTACACAGACAAAACTAATAGAACACTTGGGGGGGGGGGGGGGGGGGGGAATACACTCACCAAATAACAGTTTTAAAAAAAAAAAAAAAAAACAAAAAAGAGAGACTGTCAACAATATAAGCAGACTACCAATCTAACAATCTGCATTCACAGCAGAAAATCAAAATAATTTTTAAATAGACCCAGAAGGCAAGTCTAACCCAGTCCCCGGCACGCCAAGAGCAAGGAACCATCTCAAGTATCCAACTCGCCGATTGAAAGCGAGCTCTGTTCATCCACTTAGCAGCTGACACCAAAGGCAGCCCAGTTGCAAGAGGTCCAGCAGTAAAGCTGCACTGAGAGGTAATTTCTAAAATAGGCAGCGATGTGGGACTTGAGAACTATTCATCCAGAACAACCCCAACATCTCCAGCAGCAAACCTCAAAGTACTGACACCAAGAACTTCCTGCAAGTCATGACGACTGCAGGCATTTACTAAAACCTTCACAGAACTACAGCAAAAATTCTTGGCACACACAGGCACATTTTTCCTTATGCAGTAGGCAGAATTTCAGAATCCAAAACATGAAATTGGCAAATGCCAAGAACAATTCACTTAAGTCCTCTTCAAGACAGCCCTCAAAAGTTACTATTACATGAACTTTGTTCCTTCAATATTTTAAAGCCCAGGACAACTAATTTTTTTACATAAAAGCTTCTTGACTCAAAAAAACTTAGTTCAGATAGACCTGAAAATACTAGTTAGTCAGATCACAGCTCACTTCATGGAAAAAACAGAGGAACAAACGAAAATTTAAGAAAATATTTGGCAACTTATATCAAAATCAGGGCTACCCCAGTCCCACCCCTTCCTGATCTGTGCAGTCCCACTGACCCCTCGCAAGAGTACTTGCGAGGCTGAGCCATGAACCACTTCAAAGAGTCGGCCCAGGCTACGATTACTCACTTAGGCTTGAAACAGCCCGGTGTCTGGCTGCCCCAGCAGTTGTGCTAACAAAAGAGGGGAAGCGGAAAGTGAGAAGAGAGGAGAGTTAAGCTGCCATTGAACTGTAAAAGAAGCAAAGAACCTAAAAATATAGGAAAGGAAACTGGGTCCACAAATGAAATGGTCTGAAATGTTAAAAAAAAAAAAAGATTCAAGTGGGAAGTGCTAGAAGCCAAGGTGAAAACCTGCACCGATCATTTTGTTTAGAAGACTCTGGTTTTCAATCTCTGCCATCAGCTTTGTGCTCAGTTGACGACTTATTTCAGACTGCGAACATGGAAATAGAAATCACACAAAGCTGGAAGGAGCCTCAAAAAATGGAAGAGGATGAAGAGACAAGGGAAAGAAGAGGAGGAAACCAAGTAACTTCCACCTCAAAATTCCAACAGAACGACAACAACATTACAAGTATTTTAATCTGTGAAATCAAAGGCCAACCATACAGGAATAGAACAAGAAACAGCCTTGAGATTGGCCATGCTTAGTGGTTAACAAATGAGGAAATACCTCTCAGTCACAGGATGTCTGAAGTATCACTAATGATACAGCTGTGGAAACAGCAAATGAAGTCTATGGAGCCTCAGAAGAGGCGATTCCAAGACCAGTAAGTATGAATATCCTTGTACCATCAGGTCTGGGCGAGACGTTACCTGCAGTACAGGACGTGAGGCATGCTCCAGCAAGGTACATTCAAAACTGGAGAAAACACAAGGGCAGGACACTTGTCTGATCAGGAATATTCCTAGATCAGGAAATCTTAGAGGTCTTTTTAGAAGATGCTAGAGGAAAATTATTTGTTTAGCCAAGCAAATGAAAAGATATTGTTGGTGGCTTAAAATATTTTAGGGGATTTGTTTATTCAAGAGTCAGCAAGCAGAATTTTGACTATGTCACCTGCTCCATCCTGTGTGTACAGGAGTGCAGAAAGACGATGATCATCTTTTACAGTGTAGCTTTTCTTTAGCTTGCTGGTGTTATGAAAGCACTCTCCGGAAATAAGACATATTCCTTCAAGTTAGGACAGTGGTTGGAGCATCTTAGCAAAATGACTTCCACTAGCATGCAAAACGGTTAACCTTATTTAACAAGAAAGTGATCTTCATAAGATTACTACAAAGACAGTATTTTTCTTTCATCTGCAGAATGGTACACAAAAATATGATCATTGTCACCAGTGACTGAGCAAAATTTACCTTAAGGTAAAGCTCCATAGTATAATATCTTTTTAACTTTAGATTTTTGGTAATAGCTCCTTTACAGATTTTATTGCAGCCAGTTAACAGCAGAAGTGAAGGAATACAAATCAGGTCCAGAAACAGGTAAAACCAACAGCACTCATCAGCCCGTAACTGCACCACGTCTAAGGCAATAGATGCTATAGATTAAGCATTCTTAATTCAGTGGGATGCTGAGCACCAAGTGCACACAACAGAGTGCAGCGTGGGTCTGTCAGCCTGACAGCGGGTACTGCCACTCGCCAAGCAGCCAAGAGCGCCGTTTACGTACCTGCAGAGCTTCCACTTCCTGCAGCCAGTCTTTGGCCTTCTGCACCGCGTCTTTCAGCGCGGCACCGTTTGGGAGATAGGCTGGGATCTCCTCTATTTCTTTCACTGCTGCTACGAGACTGCTCAGTGACTGCCGTGGTCTATATAAACAAAACATCTCAGAATGTAAAACACTGCAATACAACTGGGGCTCTTCTACTCATTTGGCTTATTAAAACCAAAGGGTTCCACCAAATAATGACATTAAGTCCAGTACTAGAGATGCGTACTGTACAACCAGGGCGTTAGTAACGCAGGTATGCTTTCAGAGGTTTACTTGCTATAGACAGCTACTAGGAATGCTACAAATATTAAGGAATCTGTTATCTATTTTTTCAATATTTACACACTTGGGCTTAAGGGATATTCAACATTCATTAACTTTTGAATGATAGACCCTTGGATCCTCCTTGAACCTCAAAATAGTACCAACTAAGAGATGCCACACTAGCAGGTTAAAAAAGCGGAGATGGCTTTTCCGTATTTCACAATTTGTACTTTTCTAAAACATCAGAATCAAACTCAACTGCATCTCTATTTTGGAGGGTAAAGCCAAGCTTATTCCAGTTTTGTGCGCTATGAAGTTATAATTTTAAAATACTATGGTTACTAAGAAGTAAGAAACGCTGAAATGCTTTCATAATTATGAGGCTGAGGGAAAAATCTAAAAAAAAAAAATTTAAAAATCAGGAATCCTGAGGGAAGAAACCTTGCATACAAGTTTGTGCCACCTTTCTAAACTTTAAGTAGACTATGCTCTCCCCGCTTTTACTTTATAAATCAGAAGGTCAAAGCAATGAGCAAGAAAATTTTTCTCAGTAAGGATGTATTTGGCTTATTTCCTTCTCCCCTGCACCAACTGATCTGGAAAAATCTCCCCAATGTTAGAAATAGTTCATATAATAAAATTTTACCAGTTGGTGGTATATATCTAAGCTCCATCTGGACATGCATCCTCCAGTCTGACACTGGGGGACAGAAGAAGGTAGAAAGGAAGGAAGAGGTGTCTCAAACCCCTTCCTTGTGGCGAAAGGAGAACTTGCACAATGATAGTGGAGCACCACAAACACTGCAAGCCAACACCAACGTCTAAAATCACTCAGTCACTCATCGCCCTTCTCCATCCCCTTCCCTTCTGGATGGCACAAGTTTTGTCTTCGTGTTGTGAACTGGATGAACAAAAGAGAGCCCCTTCAGAAGTAAAGCCAACTATTTCCATCTTAAACAGCTCATGGAACTACAAAATGCAACACTAAGATTCAGGTTCTACCTGGCCTTTATCAGATTTCTGGCTTTGTCATCCCAGTGTTCAGATACAGTAAGGAGCTCCTGCAGCTTTGCCATCGCTTTCTCAACCGCTGGGTAGGGAGCAAGTCCAACACCTGAGTCTATAAGACGTCTCATGTCATCTAGAGTAAGAGAGTTTTGGTCTGAGGAAGCCAGCTGCACATCCTCGAGCCAGCGTGCCTGTTCCAGACGTATCCGCATTTCAGCCAGTTGGGGTAGATCAACGTCAAAGTCAAAGCTGACATCCAACAGCTCCTGAAGTTCTGCAGCACTAGGCATTTCTTCAGAAAGGAGTTTTTGGCTTTGCTGTTGAAAAGCTTCCACACGATCAAGAAGATCCTGAAATACACAAACGCAACAATAAATCAGAAGAAAACCCACTGCCAAATCTCTTAAACATTTAAGTGTAAGCTTAAACATTAAGTGTAAAGCTTCCTGGCAAACACCACGTTGCAATGCACACAACGTGCACGGCAAATTATCATGACATTTGGAATGCTTCAATAGTGCATCTTCAACACATAATGTATGTATCAACATCTCCTCACACATAATGTGTCCACCAGCTTGAGGATCACAGCACAAGGGAATTCCACTCTGAACTCCTTTGAACTAAGAGACAGGTGTCAAAAAGAGGTCTCGGAAGAATAGAAAGGATCTAAAGGGAAATTTTAAGTGTCCCATCAGCGCTGTTTTCTGGCTTTGTTCTGGAATTATTAAGGCGGCTGAAGAACAGCAAGGTTAATCTTAAGAAGGCTTTGAAGAAAGGTGGGAAGGGCATGGAGCTTCTGGGGTTCATTTCTGCTGCATTGTTAAGGATTCTGAGCTGAGCACACAGTCCCAGTAAGCCAGAGGCATTTTACTCTTTCATGCAGCGCAACACCTTCTCTCTCTCCATATGTTCAACAGCTTATTACCCCAAAAAGGTACCTCTGTGGCTGTTTGCACTTCACCCAGGAAAATGGACAGCCAGAGTAATCTCACTGCGAAGGCTGGAATTATTCTGTATCTAGCCATCCTGCCTACTACTTCTAGTACTGGCTGAAATGCTATTCCAGCAGTAAGTTCTTCCTTCACAGCTGATATCTTGGTATTTTGCTAATGAGGTTGTTTGCCAGGGTAGGCCATCTCACCCATAAAGGAATAAAGCCTTTTCAGAGATATATTAAATTGTGACCCAATATCCAGTAACTGTTTGTCACTTATATTAACAGCCTAATTTGCATGACTACATATAACTTAGGATTGTTGAGAAGGATATAAAAGAATACCCTGACCATATGTGTTTGATATTTCCCTGTTCAAGAACGCCAGATGGAGAAGAATTGTTTGCATGTCTGGCATTTCTGAACTTCTGCTTTTTAAATAGTTAGATAACTTCAGAGTTACAATGCTATAAACAAATAACTGTAAATAGGATTACATAAGTCTGATTCACACATTCCAGACCTGATAGAGCTTTAAGAGCAATAGTCATAAAGCTGGGTTGAACTGGTCTATTCTGATTCAAACAGTTACATGATACTGTCTGGTCTCTCAGCCTTGTGTGGACACTTAGGAGATGGTTCAGGAGCTGGCCACTGCATCTCCTGGTTCTAAGAGTCTCAAACATGCAAAGCCATTCTCCTTTAAGACAGATATTGCAGCTGCCCAGAACTATTTTTTTTAATTACACCTCAGTGTGATTTGCAACATTTTGGCAAATTCTGAAACCAAATCTTGAATTACTTCCAACTTGTCTGAGGGCCGATCATCTGTTGAGCAAATAATCAGCACGAGCTGATGGTCGTGGGAGACAAAGTGATGCAACTCACCGTCAGCAGCAGGTACTCTGCTAGAACAAGTATTTAGGTAGCCCAGGCTGGTAGCTTTGGCTAGGGTTATCTGTGTCGTTTCCTGAACGTGGGTGGATAGCACAAGGAGGTATCTAATTACAAGACTATGAGAAAGCTGATTCTGGATTAACAAAGAAGGAAAGTGATGTGAATGGGAGAACTGTCACGCAGAGCGTTATGGAGTTTTGAATATTCTCAGATAAATCTGGCTTCACTCTTCAGGAGACTAGTTAACTGACCCCAAACTTTAGATCTGTAGTTACCCAGGTCATCCTGCTGCTTCTTTTGCATTACTTTGTACAACATTAACATTTTGATTCCCCTTTGTAGTATAAAATCCGCTGACAACGAAGACCAGCAGGTCAGAGAGCTCTGTTCTTAAGCAACTCATGTGCACAAGTTGCCCAGGCCTGCCAGTTTAAAGGTATTTATTCTTGGAGCAAATAGTACAATAGGAGATGAATGCAGTGCAAATACATCACTGTTACAAATGCTCTTGTTCCTAGAATTTTCCAAGTTACCTTCAGTAATGGCGTCTGACTGAGGACGCAGGGTAGAGCGTACAGCTGCCTCACGAACAGCCGGAGCTCATTCACAGTCAGCTGATTTTGACACTTTCCTCCTCCCGAGCGGTACCTGCAATTACACACAATTCAACTTTGTTGGATGCCAGTAAAAAGACAGAATCAAATCTAAACTTCAGAAAAATCTGCTTATGATTTCTTGTAAGTCAAACTTTACTGACAGATAATAGAATATTCAAAAGCATCCAAGCAGCCTAGAGCTCTAGGGCTTACATACATGGGAGAACTTCAGTCAGCTATAGCAGAATAAACTATTGTTGAAAATACTCTTTCATACTGAACAGTATTCTGGAACAACTACTCAGCCTTGGAAGAGCACTGGTTATTATGGAATAAAATTAGGCTTTTTTCCAGAGCACAAAGCAATTGTGGATAAACTATTCAGTTATGTTGCAATAGCTATTGTGGTAAGCTCTCCCCATGCCCATACCAAAAGAGAACAAATCCCAATTTTGAATGGGTTTTATATTCACAGGTCATGTAGGCACTTCTGAAAAATCCTCTTTACGCTGAAATCATCATTTTCATTTTTATCTAAAAGCTTTGTCTCAAATGAGTGGCTTATAAGTGTTAACAAATTGGCTAATATTAAAAACCTCTCTTAAACTCAAGCCAATATTAACTAGGTCTGAGAATCCTGAACAGAAAAGGAAAGAAATCTCTTACAATGCTGGCTCCAATTTAATCCACAATGTGTCATTTAAACAAAAGAGTAAAACAACATCGCAGCAGGATATGCCAGCATGAGTGGAATGTGAACACTATAAAATAAATTTCAATTTACCATTCTATGTTAAAAATAGGTATTTTTAAAGGATATGCAAGATCACATTGGGAGTTCCAAAATCCATAGTAAGCTGAACAATAAAATGAATTCAAAGTCTCAGGTACAACACAGGCTGTTTTATGGTCTACAACGTTTTACTATTTTTTGTGGAAGTTCTGCAATATCTTCCAGGAAAAGGCACAAGTTTTTAAAATAAATAAATATTTATGTATATATACATCCACACGCACTCATACATACCTAATCTAAATTGCAAAACTGACTGTCACAAGATGTTTTTGATAACCAGACATTACATGAGCCTAAAAAAAAAAGGCATTCACGGAAGAAAAGCCCACATCCATCGAAGGTTATTAAGCACAAAGATCTCTAAGCACAAGGTCTCTAAACTCTTGGAGACTCTAAGAAGCAGAAAAGGTACCATGAGGCCTGGAGAAGGAAGGGAATGGATAGTGAGAACATCCCTTTACACTTGCCCTGCTGTCACACTGTTCCCTTCCACTATCATCTACATGCTAGTGAAGAGAGGAACAAGGGCTACACTGTCCTTTGGCCCAATTCAGATAGCGGTTCACAGAACAATCCTCCAAACAGCATCTGTTAGGACTGCTTGGTCACCCACCGCCGTAAGAACCAAAGGAAACCGAGAAGTACAGACCGTCTGCGCATCTTCTGGTACTACAGAGAAGACTGAGCGAGAGTCACAGGATTTACTCTCAGAGAATATTTATCATCTACCCTGGTCTTCTCTCTCCAGGAACTGTTGTGTATACTATACTGGAGGAAATCCTTGAGTATCACTGACTACCCCGATTAACAGGGATAACCTTTCCAGTCAAGTCTACTGCATGACTCTTCCAAACTGACGATTAGAACAAAATGCTCAGTCCATAAAGGAAAGTTTGTCAAAAGTACGAAAAACTTCAGGCAGAATCCACAATCCTGCATAACCAATACAAGGCAGTCAGCGTGATGAAGGCTGCCCAACATCCTGCAGATATGTGAACTTCAAGTAGATAAAACTGTATTTGATATAACATGCATTAAGATTTTAAGCAGATTATTCCCTTCTTTTTAATCAAATAACATGGGTTTATAAAACTCTTAATTATGAGGACATGCAAGTGGACTTCTCCCAGAAATATGCCACAAAAAGCTCAAAGGAGAGATAGTGAGAGAAGGGGTAAAAACACTTTGGAGCAAATGAGAAACGCAATCCAAGCACTGCCTTGATCCTGTGTGGTGCAAGACTGGGAGGATTATTCACCACAGCCTGTAATGCTGAAGGAGCTGGCAAGTACAGCTGTGAGAATGGCTGATACACTATCACGGTGACAAAAGAACAGACCTAGTCAAGGAGATGAAGATAAAAATTGCTCCCCACTCTTTCCAGGCCAAGCAAAGTCAGGCCCGTGTTAAGAGCAGGAAAGACTCTCGGAAGAGCTCGCCTGGCACCGAACAGCTGGAAAGTGCCCGGCTGCTACTTCAAGCTCATCATCAGGAGACCTAAGCAAATACCAAGGATGGGAGAACAAACAGACTGGGAATGCCAGAATGAGAAGAGATGGTGCAACACTAAATGAAGGAAGAAGAGGAGTGGATAAATCCTTTGATAACTATGCCATGAACCTCTGGGTTGGAAATTACCTATCTGGCAGAAATTGTGTCTGTTGGAGTGCTGAATTTTTCATTTCCTGTTGTAATATTTTTACATTGCTGTGACAGAGGCTTCATCCTCTTGTGTTTGCAAGACAGTGAAGTTTAATTTTTATCAAGTCCTTGCTACAAAGACTTACACAAGGACGACTAGGAAAGGAAACTGCAGCTACAAAAAAAATTTCTAAATAGTAGTTGAGTATTTTGCTGCCAAAATCCCTCAAAGTCAGCCTTTAAAGTACTGCAAGAACACAGGGAGAGACAAGCTACAAGATACCTGCTGAAGCAGGCAACATGCAGAAACCACACACGGGCAGTTATACCAGCACAAAGAGGAACTGCTTGGACAAACACCACATTGTTCAAAGCAGCAGAGAGAGATGAAAGTTGTCCAGATGGGAAAAGAGAGAAACAGTTTTTCCTGAAGTACTCCATGCTATTAAGATGGTTGCACTTGAGCAATATTGTCCTCCACATATATAAACCCAAGATTCTCTTAGAAACCGACCATCCCACGAGACTAGATACAGCCATGGCAAGTCTGGGTGGAGAATCTGCAACAGTATTGGTAATTTGTGATCCCCAAGAGAAAGGCTAATACATTGATACAGTCACAAACTGATGCAATGAGGAGACCTGACCTTGTTCTGCTGGATCTTCTGACTCCTTTCAGCTCATTTCAGACATAGAAAGTGCTAGCAGGACCAGGGAGGCAGAAATCCAGTCCACAAAGAATGTATTACCCAAACACTGCCCTATCTTCAAATTCCTCAAGCAAATAACCTGTCTAAAAGATTTAACATAAGTGCTGCCAAAGAAAGAGCAAGTATTTTTCAGAGATCTCATACAGTATTCCCATCGTCACCAGCTCAGGAAGTTAAGACACTTTATTTTTGCACAAGGCATAAAGTGTAATGACTATAATGACATATGCACCACTGACAGATTTCCAGTCCCCATGGCATGAAGAAAAGTGGACTGTATCTTTTTGGGTGTTGCTTTGTTTGGAAATACCACACCGATTTTTCCTTTCGGGGAATGTCAGAATGAATTTACTGCCCAACTGTCAAACAGAGAGGAAGAAGAGATTGAAAGCTCAGGATGTTTAACTTACTACATGCAGGAAAGGTGAATCTCCCTGTAAAAGATGGCTCTCTTGAGAAGACAAAAAGATTACTTTCATTTTTAAGTCTTACAGAACACTGGCATCTATCACTGGCCACTGGCATCTATCTTCAGTGACTCAATTTTGTTGCAAACACATATAGTAACATTTACCTGGTTTGTCTTTTGCCATTAAGAAGCTGCTGTGCAACTGAGGCACATTTGTCTGCATCCTGTGTAACCAGTCTGAGATGTCGCAGTAGATCATTGTCTGGAAACTTTTTCATTTCCGATTCTTCTATCAAAGCCTTAAAACTGATGAGACCTTTTGGGAAAGACACTATGTTAACAAAAGTCCCTGTGTGATGGATTTGAAATGGTAAGACTGAATAACACAACACATTAAATATATTTCTATTTCAACTTCAGTTATATTTTTTGTCAAAGTGATTAACAATCTTCTCACACAGAGACAGTTTAGCATAATCTCTGGGACTGTAACAGCCAAAATATTTACTTTAACACATGAAACTATATATGATTTCCTTTGATCGTCACATAAGACAAAAGTTGCTAAGTTTCAGAAATGAAAACCTGAAAAATTAGCCATTTAAAATTGTGTTGTAGACAAAAGGTAAGATACTTACTTCTTTTGTTGTTAATTTTTGCCTCCAGAGCTTCGTTAACATTGGAAGCCCATTCGTTGTATGATTCCGCACGCATCTTTAGCGCGTTCATCATTGGATAGAGTTCCTCCAGGGTGTAGCGGTACCTACAAGTAGCACATAATTCAAACTCTTCAGCAAAAACTGGGGGGGAGCAGGAGGGTGGAAGGGAGGGGCATCAAGATCTGTTGGTCTATACAACACAGAAATGATCTACTATGCCCCCAGTTATATAATTCCTCCTAAGAAAATTTCAATGTTGCAATTGCTTCAAAAAGCAATTTCAACGTTACAGTTGAAGCAACTGTGAAATTGTCTTAGGACAAGCTACATTCATGTAGGACAAAGATGTAACAAACAAGAGGAAAGAAAAGATGACAACAGGAAGGAAAGCTAACAAAAGCAAAAAAGTATGACTCGGCAAGGACTGGATGTAAGGGATGATGACCTTGTTGCTATAAATAAAAAAGCAAACTAACTTATCCAGCAATTTTTGCCTTTATAGAGCAAGAAGAGCTGAATGCTGAAAAGAAAGAGTCTTTGTATATGAGCACAAAAAAGGCACTTTGTTTTGGGGGCACTGTATTTGCAAAGGACTGAGAGAAACAGAATACCGAAACTAGCACCACTGGCAAAACAGAGTAGGCACTAGATTATCAAACTGCAGTATCTACACATAAAATAAGTATCTCCAGAACACAGGGTTATTTGCTATCTAAAGCTTACCCCAGCTTATATTTGTAGGTGGGACAGGAACAGAGATCCTCCACGTGGTACAAGCATACCAGTAATCCAGGTTTACATGGACAAGAAACAGCAGACATGAAACAGGTGGTTTTACACTTCAAGCACTGTCGCTCATCATCAGGCAACAGCTCAAAAGCCACTCTCTCCGAGTCAGTCACCCCCTGCAAAAGAGTACGTCACATCACTTCAAAGTCTAACGAAGAGGTGATTATTCCCAGCTAAAGCATCAGAAGCTAAATTTATCGAAGGAATGATGAAGTTTAGACATAAGATATTAAAACCAGGTAGACAGAAACTTTGGTTAATGAAAAATCAGCTATCCTGACTAAATTACTAGAAGAACAAATATTATTTTAAAAGAGACATTCTGAACAATATTAATGGGCAGGTGCTAAAACAAGATTCATGATAAACGATTCTGTACCCAAGTAGTCCTCTGAAATCAGCAATGCTACTCAGGAAGGTGCTACGTAGCACTAAGCTGCTGACAACACAGGACAGTCCCAGCATGCCTTTCACACTCCTGTTTCAAATGTTCCTTCATTCATTATAATATTATTTCCTACAACTCACCAGTTTATCAACCTTCTCACGTAACCTCTTCTCATCTTCAATCATAATAGCCATGTCTTTCTGAACCGTAGATGCTACCACAACATCAAGAATATCTGCTTTGGAAGCCATTTTACAGATCATCTCATCGTGAGAAAACACACAGTAACGGTTTAGCAGGCGGTAATGTTCCACACATTGGCGACCCAGTGGTAGCTGCATTGAAAAACATTAAATAAATGAAGAGTTAATTTTGAAAATTACATTAAGATACTAACTTTTTATGCGACTAACTAAAAACTATCCAAAGGAAAGGCCAAGACAAATCATTCTAGCAACAATATTCACAATTCAGAATGTAAAACTAGAGAAATCAAGATCCTGCGTTCTTGTAAACCAGGACTGCTTATAACTCCTTCACAGTGGACACTGTGGATGCAAGTTGTTTAGTTAAGTGCATTCCCCCAGTGAACCATCTAGAAGAAACCATAATTAGGGGTAACTAAATCACTAAACCACTGCAGGCTCAGGAAGACCCAAGCTAGAAATACACAGAGGCTGGGGAAGTGTCAAAGGGAAGAGTACGTACGCTTGCCCTATTCTTACCACTCGAGGGATGCCCCGTCAAAGGCAGGTTGCAGGGCACGGTGGACCTTCTGCTCAAATTATATGGCTGGTTTATGTAGGACATGAACTGTGCTGCAGCATGAGAAATTGCTGACTCCATGAACCATAGAAGTCCCTAACTACCCTGGGCAGAGCAAACAATTCATTATGAGCTGGGCACGTTACTCATAGCTTTATTTTAAGGCTGTCACTGGCCAGGCGGATAGCGATGTTCAGGTTACAATAAGGTTACATGTTGGAGTCCAGTACAAAATTCATGCAAGGACAAGAGGAAAAACAAAACCAAACCAACCAACATAAAAACACAGTCACAATGCAGAGAGCTTTCCTCCCATTTTAGTCATCTCCTACTTGTAAGTTTTTTAAATCTAGCAATATTTTTAGATGGGCTAAGACCTTTTTTGGGGGAGAAAATGAGGAGTAATTTGAGGTATCAGTAGCTTCAAAGGATCTTTCTGAGATCAGGCCACACTATGTGTCTGAGAAATCTGCTGGGAAGGAGAAATAATGACTTGTAACTTTGGAGCAACTATCCTCCATTTGTTTTTATTTAAAAAAAGACAAAAAACCTTAATAAATTACTATGACCTAGTAATTGTAATGTGTGACTATCTCTGTTGTTTCAATGAGCTGAGTGAAGCTTACTGGGAATAAAGTACTGGTCTGTAAACCTTCTGTTTGAACATTAAAACTTTCTGTTCCCTTCTTGTTAAGGTATTCTTCCCTAAAAACTTACAGCACCTCTGCTATCCAAGAGGATGTACTTGCATCAGATGCAATTATTATTCCCTCCCCCCCCCCCCAAAAGGACTATCAAAGCCTTTAACTGTTCTTAACGTGTGTTAAATGTATCATCCGATTTAATCACAGAAGCTAAAGTAGAAAAGTCGTCCAAGCTTGGTTTGTTTATCAGCTGTAGAAAGCAACTTGGAGAATTCCCAGTGCAATAAACAGAAAAATTTCATTCCAGCTCTTGACAATTTGAATGGAATTTGGGGACACAAAAGGAGTAGATTCTAGCAGCACTGGTGCTTCTCATATTCTAAGCACGCACAGGACCTTGCCTACCTCCTGCTGTAAAAGGTACATCAGCCCTAACGTATAATTTCAAACCGAACCTTAGGAACCAGAGAAAGCCCACAGTTCACTATGCAAAAGAAATACCTTCAGCAAAACATTATGCTTTCAGTAACAGGCTCCTCCTGATCCGTGGACTAGATTTGTCCATCGGCAGTGAAATATTAGAGCTCTACATTAGCTAGGAACAACTTTGGAACTGCACACTTTATGAAAAACTGGTTTTGGAACATACCCAATCAACTGTGCAGAAGTTCACAGCTTCAGCAAAATTGAATCCCTGATTGAAGCCACTGTGATAAGCTCTTGGAAAGGTGATCACAAACTCTCCAGCACACTGGTTGGTTCGATAAACCTAAGAGAAAAGACAGACAAGCGTTAGGTCAAACCTAAACAGAACTGAAGGCTGTGAAGAGAATATGGATTTCCAATTCCTAGTAACTTCTATGATGATTTTGGATAGGTTTAAAACATAAGCCCAAGAATTACAACTGGCATTTGGTAACTTCTCATATAAAAACCTAGAAAGCAAAGGGGTTTCATTCAGCCATGCCTGCACTCCAAGCCATTTTAAGTCAGCTGTCTGTGCCTTTTGCACTTTGTGAGCTCTGTTGACAGTTATACAAGTGAAGTACAGACAAGGCTCTCTTCAACCTGTAGCTGAAGGGGAAGAGGAATTTGGAACCTACTCAGAAGTTCATACTGCTGTAAATCTAATACTTTTGGTGCTAGAAAACCAGCATGAGAGCAGGCAGGTCTTCCTGCATCTTTCAATTTTGGAGTGTCTCACAGTGTAGTAGCCACCACAAATTTTGCCACGTTTTCCAGATTTTCCTTTAAGTCCCAAGGTCAGCTAGTCAAAAGCTAATTAAGTTGTAAAGGGACATAATTCCCATGAATAATCTAGTATGGAATATGATGGAAACTGATGAAAAATGTTTTTAAATACCTAAGAACTTATCCAGGAAAAATAAGAGGATGTGGATGACAAATAAAGGAGGAATGGGTTTTGGCCCCTTGCTAGAAACTCTATGCCAAAAAAAAAAAATTGCATCTGATTAGACAGACATAGGAAGAGCTCCTGCCATTGTTTCAAAGGTTGGAACTAAACTTTCCAGCTGAGATACAGAAATACACTAAGGTGGATCTCCAGGGGAGGGTTTGCCAGGCAGTTCCAAAAGCAATGATTCCATTGCCCATCTGTTCATACTGGCACATTATACTAGACAAGGAAGATACAACACCCATGGAAACTACCACACCATCTCTGTAATAGAAGTGGCTTAAATTATCAGCTTTGAAGTAAAATTCGGTGCAAATCAAAGAGGGTTGGGTTTGGGGGAGTAGCACATACAGGCACTCCGTGGGCCATCAAAGTATTCGGGTTCATTATGGTGACAAGTTGGTGCAAGAGATCTGGCTGAGATTCAAATAGCTCTGGAGCAAGCTTCTTCATTACATCCTCCAGCTGTTCAGCTGCATACCCAGGGGCTCCATACCACGTTTTAGGCTCCCCCCTGCAAGATTATTAAAAAAAGTTAAATATAAGCAATCTTGTAAGTTACATTTTCAGTCTTCTGCTTTAAAATACACCATGTCAAAAGAAGGGTATATCACGAGGAAGGAATGCAAAGATTATGTATCTTTCTGAACCTTCACATTTTATGCAGGTCCCTCCTCCAGACCTAAGTTCTTAACTGCCTACATTTCTGAGCACATACGTAAAATGTTCTGGGGGAAAAAAGATTGAAGAAGTCCTCAGGGAAGTTCTGCTGATTCCAGCACAACTTCAAAATCTAAGCTCTTTGTCTTTTACCATGAACACAAACTCCCTCTTGGATCTAACAACCAAAGCCAGTTCTTTCTTGTCTTGTGCATAATTGCCATAAAAGCAACATATAGTAAGTAGAAATTAAACTTCCAAATTACACAACTATAAGAGACACAAAAGACATCAAGGGAAAAAAAAATACATATCCAGAGTAAGAACTTTTAGCAACAGTTTAACCCAATGCAAACCAGCTGAGAAAAATCAAGGTTATGCCTCTGTGTTCCAATAGGCATTGTTTCAGGTTTACCATGAAGCTGGCTCACTGCACCACAAAGATGAAAACGCCTTTCAATCCCTTATAAAGAAGAACGTTAGAAAAGGTATTTAGAAGAGAAGGTAACAGACAAATCTCTTTCTCCCAAGACTCCTGAAGAGCTGTCAGAGTAAAGCTGACCCAACACTATTCTTATTTTTCACAAATCATAAAGCAATTCCAGAAGAAAACAGTGAAGTATGACTCAAGACACATATCCCTCGTACCTAGGAATTTATTCCTGTGCTCAAACAGCACCTCTGTCACGGTGAAGAGGACAGGTAGCGGGGGAGACTGTGGAAGGGCAGTTACATCAACATCACAAGGAGTAGCACAAGTAAAGTCATTATTATGCAGTGCTAAATGACAAGGCAGCCTCGGACCTGGTCATCATCTTGAAGCTGTTCTATGAATTCATGAAGACCAGCCACAGATGCAACTAAAAACTATACTGTGTCCTGACCCAATACTGGGTTAGTCAACTATTCTGCTCCTTGATACGTGTCAGTGCCAAGGAATGGATGACAGCAGTTATGTACTATGCTAAACTTGGACAAGGATACTGGTACCAGGAGTCTCTGGAGTTCAGGAGAACAGATAGCGGAGAAAGATACAATTCTGACGGATGTATTAAGGTAGTCAGCCCTATGAAGGCACCAAGCCGCAGAACGGATGAAGGTGACAGTTCTTTCTGCGCTGCTACCTGACAGCTCCACATTCCTGCCTTTAGAAATACTAGCATCAATGATGTCAGTCCTGGTCAGAGGAAGAATTACCATCTCATTGATTTATTTGCAAGCATCTTTAGAAGCAAAGATTTGGTTTTTCTCCTTTTACCATTTCCAGAATTAACACAGGATTTAGAGTCATGCAAGAAATCTATTGCCTTCAACCCTACAAAAGGTCTGCTGCTGTAGCCTTGTTCACTTGGGACTATTGGCTCAAAATACCGTACCAGGATACAAGCACATGGGAACGCTGAAGATGGGCATTCCATCCCTAGTACTGCACAAGAACGAGTCCTGCCTTCTGAAGTCTTTTCAGAGTTTGGAGGATTGTCTCTTCAGCAGCAGGTCATTTAGATTGACTCCTCTGGCCGAGAACAGTATTAACCTCAACTACACATTGCTCTCGAATAGGCTAAAAAATCCAGATATAAACCTTTAAGTTGAATGGAAATACAGAAGAATATCTGCAAATGAAAAGACATCAAGGACATTCATGCTGGAGGAGAACTAAATTAAAAGCAGGCAGGGCTACTTTCACGTGTGTCTGCGAATGTCTGTACATGTGCGTGCACATATACACTTACATATCTTTCTGGCCTTGACTGCAAACACCAATGCAATTTGGGACAAATTATGCAGCACATAATGCCATTCCAACAATAACGAGGGAAGGTCTCCTAGAAGAAATGACGTTTCTATTGCAAACAAAAAAACCTCTTTCCCACAGTTTCAGTCCGACTGAAGACCCAGACACACAAACAGAAAAAAAAGCAGCAAATAACAAGGAAGATAATTTTTACAATGTAATCTTGATCACTTGTTTACTTAGCCTATTAAAACAAATGTTTCAGCAAATGTCAAGAAGTACTAAAAAAGCAAGTGAATTAAGTCACTGACAACTTGGACTGTGCTACAGCAGCAGCTACTTCAAGGAGCAGCAAAACTGAATATCTGACCAAAAAGATGACCTACTGAAAAGTAACCAGGATGTGCTTTTACCCTTCTGCTGTAATACTTACGTGAACAAGGAAAGGGAAGGAGCTTGACAGGTTTCAGGAAGAGTGACCAGAATAATTCAAACCCTAGAAAAGCTGTTGTAAGGTGAGAAGTTTAAGAACTTCAATCTATTTAGAATATCAAAGAGATGGCAAAGATCTGTCCTGATTACAGCTGACAAGTGTTTGCTTGATGAGAGGATTTATGATAGAATGATCTATCTAACAGACAAAAAAATATGCAGGATCTTAAGATTGTTAGTTGAAGCTAGATGATTTTTAAAAAAAACTTGCATGGTTTTTAGTTTTACATTGAACATAATAAAACATTTGATGGAGTATCTGCTGCATCTTTCATGAATTTTTTAAAACTGGGAATGGATGTCTCTTTCCAAAATATGACCTCTTGTCCAAAAGCAAATCAACGCAGGAATCGCACTATGTCAGATTTAACCCTGCTGCTACAGGATTGCAAGGGTTATTCTGGCCTGAACTCTATGAATCTGGTTTTAGTCCTCTAATTAAAAAGGGGAAGGGGGAATGAAAGAGAGATTGCTTCTCAGGCTGAGCTTATTCCTCAAACTCACCAATGCAGATAGTTAATTGAATAGCTCCAGTGGTCTTCTATATGCCAACAAAATGAAGAAAAGCACATTCCTACGTATAGCCAGGGTAATTTCATTCCACATATGTCTGCAGTGATGTGAGCAAGAACAGACTGCTCCATCACAGGCATGTTGTTTAAATTCCAGCCACTATCAAGGTATTCCTGAAAATTGAACAGAACAGTCACAGGTTTATACAACAGGAAGTAAAAAAACCCCAAGAAGCTAAAACTGCCAAAAAAGCAACAGAAGAAAAGCATTTTTCCAACTGAAAAATATCAGAAACAGGTCAATGAATCAAAGAACAAAACCTCCATTGTCTTTGCACCTTTCACAAACCTTATCTGACCTACTTTGTTAAAATGAGACCTCTTTTTTTAGTTTGGAAGTTATTTATTAACTTCTAGGATAAACCTGTGGCTTTTAATGTCTGATCACAGCAAATTTTATTTGTTCAAAACTCTGATGTAATTCTCCTCTTCAAATACTGTGCCAGATACATAAAACACACACTTTGCAACCCAGTTCCATTATTGTGCTTTAAACCAAAGAGACTTATTTAATGAAGAACTGCAGTACAAACATACACAGTAAACTAATAAAGACCTACCTCTTCTTCCGGTCTAACTTTAAATTTCCCACCCCTAACTGGGAAGCCACTGCCAAATTCCTTTGAAGCAATATCAGCTCCATATTCTACTGTCACATCCTCTTCAATGGTACTAACAAGTCTCCAGAATTCTTTCTCAACCAGCTCGGTAGGGACCATCTAGGTATGACAAGAAAAACAAGGAGTATATACTGAGGAATTGGTATATGAAAAGCATGTGTATAAAAGCTCTCTCAGGGAGGAATCTCCATTCGCTTGAAGCATTTCCCCATTTCAAAATTGCTTCAGTGAGAGGGGAAAAAAAAATGCAGCAGAAATGTGGTTCCACCCAGGACATGCTGCTGCTTTGTTCTCTCAGGAATAGGCGACAGAGAGAATTCTCTTCCTTACAGACACTTCTTCAGTGTCTGTAAGTGAAAAAACCAAGAAGCCAGTGAACAAGAAACCATGACACCAGCAAAAACAAGGATTCACTGATGTAAACGAGGATTCACTGATGTAAACGAGAACCTCTGTTTTGGTTTTCATCCCAGTGAAAAAGGGAATTACCCCCTCTCCCTCAAAAGTTACGTATTTTAACTAAGCACAAAAAATGAAATCTACATTATGGCATCAGGATAAATACATGAACATACATGTACTGGCATGTTAAAATAGTCTGACTTGAATGCATCTGCCATTTCTCCAAACGTGCGAAGTGTATAGTCTCTTGCTGCTTGTTCGAAACCAAATGCTTCTTGAGGCTTATTACACTCCTGCAATTGAAAAGATAATTGTTTCTATAATGTATTAATAAGACAATCTGTGCTCAGGTTTTACACAAATGGGCTACTCTTACAGCATCTGATGGGGAAGGCGGCAGGACACCTGACCGAAATGAAATGACTGCCCCAAGTCACGCAGTCAGAAGAAGAAACTACTCTGCTTAATTCACCAAACCCCAGTATTTATATATTGATAAATCTGCATAAACGTTAACGAAGGAACATGCCTAATTTCTCCTTCCTCTAGTAAAGCTAAGAAAAACCCCAACAACAACCCCACGCATAGACCTCCACACTGAAGCATGCAGTGAGACTCCAATTTTAAATACAGAGGAAAGGTGCCAATTAAAATCCAATGTATTCTTCAAAATTTTAGCAATGCTAAGGCAGATAAATTTTTGGCTCCAAAATATTAAGCGATAGCTTTGCAATTTGAAGCATGTCCAGTCTTCATTTTAGCTTTACCCTCTATCACCTTGTTTGCACAACCTTAAGTAATAACAAATTGTATTTTCAATCCCAAAGATCAAGTTTAAAAAAAAAACAAACCACAAAATAATAAAAAAAATAACCTTCAGCCTAACTTTTACGGGTTGTCAAATTACCTGAGCCAAACACTGGGGACACCTCCAGTCCCCTTTGGGAACATCATGAAGGGGTGGAATTAAACAGAAAGTATGGTAACTGTCATCACAGCCATCGCACAACAGCAGACGGTCCTCATCGTTACCACTGCCACATAAGAGACACACGTACAAATCCACCTGTAACAAAAAAGTGCCAGAGTGGGAACTTGAGCACTTAAGGTAACTCATGGTGAAAAAGCAGTTTGGCAACCAAGTCATCTGTGACATGATTTGCCAATGCTTATCTCTGAACACAAATGAGACAGACAAACACAAAATGTTTACATCTTTGCAAAAGTTTAAATAACCCCCCTCTGTAATTTAAGGAAGAATCCCAAGAGTTGGGATTTATTTGGATGTATTTTTTTGCCAAATGATGGAAGATTTCATTCAGTGGCCAGGGCAGTTTAAATCAGCAGTACTGTGGATTCGGCAGGTATAATTAACCTCTGTTGGAGGCTCACAAATCCTTTTTCTTGTTGCTCTCATGTGCAGCATGTGGGCACGAATGTTTCATCCTGCCCTGGGACCAACGGTTTGGAGCGTCGGAAGAGAGAAAGGGGTTCCCCTCTCGATGGGAGCGTTCCTTTTTTTCCCCAGAGATACCGGCCAAGACCCTCGCTTTGATTTGGCAAGGCACAGCCTCCCAGCAGAGCTACGCGCTGTTGGGCGGGGGGCAGCTGTTACAGAAGGTCTGATGGAGGTTTCACGCAGCAGCTACCGAGCCCCAAGGAAAAGGTGCACGTGCTCCAAACGTGGGGAGGGCTGTCGGCTGCCTGGCCTTCACCACCCCTTCACTAGCCACAGACTCGAAGGCTCTTCTCAAACACAGAATAGAGCTGCGAGGACAAGCAGAGCCTGTTGTCTTATGTTGTTGAAAAAAAAGCAGTAGCATCTCCTGCTCCTCCCCGCAAGCTTTTTTTGTTTGGGGGTAGGGGCATCAGGCTTCTAGTACTTGCACATTTCATTCGCAGGTATTGATCAAACGAAGAACATTTTTGGTTTTAGGAAGGACCCAAGTACTGGCATGGACAGAATGAATCTCAGTATCATCTTCTCAGAAGTGAGACAAACTACCATTGCTTTCAGTTTGGGTTTTTCAGAGGAGGGGTGGTGGTGTGTGGAGAGTTGGAGCAGGAACAGGGTTCTTTTTTTTATGAAGCATTTGAACAATAAAGATTCCAAGTTAGTGCTGAAATTGGGGAATAAGTGGCAGGTCTGCTGGAGAGCCAGGTGCCAAAGCTCGCATTAAGCTCCCTTGAGGTTAAAGAGCAATGGGGAGAGAGATCAGTTCACAGAACCACCACTTCTATTTGGACTCTTCTTTCAAACTGCTTATTTTGAGACTGTACCTCAGAGACAGAAAACAAGTTACTTTAGTTATAGATAGTGAAACTTAACCATCCTGTATCTTCAGCTTTGTAACAGCATGAAGCTTTATGAGTATGTATATTCCAGCAGGCACAGAGACTGCTTTGTTTCAACCACAGGGTTACACGAAGAACACAAGAGAGTCCTTAGTGTGATATAAATGACATGAGATTTCACTACATACCCAAGAGAAACCCAGAAACACCTGCAATCAATATGGAGCAGCGGGAAGGCAGGGTGTACTCACAGCATTAGTAGGTTTTTTAGATCGGCCTTTGGATTTGTCTTTCTCTGGCTCCCCGGCATGTTCTTTCTTCTCGGGAAGTTTCACTGTGCTATGCATTTCCTTTTCTGGTGCAAGAGAAAAAAAATGAGGGTATTACAAAATGTTTTAATGCTTAGCATTACTTATTATTATTTATTTGTTATACTTGTTAGACTGCATCAGTCCAAGTTATTTGTTGAATTACTTATAATCCCATACACACACTTGTTTCAGTTAACTTAAGGCAAGATTTGAACACCTGCAATGCCTGCAGAAGCCATTATTATCAGAAAAACCAAGCATGCCATCACGAGCTAGCAATGACTATCACAGCCCACATTTTTTGAGTGGGTATTTTAAGTCCCATTTAAATTAATTTAAATTAAATTGTGAGTATCTTCATAAACTAAGATTTTGTTTCCGTGTAGTATTAACAAATGTGGTTGAATTACTCCATCAATTTTACAGCA
The DNA here is from genome assembly GCF_030936135.1 of Gavia stellata. Taxonomy (NCBI): domain Eukaryota; kingdom Metazoa; phylum Chordata; class Aves; order Gaviiformes; family Gaviidae; genus Gavia; species Gavia stellata. The sequence continues at coordinate 705,389 of NC_082623.1, read as the reverse complement.
GCATGTCACATGGAGACATGAAACACAACTACAACTTCCTACAATGATCTTCACACTTCAGTTTCTTGCAGCGGTAGCTTTCATGAATACGTATCGTCAAAGATGAGCATGCAGCAGAAGTGGCCTGACAAAGAAGCAGTTCCTTTACACCCTTACACTCCTACCTAATTTGGGCATGTCTCTACTCAAGTCTTCATTCCTGATCTCATAAAAACCCAAGAAACCACACACCCAAATCCATACAGCAGCACGTGGAGAACCCCAGGGCTCTGGTGCCAAAGACAAAGAGGCAGTGAAGTTCTCAGCTAAAGTTACAAGCGAGCTAGAGACCTTTACACCTGGATGTGAGACAAGCCAAAGCACTTCTTGGAGTTTGAGAGCTAACAAGAGAAAAATGTCCACATCTCTCAGAAATTTAAGCATTAAAAAACTCTCTAGAGCTTTTTCCTTCTACTCGTCGGGGGAAAAAAAGAGAAAATATTAATGCCTAGAGACACTCCCTAAACAAAAAAATTATCAAATTAAAAAAGAGTACAAGATACATAAATTCTTGAAAAAAAAGATTTTGAATGAACAAAGGAGACTGACAAACCACTTAGTTCATTTCAGTTATTAAGTAGTTGTAAATGGTTCCTATATCTACTTTGCCAAATTATTTGTCAACAAGCTTATTCTTCTGTTTGATGGCATTAAACATTTCTTCTCAGTTTGAAATTATTATTTCTTAAGGACAGATAACAGATCAGGACTATTGATAGAAGCAGTTTAAAAAAAAATCATATTATGGAGCTTCATTGTTTAGTTCACAACATAGTACCTTTTACCTTGATGAGTTTAATTTCCTGATTTCAAATTCAAATTCTTTCCTAAAAGTGTCTGAAATTTGATACTTTCTTAAAAGAGTTTCCTCCATTTAAAGCTATTGGACTGATGCTAGCTATTTAAAATACAAAATAGAAACATGGCTCAAATCTCATTTCTGATTGCTCCATAAGAGACACCGAAGTTTAAAAAAATGTAGAAATTTTTTTTCAACTGAAAATACCTTCTTCTCCAAGAAAACTCAACCACTCACAAAACAAACAAAAGGATTTCTAAGCCATAAAAAAGACTATAATAAATTCCAATTTAAAAACGAAGTTTACAGAAGTGTGGTTTTGGGGTTTTTTTTAAATACTCTGAATTGTTCCAACTGCTGAATTTAACTCCGGTCTTAAAACGAGTTTTTACAAAGTACCACAAAATTGCATTCACATTGTGTTTCACTCCCCACTTGCCACTCACCGTTTTCACACTTTGGAGGTGCACATCCCATTCTACGTCTCAGATTATGAGTTCTGGCTTCCGGAGGGTCAGATTCAGTTTTAATATTGGTTGCCTTAAAAATAAATCAAACAAACAATCAATCATGTCCTTAGATGGAACACTTTGGTTTTACACATGCATTTGGGAAAATGTTCGCTGCCATCTAAACCCACGGCTGCTTGTCCAAGTACAGACGGACAATTTTGGCGTACACAGCTGCCCACTGCCTGTAATGCTGCGTGCCCACAGAGACCCGACCTGCACTCAACTCCTCCCGCCCTCGGAGCTGCTTCGGCTCTGAAGAAGGGAAAAAGCTGGCTATGTCCTAACAAGAGAGTGCCTGTTAAGATCTAAATATTATCCGCAAGTCTCTACAGGTGAGTAGCTTTGGTGGCAGACCCTGCAAGGTTTTCAAATACACACTTCAGTGCTCTCAAGAGCTGAGAAAAGAAGTGGGGGGAAAAAAAAAAAAAAGACAATTTTGACTTCCAAATTCAAAAAAATATTTCTGCATCCAAATCTTAATCCGCCCTGATAAATGCCAAGAGAGGACTGCAAAGGTTCAGAGAACAAGCTGATGTGAGACACAAACACTTCATTGAGGTACAACGGAGGCCTTAAAACTTATAACCTGACTTGTTCTAGGAAAAAGCCAGGCAGATGGAAGTCCGATAAAGACTTTGAGGACTTCGTTTAAACTCAAGGAACCATTTTATACTTACAAACGAATAAATCTAAAAAGGCAACATGAATTTCTGAAATATTTGTATTCAATTATTTAAAAACAGAGTTCAGAGAGAACTAACACAGGGAACAACCTGGGGAGATTTGAAAGGAAATCCTACAAAAAGCCTGTGCCAATAACGATACCGTGTTTTTAGTTTGATTTCAGTGGAACTGGATAAGAAGCAAAGGAGCAAGGAACTTTGGGCTTTCATAGATTTTCTTTTACTCGTGAGAAGCAGAACATACTCTGGTCTATCTTCTAAGCAGGGAACTCAGTGTATTGTGGAGCTTTCTACACAGAATAATGTTTTCCCCTTTAATTCTTATATTTGTTCCCTGAAGTTTTGAGGCTGTGGGAGAACAATTCTCAAATCCCTCAGCATAAAGATGGGGTTTCTCCAACATTGTATTTTTTAAGCCTCATTTCTTAAGGAAATGAGGTCATGCAACCGCTCTCTTGCTGCTCACACAAGTCAGCCCACTATCAACCACTCCCTGAACCCCAAATTACAGGACTTGTTGGCCTAGCTCTAAAAGCATGACTTCCAGCCGGAATACATCATCAGGTATTCAAAGGGTGGGGTGGGGGGGTGCGTTTGTTCTGTTTGCAGGGGGTTTTTAGGCTTTATTGTTAGTTTATTTGCTTTGGATTGTTACAGAGGTGGTTTTGACATTATTTCCTCTTCACTTTTAGTGTTCTCTTTGGACAAATTCCTGTCTCTGTGAGACCAGGCAGAGGTCCCATTGCTTAAGATATGCAAAAAAATGCTGTTCCTTATACTTAGTAATACTGAATCAGGATCAATTTGCACATCCTCAAGCAATGCTGTAACAGATGCCCCATCTTCTGCATCTTTAACTTCTATGAGTTATGTCCGTATTCTGTGCTTAAGCCTATATTTAGCTTCAAAAGAGTAGCTCTTCCCCCTCACCCCCTCCCCAGCCTTTTATCTTACCGATTCATCTCGCTTTCACTTCTGCAGCATTGTTCTGGTCTTTTACACTTATCTTTTCTACATCAAGCATCTAAGTCCTTTGCATCTCAAAACCAGCCTATGACTGTCATTGCCCTTTTCCTTTCTAATTCCGAAAATTTTCTCCTAATCGTTTACTAACCAAGTAAGAAAGGGCAAGGATGAACTGCGTGTCTTACAATTGCAAACTAAGGCTTATCTCACAGGCTGTATTTTTTGCTAGTCAGAATAATTTACAGTACTTCCCTGTAGTTCACTTATTTTAAAGGTTTATAGAAGATGGTTAGTCTTTGAAAAGCAGGAAATGTCAAACTGGTACACATGAGAACCAACTTAGCTTTTACAATTTAAGACACTGACAAATCCTTGTATGTTTGGTTAGAGCAAGAAGTCAACACATTAACCAAACATTACTACTTTTCAACCAGGTCAACGCAAAAATCAGCTGCTTGTAGCTTCAATGTAGAATAAAATGGATTTAATCAACTTGGCTGACTTTGCACTGAAACGGAACAAAACCACTCACATTAACAAATCTTAACTTTTGGAAATTATTGTCTTAAAACACTACAGCTCCTTCCTAAGCAAGTCAGTCCACGCTGCTTAATTCAGCCTTAGCTCTGTATGTTTCAATTCTATTCTTAAGTACTTTCTTTCCGTAAAAATTAGGTGTGCAACATCAGTAGGGCTCAGGGAAAGAGCTGACAGGGTAGCCTTGCATTTTGGCTAAGTATGAGCAGTTAGCTCTCCTTGTCAGTCAGTGTCGCCTGACACCACTGTCAGAGAAACAGCTACAATTTCAGTACAATTTTCACTGCCCTGCTGTTAATCTTTAAATGATATGTGAGAACTAGCATCTTTCAACCACAGGCAGCTACTTCAAATGGAAAGTTTCTGATCAAACTACTGAGTTTTTCTCAGAATTATAAACCTACTTGTAACCGAGTATTTGAGTGGAAAAGCTTTAGAAAACCTTAACTGTAACTTTTTAACTAAGAATAATTATAGGCAGAATTTGCAACAACTAAGCTGTACTACTTGGTAGTAATAAAGACCAAGAGTAGAACAATGGGAGTTAAGAGAGAGTCTGAAACGAACTTAAATAGAAATCTGCATTATAAACAAAGAGTCAATCGTGACCTTCCTAATTCATGATGTCACCACTAATAAGACCGTCTCCTGGGAATAAGCCTCCCCTACTCTTCATCTGCTTGAACAAAAGAAATAGTAAACTCTCTGAAGGCAGGAACCTGAGTCTGGAAGGACTGAAGTCACAGTATTACAGTTCTCCAGCAACAAAGGAGACACATCATGATCTAAAATACGTCTTCACAGGAGAACTCTATCCAGATGTAATCAATTAATTTTATGCTTATCCAAATAAATACTATTTCTTAAGCAGATGTAAGATTAATCCTGTTTGATTGTAGAAAACCATACTGATTTAATGTTATGCAATTTTTTCCCTTATATTGCATGGTGAAAGTATCACAAATTGATAGAGAAAAAAGGGAATACAACAACGCTAAAGTTGTAACAAAAACCTTCTTCTGCTCTAACATCTGGTTTCAACTCATGAAAGATTTACAGAAACCTCCCAACACATTTAGAGAATAACTACTGTTCACTGGCTGTCCTCTGAAGAAACAAGAGATCAAAGCTGCAAAAGACAAGCTTCATTTATAGAACTTGTCACCTGTATTTTAATCTGAGCCCCATATTATTTATAATTATGCTAAAAACATTATTATAGTGTACACAGTTGTAAGTACTGTATAAGTGGAACAGCTTCAGTAGAAGAGCCTCTCAGAACTCCCAGTGTGTAACTCACAGTTACACACTTTTTAAAGTATGACACAATCCCACAATATTATTTATAAGTTATGCATTTATAAATATTTAGGTATGTTTAACAATGACAAAGATAAACAGCTGTTTACTTTGCATATACATTTAGCAATCTGATCGAAATAAAATTTGTCCTGTAACTTAACTAAAACCTGTTGTGCCACGTTGCTAGGCAAACTATCACTGCATTACGATGTCAGACTCGGTCACCACAGAGCATTTACCCGTGTAAAGACAGATTATCTCACCTCTGCTCTTAGGCGTTTTGCTCGACGAGCAGGTGGACAAGTTTCAGATGGCTGAACAGATTGTCTCTGTGGAATATCATGAGGCTTATACTCCTTGTCCTTTGTGTCACTGGTAAGGTCTGGTTTCTGCAAGCACTAAAGAGACACAATTTGATTACTTAATTTCTGCCTCCACTTCTAATACAAACTCTGTGTAGAACAATTTCCTGGCTAATGTGAAAGAATGTAGACAGGGCTCTAATAATTACTGTGCTGAGTTAATAAAAACAGTTAGTATTTATGACAATTGTAATATTATCTATTTGAACAAGTCAAAATCACTTTTTCCTGCCGTTTCACTGAATGCAATAACCATAATAAAGGATCTTAAATAAAGCTGAAGTCATCCTTTATATTTTATGAGCACCAAATATTCCTCTATGGGAATACCAATACCAATTCTTCTAGTAGATGGTGCCTTTGCAGACTCTATCAACAGCACACTGGAAACTGCTATAGTGTCCTCAGGTTGCATTACTGTAATGCGAACGTGCAAAGCAATATAAAAGTAAATTACAGCCTATCACACATCCCCGTCTTAAACAAAATACAATTTTGTCTGAAGAACATTGCAGAAGTTACGTTCCTTCTATGTTTTGGAGAGGCCAACACTGCTGCATGAATAAAGGGCAGAAGGGAAGACGACACAAGAACAGTTTTAGTTCTTTCAAGTCACTGAATGAACACATTTAATTGCTGAAAACTGTGCATACATTTAGCAAGAAAAATAACAATTAATGACAATTCCAAGTTTGTCAAGCCACACAACATTCAGAACAGCAGACAAAATAACAGTTTTTAACGAGTAAACAACAAATCCTGAAGAAAGAAAAAAAGTCTTATGTTGTCAGAAAGTATTTCACGCGAATTGCTGGATCCACATTTCCCCAGTCCACATCTGTTCCCATAACAAGCACTTTCTCAGCAAGAGAGAAAGAGGAGAGGAACTGCAAGAGAACCACTGCAGCACCATAAGGACTGATGCTCTGTAGACAGCACAGAAATCAGACTTTCAGAAACAAGTGCTAGTCAGAAGTGGGGATGAAGGAGGAAAAAGTGGTGTTTTATTTTAGAAGACAAGTCCATGCAGAAAGAAATGTGTATTTAACAGAAGAGAAGTATCAGTCAAGGGTAGCAGGATATCATTACTTATCACCCATAGACAGTCCACAACACTGCTCAAAGAAACCTCCAGAACTTCTGTTTTATTTAGGACTGCTTTTGATCTCGGACTTTATAAGCTCTAGACTTATTTGAAAGCAAATGTCTGACTTAATTTCAATATTAAATACACACACAAAACCACCCAACTTTGCAGCTTATGCACAGGAGCAGTAAATCCTGGTTGATGCTCCAAGTTGGGCACGCTCCTGTGCTGTGTCCTTGGAGGCCACCGAGCACTGCAGCTAGCTTTTCAGAAGAGCATGCTCCCTTAAAACTCACTCTGAAAGATGATGACGTGAATTATTTCACATTAACATCAGTGGGAGAAAGTTACAAGTGCTAATATCTCAGGACAAAAAAAATGGACAAGCAGAAAAGGTGAGTGAGCAGGAAAAATATGAAAATGAGAGAACAGAAAAGCAAGTGAGAGTAATGCTGCATAAAACATTGCCAAATTTAATGACTTTTTTTGAATTCTAGCTCCTTGAATCATGTGAAATCCAAACCTTTCACTAAAAAAAACAGTTTCTACTCCTTCTAGTAACAGAGGATATATGATCTGTGAAAGCAAGTATTTAGGAGGCAAACAGCTTTTACTAAACAAAATGGCAATGAAACCTGGGAAGGAAAACAACAAATAGCATAACTTGCCTCACTTTGGTGGAGGGCCCAAGCAAAAAAAAGCCCAGAAGAAAGACAGACAGACATTTCCTAAATATTGAGGTTTCAACAACTATTTAAGCAGAAACATTTCCCAGTGCCTCAGTAATCTGAAAGCAAAGCAGTAGTATGAAATGGCTGTTAATTAGCATTTTCAGTTGTACCTGGAAGAACAACAACTAGTTCTTCTAGTCTAAGTCCTGTCGTAAGGATGGGAATTCCTCTGAACCTACTTTATCCTAGAATGACCCGATCACCTGCAAGCATAGTCTTTAACCAAGGACACTAGCTGCTATTGCTTCAGTCCTTTTCTCTCCCAACTAGGAGAGCCTTTTTGGTAAAGTTAAGCTTCTATCAATAATTTACCATAAGCTCATCCTACATACTGTGATCTAGACTGTGACCATGATCCCGTATTCTGAGAAGATGGTTGCACATGTAATCCTTGAACTCCAAATGGTGGCAGAGAGTAAGTTAAAAGCTCATCAGCTGAAACCATTAAGTAGCAGCTCCTTCACCAGGCAGTCGAAGGACACAGCAGGAATGTTCACAAGGCCTTCCGGATGTTGAAAGATGGAAAAAAATACAGGGATACAAATCACCTCCTCCAGGTTTAGATGTTTACGAAGCAGTAATTTACACACAAGCTAATCACCCAGGCTCCCTGTACTTGCTGAATACAGCTGGTCTACCCCTGCTACGTATCCACTTGAGGATGAGAACCATCACACTCCACAGGTGCTTATTTTTCTCCAGTAACAATAAAGGGTCCTACAGAACTATCTCACACAGAAACGTCTTTATTAGAGGCATACACATATAAATCTTTGGACATATGAATCCCACGAGGATATTAACACCTTAGTTTGGAGAAGATTTCAGACCCAGAATTACTGAACCAGTTGTATTCACTGAAAAACAGAACACCACAAGACCATCTCTAGCCCCGCAAACTGTAGCTGCATTTCAAATCACGCAGACATCCGAGCAATGCATCACCAAAGATGCACTGACAGAAGACTCTAGACACCTCAATTCATGCAGGGGGATGCGTATCCCTCTGGGCACATAGTGCAATTTGGTAGTATCATACTGATGGTTACTATGGCTAAGAATGTAAGTGAGGCACAGATAGTAAGAACCAGTACACCAACAGGTCTACTGCAACTACTCTGGAGCCAAACACCCAAGACCTGTCTAGTTCAATGTTTCAAGATAAGAATAAAATAAATATAGCCCTGTGGAGAGCTGCTTTGAGTATCAGAAACTGGATGATTCAAGAAATTTTTGCTGTTTGACTGAACAAGAGCTTTAATAAAAACATGCTATCTGTTCACCTCTGAACAGCTCCAGATAGTTTCACTAATTTGGTATGTATATCGAAATAACTCCAGCTGGGCTATTTGTCAAAATAACTCCTGAAGCCAGTTTAACAGATATTTAAGCCACACATAAACAATTAATGCTATACGCAGATCTGGATGAGATTTAAGTTATGGCATAGTCATCAGTGGAAACTACATCATCCATATTTTCATCTTTTGCAGAAAAAAGTCAATGAATATTGCAAGTACTACCAATCAAAAAAAACCCCCAAAAAACTCAGAAAATCATTGAATGCAAGCACTAATCTTTTACGGATGATCATCCTGGCTGCATGAAGAGTTTCTCTCAAAAGGCTTGTTGAAATATCGCAAGAAGGAACCACACATCTCAAACCGACAGCTGTCAAATCAAATAGCTACATCTTCTTCCAAACCAAAAATCACAGACAGATTCCCAGTAAAGCACTGAACAGACATACAATAAAACGGACACCTACACAAGAAGCATCTGGGAAAGCGCCACTTACTGAGAACACATGGAAAAAAGCCAAAAAGAATCTCATCTGAGATTCTTCCTCAAAAAATGTATTGCAAAACAAACTTGGTTGGAAGACAACATTGTCAGGAAGAAAAAAAGAAAAGTCAAATCTTAGACCGAAAAGTGAGCTAAACCCAACGTACTTCTGTGTATTCTCTCAGTTCACTGCAAATACACGGCTCTGCCACATATGGGAGAGTTTTAACAGCTTGGGGGGGGGGGGGGGGTGAGTTAAAAAATTAAGTTAACCATACCTACATAGCTTTTCCAGAACTGCATCCACTAAACACATCAGTTTGGAACAAATGTCAGGTGCCCATTGCAAGAGAGAACTTGGAAAGTTAAATTTAAAAAGAAGCGTGGCCTCATTTGGAAGGCTTTTCTCTTATAAAAGGGTCCGCCGCTGAGAAAACCACGAATGTAAACATCAACTGCGTGGCAGACACTCGCATGGGGAGTGTGGTACCATGTTAACTGTTTTACAACTTTTAATTAGATCTTTCCCTGTGCAACTTCACCTCAAAAATATGAAAGCAAAGCGAGGTGTCATAAAACACAGCAGCTTCAAAAAAAGGGAATCCGTAGTTTTCAGAACTAATAAAAATGCAAAGTTTTCAATAAAATGCCTTCAGAAAATGGTGTTGCTTTCCATTGCTTAACAGGAATGTGTTTGAGGCAAGGCAAAATATTTTTGATAGAGCAGTTTCACTAGCACAAAGATTTTTTATCTTCAACTATATTTTGTTCTTATTCTCCATTTGAAAAACACTCAAACCTACACAAGTTAGATTATTTTTTCTGAAGGGCTTGCAGAATCTAGTTGTTCTTTGCTGAAAAGTGATCATCACTAGCTAAGTAAAAAGCCTTCAATTCCAACCTTTCTTGACTTATGTCAACTCCCTCCCTTGTTTTGGTAGCTTTATGTAAAAGGCTGGTGTTGATCTCTGTAGATTAAGACATGCTTGTAACAGGATTCGGGCTTTTACTGCTTAAAAAAGGTCAATACTCCTCTCTTTAAAAGATCATCATGGTAAGAGTGTTGGCAACTGCAACCTATTTTGGTTTTCCAAACAAATGACTACTGCTCTGTAAGAAAAGCCCTATTCTTCATTAGGGATTACGTTGCTTCCACTCTCAACCAACCCAGAATTCTGTTTTAATGGCCAAATCTAAGCAAGAAGGATGAAGATTTAAGCTTGAAAGTAGTCAAAATCCATACTGTTAACTACACTACAATAGCCATGAAGCATTCTTGAACTTGGACACCCTTAGGGAAAGGAAGACGAGTTACTGCCACAAAACTGCCATGGTTTGATATAGTCCCTCAGTCACTCTATGAACAAGTGACACAGACTCATAGCATTCTTGTTGTATCAGAGATGACCTATAATGATCTGTGAATAAAGTAGTATTTTGCATTTGACAAAACAGCATTTCAAGAAATCGTTATAGGAAGTCTGAATGTCCGTTATCATGACGCTTCTGTAAACTGTAGAAAGAAAACACAAAAAGGCAGTATTCAAAGAAGTCGGTAAGAGTAATTCTACCTTGAAGAGTAATTCTAAAAGCTTTACTTTTGATTAAAAGTTTGCCTATGGCTTTCTGAATTGCAACACCAGAGATTGCATCTTGTCACCTGCATGCCATAAAGCATAAAATGCAGTCTTTGGAAGTGTTCCATCAATAAATAAAAAAATAACAGGCTGGCTGCTAAATTAATTGGACTTCAGTTAGCTTCAATATAGCTTACCAATAGGCTCGCTCCAGACTGGAATAAGTTGTAAGGATACAGAATGCGCTCGTAATGCGCACGGATGTGCGAACCCACGGCTTTGCCAGGAGCGAATCCCATCCTTGTGGCTATTTTGGTCCATTTTCTCTCCTTGCAAATGACATCAAATCCTCCTTCTTCTGCGACTAGCTAAAGAGTGAAAACAAAATGGTCATATAGTTAATACTAAAACTATCAGCATTTAAGGAAAGCACTGCTAGCTTAAAAGAAAAGACACCACCACAATTGTTAAACCAGAAAAACATAGATTAAAAAAGAAAAAACAAAAAAACCAAACAGCCAAAAAAACCCAAACCAAAACATGGAAATTCTTAAAAGCTGTAACTGGAACATGTAACATATAACCTATTCAGTAAGTGTAAACTTGTTTGTAAAGTAATTCAACAAGTCAGCACCTTTATTAAGTGACCAAACAGTAATTCAGCCTACTTTTGAGAATTTGTCTGGCTGCAATTTGTCATGCCTCTACTTTGTATTCCAACACGACTTGCTAGCACAGTACAATCAGTTCTTCTCACTGGAAGAAGTACTATGAAGTAGGATCAAAATCAACCAAATAAAAACTAACCTAAACATAAAGAAACAGAGCTGACCCCCCATATCCTTGGGGTCAGTGAATAACGTCCCTCGCTATCGGAATACATAAACTTTTCCAGAAGTTTAACAAGCTTCATCCTAAAAGTAATTGGATTTTTTCTCCCATATTTCTAATGGAAAAATTATTTTCTCACTGCTGCCATTGTTCAGAAGCTTCCTTCAGTTACGCCTAAATTTATTCTTGACCAGTTTGTATCCAAGTTCAACTTTAAAGAAGAGCTGGAAGTGTAATTTGATCTCCTGCCTCGCATGAAAACTTTTTATTATATTTCCTACTATTTTGTCACATTAGCTATGTTAGGTTAAACAAAGTGATACTTTTTCCAGCTTAGATATACCCCAAAGTCTCACTTGAACAACTGTGATACTATCCCAGAACCTGAGATAACACAACAACTTTTTAGGAAGAGTTTCTCCCTTGTAACAGTCTTACTCTATTAAGCTGAAATAAATCCAAGATCTTCCTCTCCACATGTGGAATTTTCAGTGTACATCCTTGAAGCTCCCAAAACTTTGCAATCTGGTCCAGAAAATTCAGCTTTACACGAGTTTGGGCCTGAAAAGAACAAGAAAAAATGTGAACTGCATACTAAACGCAGATTAAGCTTTTGTATCCCAGTGTTTATAATGTTGCAGCCTCAGTTGCCTGCCTGGCTTTCCCTCTGCAAGAGCGATTTTGCATTTTTCCCTCTTGTCATATGCAGAAAAAAAAAATTCCATACAAGTACCACCAGTCTTTCCTCAAGTCAGTTTTGTTAACTTTTACTGCATTTAGAAAAGTACTTTCTGAGAACAGACAAGCAATGAGTTATTACGGCTAAAAACTACCTAAACTAGCTGCATTTCTAGGATTTATTACATTTATTACATTACTAAATGCAATAGTTTACTACAATTTGGTTTATTACCAGAAAAAACAACCAAACACACATACCAACCCACCCAAAAAAGGGGGTTTTCTTGTTAGCCCTTCTCACTCCCAGCTGCACTTGTTTCATTTTTATGGATATAAACCAGGCAGGGCAGGGAAAGCCAACTAGTCTGTTTGCACAGCAATTCACCCAGTAAGATAATTGGGCTGTTGCTGTGCTAAAGAAGAGTAGCTTAGACTTTAATTTCAACACATTTCATTGTTACCACATTTTCTATTCTTAAGGTAGAAAATGGCCACGTCTATTCAGACTAGCTTGCTCTTAAACTCCAGTGAGAGCTCTGAACCAGCTTGCATCCATACAAATCTTTCTCTTTTAGCATCCAAAGCCAGCGTTCGAGCCCGCACCCTGGCACTTCACATAACCACATCAGGACCTTAGAAAGCAAGCATCACGAGAAAAATCAGGCAGGCAAAGAGTCGCCACCATTCCAATTCGTACCAGTAGCAAGCTAGCCAGGACTCCTCGCCACTCACTCCGTCTAGTCCGAATTCATGAGAACGGTGAATGAATGTGCTTGCGAACAGCAAATTTCGCACCAACCAAATCCAGATTTTGTAATTGTTTCTTCCAAATGGCTTGTTATTTTCAAAGCACTCTGTAAATGTTTCATCTCTTCTACTTTAAAAGATGCTGTATACGTGCAAAACTCAGACACAAATCTGTGGCACTTCAGAATTTGAGTTTAACCACTTACAAGCACCTCTGTGTGGAAAAGGCCTGAATTATGTTGCTTTAATGAACATTAACTTTACTTTTTATGCTTGCCATGTTTTTAACTAGATTCTGAAACAGATGAATTTCTCTGCTAATTAAAAACTGATGTTCAGAGGTTCTGAGTGCTGCCAGCTCAAGTCAAACACAGCTCACGGTCAATCCACTGGAAAACACCACCTCTCAAAAAAAAAAAGTAAACATTTTGGAGCAGAAGCAATGTTCAGCTTTACAGTTTACCTCTAGTTCATTGAGCCTCTGGATCCTCGGTGTAAAGTGAAGCTTATCGACATCACATGCAAATGGAGGCTGCCAGTCCTGGAAAAAACAGAAGAGCTTCATCAAAAGACCAGGAAAACGAAGGAAAGTTCTCTGTACGACAGTCAAAAGCCAGGTGAGCCCAAAGCATGGGAGAGGTCTCCGTGGTTTCCAAACCCTCCTCAGCCCTAAGCGGCACAGCACGTGCCGCTGCAGCACGCGGCAGGATCCCAGGGCGGTGGCTGTGCAGCACCTCCCCGTACGTGAGGGCTGCATCCCAACCTGCAGCCATCGCGCCCCACCGCGCTTCCAGCCGTGGTGCGGTCTACTTCCGTTTCCAAATAACTTCATGCGGAACAAGCCTGGAAAGCAGGAAGAATGAGACAGGCCAAGTGAGCTTCATTATCTGCCCCTTGAAATATTTCATTGTGCCTTTAAAACAGACAGATAATGAAACCGCAAAATAAATTACATTTTGGAACTAAGGACCTGTCCTCAAAGATAAGCCTTCAGTTGCCCACCGAGTCAGTCCATCTTCTCCCTACCCGTGCTGGGCAGCTAAAGGTGCTGCACGGGCCATTCGCCCCGGTCTCATGCCAACCGTCACCGGCCCAGGCCCACACGGGAACTGTACGACAGCCGAGGGTTGTGTCTGTGGGACAGCAAGAGAACTCCCTGGGAAGTGCGGCCGCGGTGCCAAACCCACCCAGCGCTTTAAACAGCAGGAACAGACGCTCAGTTACAACTCTGAGACAGGACGTCACTTCTATTAGCAAATTCAGTGTTGTTACCACGCAAAACACAGAACAACGTGAAGTTTTGCAAACCATGATCCTAACTGTAAGGCCTGCCTCAATCGGGAAGACTAACATTTGATAGCAGAGACTTTAAATGCTCATGAAGGACAAATGCAGCAGTTAGCACTCATAAATGCTGGTCTCCAAAAAAATAGCAGCTGCACTAAAAAACAGAAATAAAAGCTTATTTTCTTAACTCCTTGTCTGCAAACATTCCAGAACAGCTGGAATATGACCAGTTAAAAAAAGATTATTATTACTTTGACAAAATACCTGCAACTGGTAGTGTTACTTATAAATATAACTATAAAGCAATTTTATCTTTTAGATCTCTGACATCTATCACATGCAGTTGGTTTGGCAATACACAGCTTCCCTAAACCAAATTAGATTTGATTTAAACTTGACAGTAATTTATTACATATAAAGCTATCTTATTATCACTAATTACAGAATGAAGGTAACGCGCATGCGAGCTACTGATAGAGGAGTAAGACAAGAGCTTTCTACCAGGAAAAAGAACGACATTTACTCAACGCCTGCAGACTAAAGGCAACTAAAGTAAAACCAGCATCACAAGCAGAGTATTTATTATTTTAGCATACTTAATATGAAAATTAGTGTCAAAAACAACCATAAAGGATTTGCAGAGCAATTATCTTAAGTACAAACACCCAGGCTCAATTCTGTATTGTGACAACCCCATCTTGTCACTAGAGCAAGCCCACGGCAGAACCAACTAGAGAGAAGGGACGCAAGAGTCCCCGAGAGCGCAGAAAACCTGAAGAGCAAAGAGGGACGCCAATCTACGTGTTTTATCAATCATACATACTTTGACTAATCCAGACCTCTGAAGTTTTTTGATCCTACAAGGCAGTTTCAGCACATCAACACTTGGCAAGGTTGAAATTAAAATTTGAGCTGGAAGTTAGATGACAACAGGAGGATCAAGATCACAAATTATCAAGAGGATGGTCAATCCTCAACCAATCCTCAACTTGAGACATGGTTCTCAATCATTTTTATTCTTTTAACGGCAGGACTAAGACTGATGTCCAACAGCATGATGTTTTTAAACAACTAAATAAAATTAACCCTATATTTTTGTTTGCCAGAACACCAAATGCAATGAAAATAGCAAGTCTGACGAAGAAAATGTTTGACATTCTTTTGTAATGTTCTGATATCTGGCAAATCATTCATGGTCCCCAAACTGTAAGATGAGAAACATGACTGGGAACATTTAGGGCAAGATTTGAAGTGTTGTACTTCAACACAACAAATCTGACTTTCAAGTTGAACCAGCTGGTTACATCATTAGGCACAAGTCTGGAGTTTGCTCTGTGCACGAAGAGAGAGAGACAGACAGCAGGCAACCAAACCAGGAGAGGACACACAGCGGTAATGACACACAACACCCTTGGGACATGCTGGGGACATTGCCGAAGGGAGAACTGTAAGATCCTAAGTGCTTTGCTTAGGCTGAGAGAGTAAATTAAAACAAAGAAGCATGTGCTGACTGAGTGCTTAGCTAAGTAATAAGCCAAGGCTGTTGCCAGGTGGGCCATGCATCACCCTAAAACAGGATCCTGTAATAAGGATCTGCAGAGGACAAGAAACAGGAATAGAAAGAACAGGAGCAAGAATTCAGCTCACACGGGCAACGACACTACCTCTGACACTGCTACTGAGCCTGACGCTGTGCTACAGGGCTATCACTTGCAGATAAAGTACTGGCCGACCGTCAGTAAAGCCAAAGAAGGGAGAGGAGAGTGCAGGAGACTCTTCTGGTTGGGCCACGTGTCCCCTGGCACAGAGTCCGCCGCTCTGGGGAGAAGCCCAGAAGAAAGCCTGCATGCCACTGGGGCACAACAGGAGGAACAGGATTCCTACCTGTTCCTACAGGTTCCAGCTCATGCTCAATCTTAAAGAAATAAAGACCCAAAGGTCCCCAGGACAGAGAGAGAATTAAGACCCGCTGCTAGAAAGCCTCCTGTCTTCAGACAGGGCAGAAGCAAGCTTGTCCCCTCCGCTTATGAAAGTGAATGAAGAAGTTTATGTGCATTATCTTACAGAAATACCTCATTCGCTATGAGGCATTCTGAAACACACTACTCCAGAATTAGCTGATTAGCTCCATACATCTCCTATTTATTACTGGCTGGCATATGTTTTGGGAAATTCTTTCCTTTTTGACCAAAGACGCTTGCTCTAGCAAAGCACTAGTTATCCAGTTCGTCGGAAAAAGTAACGTGACTCCAGACAACACAAGCTTCCCTAAGAGGTATTTTCTACACCTTGCAGTTTTTAAGTTTAAGGATACCGAACGAACAACAGGCACACCAGAAGACTCTGATGGAAGGTCAGCTGTTTTACAAAGAGAAGCTTTGGAAACTCGATCTACTCCATACACAACTTTCAGCAGACAGCTTTTCAGTCTATCAGGCAGATGGGTCCATTAACTAGAAACAAAAATTCAACAGTCTTAAAAGTGTTTAACTTTTAGCAAGGAGAAAGTAATTGCAAGAACTTCTGTTGAAATACGGTAAATTGGCTTAATGACAGGTGACACTGGATTGACTCTGGTTTTTGACATTTTTAAGCAGGTAGAGCCAAGGGAAATGCATACTATATATTACACAATAGGTCGTATTAGATTATTATAAAAAGACTTCTGACTTTAGAAATACACTACTGTACATCCCATTTATCACAAACTGTTTCATATGACATTAGTCACAGTTACAGATACAGAGCCATTCACCATTTGGAGAAATTACAGCAGGTATAGCAGACAGGCCACCCTGACTATCACTGATTCATTTTGAAGTCACAAACAGTTTGTTTTGGAGCATCCGAACTACTCAAAGTTGAAATAACCAATGAGAATAGTATTTATCATTTTATATTCCAGGGCATGGCAAGTTCCTCAATTCCTAAACAAGATGCTTTCAACCTGTCTTTAGTAGGTGTATTATTTACTCAACAAAAAGCTTGCATACATTTTGAAGCACAACTTACTAAGTTAAACATGATGTTCATTAAAAGGAGTATTAAGAGCCATATGTTTTGAAAGACATGCCTTTATGCACCTTGGAAATACAGCAGCACCACAGGAGGGAGCTGCTTCATGGCAAGGCTAATCCTGCAAATCTGCAATGGCATGATGAGCTTTGCTGGGGAAGAGAAGAGCACGCACCAACCAACTCTACAGGCCCACTTCCCTAAGTTTGTGTCCGGGAATTCTGTGAGACCAGCCGTTTCCAGCCAGTGTGCACTTGCAAGGTTCTCAAAAGCAACTGGTCTGGATTTTTCCCTTTTTTTAAAAAAAAAAAAGTTTAAAAATACCAATTTAAGTTTCTTTCAACAGTCACTCTAAACACTAAGATTAAGGATACACAAAAAGCAAGAAAACCTGAATGTCCTAAGAAAATCAGGAGTTTTTACACTGCCCGGACTCTTCCTCTGAAATGACTTTGTTGCTTGCCATTGTCCATACATGATTGTTAGAAGCCTGCAAGAGATACGCAAAATCATTTGCCTACATTAGCGTGCATTTGTTAACCAGAGCTAGCAGAATAAACCCGAATACAAATCCATGCAAAAAATGAGACCAACATCAACATTTCAAACTTTCCTATAAACTTTATAGACAAATCTAGCTGTGCAGAAGACATACTCTAAGAATCGCATTAATATTAATGTAGTGATGCAAACTACAAATGGTCAGGAGAACTATTTCTGTACTATTCCTATGTTCCTCCTCCCAGATTCATTGTTACAGGATGGCAGGCTTCGTATAATTTCAGCTGGTAAACCCTGCACCTCATCCAAACTCACTCTCTAATTAAAATTTAACCACCCCCACTCCCTTGAATTCAAGCGAACAAGAAATTACCACTGTCACTCGTAAGCTGTTCTACAAGTTTGTTAGCTTCCACTTTTCTTTTTCCCTTATCCCCATCTCACTTTTAACCAAATATCTTGTTTGCTTACTGTCCAAGAAGCTATTCATGAACGCTTCCCAGAAGCGATGTTTCAAGACATTTTTCAATAAACAAATATCTTTTTAATTCTCTCTACAGGACCAGCTTTCCAGCCCTGCAAATAAAGATCTTCCTTGGGCTTTCTTCTGAAACGTCTCCTATTTTTTCAACATCTTTTGAAAACTGCAAGCAGCATTTTACTTGCAATCTCTCCAATGTCAGACACAAAAAAAGACGTCACTTTCATTATTTTGCTCAACAGCGTCTCATAGTAAGATCCAAAAGAATATCTTAGCAATTCTTGCCAAAGAAACACATATTCATTCAGTTAACTACAGCAATTCACTGCTTCCCAGGATGCCCACCCCGTGAGCGTGACCTACATTCTTTGTTCCCAGATCTATGATCTTGCCTTTGCAAAGGTGTTACATGATTGCTGCCTCCGAGAGGGAAGGAGCAGACTCGGTGACTCAGGAGGTCCCTTTTAGTCTCATGGTTTTATGACTACATTAAAAACACACTCAAAAGAAACTCAAATGGCAGAATCTATGCAAAACTGATGTGCGCTACCATTTATCGCCCCAGCAGTGTCACTGGGTCATCCACAAAGCTTCCTTTTGAACGGGAACTAATCCCTCTCTGGCCCTGTTAAAAGGCTAAGGTTAGTTGGTAACTCCAATCATCAGCTAACCTCGTTTGTGGTGACACGGCCCTTGCTTGGTCATTTTGAGTGTAGGTCATTTTCCCAACAAACCCACCAAATTCCTCCTTGCTAAGAAGGGACCCCGGGTGCAGTAACAGACCTTACAAGCAGAACTCTTCAATAATGTAACCTCGGTGGAGTATTTCTCATTTGCGACCAAATTGGGCTCTGTTATGTACTGCAGACCAGCAAAGGAGAACAAACACAACCACAAATCCTTCCCATCTGAGAACCACAGCCAAAGACAAGCTTGCAATGGGAATCACCTCTCTAGATCCCACTGCTTCTGTGCCAGCTCCAAACTTGGAGAAAAATAAAAGCTCAGGTAAACTGGAGATGATTCTCAAGCACCAGCGGCTCCTTGGGACCCAAAGGTAGAGGACAGAAACTATACATAGGGTTTGAACATCAACCCAAAATAGGTAGCAGGGTTTACGTACAGGAGATACCAGTTTTCTCTCCATGGAGGCGACTGCATGCAAGGAACAGATACAGAGGCTCTGGCAGCACCCGGCAAGAATAAGCAATGTACCAGCAGGACTGCACGCACGGCTGGAGACGCATGGGGTGTTGGGTCAGTGCACTGGCAGCGAATCCAAGATCCCCGATTCACTTCAGAGGCGTTGACCTAGACCTTGAACAGAGCATCCATCCGTACCGGGGCCAGACTCAGCCG
Source organism: Gavia stellata (assembly GCF_030936135.1). Classification (NCBI taxonomy): domain Eukaryota; kingdom Metazoa; phylum Chordata; class Aves; order Gaviiformes; family Gaviidae; genus Gavia; species Gavia stellata. The sequence goes on along the minus strand of NC_082623.1, from coordinate 686,107 downwards.
TCAGCGTCCAAGGGCACCAGGCCCCAAGAGCTACTGCCACCTTCACTCAAGACACAGCATGTTGTAGACGGACCTTTGGTCTGATCCTGCAGTATGTTCCCAGAGGATGTCCAAGTGGCGAGCAGCACAGACAGCACAGATGACTGTTTCTGGAGCTCTCCCATCACAGCCCTTTGGAGACACTCTGTGCCCTCTTTAGATCTGTAACCAACAGCTTTCAAACCTAGATTTTAATCCCAATGTAACTTGGATTAAGAAAAGATCTGAATTTAACAGCCATCCCAAAACAGAAGCAGACCAGCTACGGACAACGCTGCCAGCTCCATCCGTCAGCAGCCGCAGAGCCTCAGCCGACCAGGGCTCTGCCTCTGCCCGCGGATTCCCCCGCGGCTTCGTCTGCCACCCCGGCTATCGACAACACTCTCCATTCAAGCTGCTCAGGTTCATTTTCACGTATAAAGCACCTACTTTCAGTGAAGAACATTTACTCAGACACGTATAAGGGTGGCAGGTTGTATGATCCCAGAAGTTCTCCCTGGCTTTTAAAAACACTCACCCTGCTCTGCTGAACGTGCGCACAGCACTCCCCCCTGCAGCTCCCAGATATAACCCAGTAATTTGGGCTTGAGAGAAAGCACATCCTAATGGATACGCAGGCGTAAATTATCTCCATTCACTGGCAGCTTTAGTTTCAGTGCTGGGGAAGGGAGTTGTGTTTAGTCTGAAACTCTAATTTCAGCTTTTAGCTAATTGACACTGTTTATTTCAAGTTAAACAACCAACCAACCAACCTACAAAACCTCCACAAACCTGCTGCTACTATTGCCCCATATTGAGAGTTCCATGCTAAATTGTTTCATCTTAAATTTTCAATGAGCTGAACAGAGTGAGCGTTCAAAACCCCTCACTGGAAGACACCGAGTCAAGGAGAGGATATTCTCATCATCCTCTAAGCACACTCCAATGTCTCGGTGTTTCTGAAGTGCAGAAACCGTATCGCTGGTGGCCGCAGCCGTGCTGCACGTGGCACCTGCCGTTGGTAGAATAATACTTCTTTTTCATATTTTCCTGATAATTAAAGATCAGAGGAGACCGGTAAATAACCTGCTCTGAATTTACCTAATTCCACCGTACAACCCCCGTACCAAACACAGCAAATTCTTCATTTAAAGTAAACATTTCCTAATGAGCTTCGGTGACTGATCTATTTTTCTTCACAAATTTGTCAGCATGTGAACAGGAACCTCAGCACTAAAACATCTCCTCCCCAAAAAACGCCCATTCTTGATCCCAAAGTGCCAGAAAGGGGCAAACCCACCCACCGCCACCCTTCGCTCTTTTCCTAACAGCCGATCACTGTCACAGTTTAAAATGCGTGCCCTGTTATCTAATTGACACGAACCTGGCTTATGCGGAACAGGAACCCGCGGCTCAAGCGCTTCTCGTCACGACTGACAAACGACGCAGTACCTATGATTTTCTCCCTGTGAAGCTCACTTACATATTGTAATCGAGTTATCTCTCTGTTTTCTTTTTGATAAAATCAACTGAGAGAGCCTCTGTACATTATCAAATCAGAGGGATCATCACGATTAACTTCCTGCTTAGGACAAAGTATAACAATTCTCTGCATTAATTGGGGTTTTAGCAGTGGTATGTTTTACAGCTCCAACACCGGGAGATTGCCAGAACCCTCAACAAAGTTGCTCCAGAAGTGAATTGTTTAGTCCATAGTTTAATGAAGGGGTTTTGGTTTGCTTTGTGTTTTCTTATTCTCCCTAAAAATGAAAATAAATCAAGCAAGCAGCTGAATGAGCAGCCTGAACAGACACCGTTTAAATCAACGTTGGTCCTGAAAATAAGTCCTTGGAGCAGCAGCCTTTAGGTTTCCCCACTCAAGCTTTGTTAAGGTTAAATTCTTCAAAATTCATTCTTTAATGTGCAGAACTTTCTTGACGTTTCTCCGTACCCTCTCCAGTTGTCCAATCTTAAAATTCTTGAATGAGTGCAGTACTCCGAATGCAGTATTTTCTACTCCCATGCTACCGGAGAGGTAAAATCATCCTATTTTTCACTGCGAACCTCAAGAGCTGCATTCACCGGTTTAGCCAAAGCGTCCACTCTACCATTACACTGGCTTCCACAAGGATCCACAGTTACTTTTCTATAATCCTCCTTCCTCTAAGACTGACCTACGCTCCTTTGTTCCTAAATGTAAAACCTCACATTGAGTCCTACTTAAGTGATTACTGTTTCATAACATCCATTGTTCATTAGACAATTGGGATCCCTCTATAACAATGAGCTACCCACCGTAAACCTGCGATCTATATGAAATAATTTCTTTTGTTCTTCTAGACTTTTAATGACAATTAGACACCCTTGGCTTGAGGTTCTGAAAGACCATTAGAAACGTATCCTTCATTACAAATTCTCGTTAATAGTTGAAACAATTTCTGATTCCTTCAGCATGATACCAATTTTACACAATAACAATTATTATAATTAGAATACTGAAACACATTCAATTAATTTATAGATCTCAGAACACAACAACACAACTGACTTAACCAAATACATAGTCTCATAGAAAACAATAAAACTAATTTGGCAACACCAGTTTTCATACAATCGCATTCCATACCATCACCTTTCCAGTTCCTATTCAGAACTGTAGCAGCCATTCTTCCACCCTGGAGCGAGATGTGGTCAACAACTCCTGCACCCGTAAAGAATTTAAATCCATAATGAAGTTAATTCCCCCTGTCCTCTTGAAAGTTTCCCAGTACTCCAGGATTTACTGAAAAATGCGAGTCAATAATTTAGAGAATGTCAATGTCAATTCCTTCAAGATTTCAGCTATATTAATACAGACTTTCTAATCTTAAAATGTTTAGTTTTATCAGGGCAGACTTAAGGTTACTTGGAGGCCTTAACTGTACTTCTCCATACTCATGTTATTTAAAGCAACGAAATTTAGCCTGAATTTTCTCAATTTCCATGTTTGGTCATGGGAAAATTACAATGTTTCTAGTATATTGTATAATACTGTATATTTTGAAACCAATTAATATGGTAAGTAAGGCTTTCATTGTTATTAACTATTTCTTCATATCGGTAAAGCAAATACATGATGAAGTGGAAGGAAGAGTCCATTCTCAAGAACAACCTGGAGCAGGAATGGTATCATATGCTCTACGTTCTACCTTTTATTCTTGAAGCTAGACTTCAAATTTGTTAGACTGTTTGCTTTCATCAATTACTATTAACTACCTGCCTCAAATAACAATGATACTATTCTCAAGCAATACTTCATTTCATTCCTCTAAATGCCGCCAATAATTTGCAGAGCTATCATAAAATCTTCCAGAACATAAGGCCACCACTTGACATGCCAAGTTTTGGAATAAACCACTGTTTCAGATTACGATTTAAATAAAGAAATCATAATAAAGGATGTTTTCAGTTCATAGAAGAAAATCCTAACTACAACACAGCACGCGATGGACTGCAAACAAGTTGTACACCATCCACTTTTTTGCATCTAGCTCCCTGCCTTCAGTTCAGCAGCAAAGAGTCAAAGCATCTCTAATTTACGTAGCACGTTAACTACCAGAAGCAACCACTGCTGGTAAAGACCTGTATCTCACCTGAACACTTTTCTGCCAATGGGACCGTCTACTTACGCTCAAGGCTGTTGACAAAAAGCCTTCACTTTGCTTTCCCATGTCAGACAAAACAGTGTCGGTGAATATAGTTATTGTCGCACCCTCTACAAGACAGTCATTGCAGTACCCCAGAGTCACCCAAGTAAGAACAAAACTAAGTCATCAGTGATGACTGGAACAAACTGAACTGGAACGAAAAGAAAGCTTCTTTTGAGCGCTCAATTGGAAACTGCTATGCAGACACTATATCTCCTGTTATATTCCTGGATGTTCTTTCATCGCATGAATGTGCAACGATCACCCAGAATCCACCATCTTCCACCCAGATGTCTACAGTACGCCAGATGCCTCGATAACCCCCTCACAGAACAGCTCACTGTCCTCCAAACCCACCACACAAGAGAAGCCACCACAGACGTGGTTTTCTCCAAGGTTAGCTGGTGCCCAGGTTAACGCTAGCAGAGAGGTACCAGCGAGAAGGATGACCCTGGTCCTTCAGAGAACAGGGAGCTCTCCTCTTGGTGGTCTGGTGCTGAAACATCAGCTAACTTCGGAGAAAGGACTTCTTCATGAATCATATCATGAAGCTACAGTTGGGCACCACCAATCTCACACTCCATTATTCCGTATTGCAGTTCAGACACAAAAGCACAAATTCACCTGCTGATAATTATCCGGCAGAGTTTAAGCTGAAATCATGCAAGCCCAGCAATCAAATTTTTAATTCCTTTTTCGGCCCAGATCCTGACAGCTCATGGTGCTGCCTACCTGCTTACCAGCACGTAACCGGACTAAGAACACAGGCAAAAGCTTCACTTGAATGCATGAAGACTTCAAACCTCAGCCGTCCCTAAACAATGCATTCGGTTGGAAAGTATACGATTTTGTGAAAAGGTCGGTATAGTTTGTAGCGCAGTATTACAAACCACTCGATTACACAGAAAAGAACAATAACTGAATATTCATTGCGTCTCCTGTTTTCAGGAGGAAGGCCAGGAACTACGTCAACTTCAAGGCTTTTTCTGGTAGATTTGGAAGGGCTCCCTCTATGCTCTAGGCCGGTGAACGAACAACTGCACTTGCACAAGTCATCCAAGTAATTATCTAGGGTAGATAAGAGCCACCGTAGCTAAGCCCTCATGAAAGCCAGGCCCCATGCAACTATTAGGTGTTCAGCCCTCAGCAGCTCCAACTATTTTCACTCTACTTCTAAATACGTTCAGTGAAACATATGATCATAAATGCAGACAGATATTAGCTCTTCAGTAAGTGAGGATGAGAGTATGCTGAAAATGCAGTCATAATAAGTAAATCATTCCTTAGGAAAGCTACTCATTTATGAGGCTCTAACCGATAATACAGCTTACAAGAAGCCTTCATCATAAGGTTTTGGCTTTTTACACAAGCAGCCGAGAAACATACGTGCGATTTTTTAAAACAAATCGCAAAAGAAAAAACCTTCATAAAAATTCTGTTGTGCTCACAGTTGCTGAAATACTGTTGACAATATACAACCCATGAAGATTATTCCACTCAAAAATATGACCCAAGTTCAATGTTGACTGGATAATGAAAACCATCTTACCCCCTTAACTATGTCAGCGTTCGGCTGCACTGCATGAAGAGGGGCACTGGCATATTCTACCTAGATATAAATTCAAGAGCGTTCTTGTGTGCGTTCATACCACTGCAAACCAGGACTCATCCTCCAGAGAACAGAAACATCCTCCTCTCCAATCTGCTACAAACATTTCTATCATCTCAGATAGTAACGCAGCAAGTTACTTCTATTTTAATCTGGAAGGAAAAGGATGGTTACCAACAGGAGTCCCGGCAATGATCAAAACATGAAACTGAGGAGCGTGTGTTTCTGAACGTTATTTCTGTGTAGTCAAAGTCTCACTCACAAAACTTAAGTCTGCAGAAACGTTTTGTCGGCTTCACCTCTTTGCTGGATGCGATTTAAGGCTCTCAGTTGCTGTTTAGCATTCTAGTTGTTGCCGTCATGTTAGCGACCTCAAGCCAGCCGCACCACCCCAGGCTTGCACCACCCTCCACTTAGAGAAAGAGCAATTCACTCAAAATAAAGGTGATTCACACGCGCTTGTTAATTAGATTTTTACTCGAAGGAGCCCCTCTCCTCACCAGTGCGGACGTGTATCCCCTTAAACGAACTCACAATTATGACCACACAAACTATGGTTCTAAGATCTTCACAGTATTCCCCAGTAAACCGAGTCAACCAACAAAAGGAAATCGGAATTCACACCCCAACTCTGAGCTTACTACACCATCGGTCGAGATGATGGTGATGAAGATGAAGGCTTATTACTCTTCCCACTGTGTATTGCATTCTAAAATGGTGGCCATGTCTGTCTAGGATTCAGCTCGCAAAGACACCAGCCAAACTCACAGCTGCGGAGTTTGGTGTTGTTCAACTTGAGGAAACAGTTACCTGCCCTAAACCTGAGCCGGACCGGGGGCCGGGCCGGAGGGAGGCTGCCGGGGAGCCAGGGGCGGGCGAGGAGAGGTCTCCCCAGCCCTACACCACCACAATGCCAACATGGAGGGCAACACCCAGGCAGCTGCCTCCTCCGGGGCTCGGCACGGGGACCGCTCGCCCCCAGCAGCCGCTCCAGCCGCGGGGCTGCGGCCGGCTCGGAACTTCTGGGGGCCGAGCGGCGGGGGCAGGCAGGGAGGCCGAGCCCGGCGAGGCGGGGAGCGCGGCGCGGCCGGGTCAGCCGCTCCCCCGCTCGCACCGGGCGGCCGCTCCGGCTACTTTCCTGCCGGGCAGCTCCGGACTTGGGAGCGACTTTGCGGGAGGGGGCGGGCGGGCGCTCGCCCTCCAGCCCCGCGTCCCCGGCCCGGGGGGCGTTCAAACTTCGGAGCGGCGGCCCCGCCTGCCCTCCCCGGCCGGCCCCACCTGCCCGGGGGGGCACCTGCGCGCCCGAGGGGAGCGGAGCGGCCGCCGGCGTGAGGGGGGGGGGGAAAGGGGCGGGGGGTCGCCGGTGCGGGCCGGGCCGGGCCGCCACACAAAGGCCGTTCCCCGGCGGCGCCATGCGGGCACTCACCGGCGGCGGCCGCACCTTGCAGATGCCGGTCTGCTCGGCGATGGGCCGGATCTTGTGGATGAAGGCGAAGGGGTCGGCGAACTCCTCCCAGCTGGGCTCGAAGACGGGGCACTCGGGCGGGGGCAGGAACTCGGCCATGGCCCGGGCCATGGGCCGCTCGCCGCCCCTCCGCCGCCGCCGTCGCTCCGAACAATCCTCCAACAGCCGCTGGGCCGCCGAGCGCCGCTGGAACGGGACGTGCGCCTCCGCCGGGAGGGGGGTGGGGGGGGCGAGGAGCTGGAGCGCGAGAGAAAAAGAGTCCGCCCCGGCCTGGGCGGGGGGAGGGGGCGGCGGCCGCCCCGCCCCGTCACGCGCCTTTGTGAGGGGGCGTCGGGGCCGGACCCCGGGGAGTGCCCGGTACCACCGGGGCGGTCGGCGGGCAGCGCTCTCCCGTCTGCCCGTTGGCCGCTGAGCGGAAGGGCCGGTCACGGTTCCCCCCCGCGAGCGCTGGAACCCGCGCGCCGCTCTGAGGCCGTTGCAGAGGTTCGGCGCTGCGGGGGGGGGGGGGGGGGGGCGGCGGCAGCGAGCGAGGCCTCGAGCGCGCCGCTCACCGAGGCTCCGCGGGAGTCCGCCCCGCACACCAGCGCCCGGTCAGGCCTCGGCCCCCACACAGCCGCCTTTGTGCGCAGCCCCTCGCCCCGGGCCTCAGGCCCGCCCGGCCTCTCTCGTGGCCGCTCCCCCCAGCACCGCTGGTTCGGGGAGGCCCCTCAGCCCCGCGCTGCGCTCTCGGGCTCCGCGCCCCAGCACGGCCGCCCCTGGCCCGGGGGCCGCTCTTTCTGCGCTGGCGGGGCCGGGGCGGCCGCAGCGCAACCCGGGCCCGTTAAGCCGCTTCAGCGTCGGCGAGCGGCACATGGGCCGGCGGCCCCTCGGAGCTCTGTTTACATGCGCGGAGGGATCCGCCACAGCTGACAGCCACCGCCGGCCGGCGCTTCTTTTTTTAAAGAGCCTCTCCGCTCGCCGCCATTGGCTGTGCCACTGTCGCGTCACAGGCGGGGGCGGGGCCGCGGCGCTCCGCGCGGACGCATTGTCTGGGCCCGGCCGCGGGCGGCCGGAGCGAGCCCCTGGCGGCCCGGCCCGGCCCCTTTGTTCCGCGTCCCGCGGGGGGGGGGGGGCGGCCCATTGTCCTCCCGCCGCCCAGGGGGCACCGGGGAGCCCCTCCGCCGGCGCTGGGGGAGCACGGGAGGCCCCCCCCACCGTTGGCGGGGATAAGGGGGCTCCCCCCGCTCCTGAGGGAGCACGGTGAGGTGCCCCTCCCCCCGCACTGGAGATTCACGGGGCTCCCCCGGGCGCACGGTCAGGTCCCCCTCCCCCGTTAACCGGGGCGGGTTGGGGGGCGGCCTCCCCCGCCCCACGGGGGCTCGGTGCGGCGCCCCCATCCCCCCCCGCGGTGCTCGGGGCGGGGGGAGGGGCGGCCCCGCCGCAGCAGCAGGCGCCGCACGTAGCGCACGTGCGTGACCGCGCGGCCCCGCCCCCCCCCCCCCCGGGCCCGGCCGCCGCCGCCCGCTCGCGCCCCGCGGGCCGGCCGCCATTTACTGCTCGCTGGCTGCGGGGCGGCCCGCGGGGTCCCTGTCGGGGCGGGGGAGACCCGGAGCCGACCCCCCCCCTCGGCCCCCCCGGGCCTCCGGCAGCTCCCGGCCCCGTCCCACGGGGGAGCCCGGACGCCCGCGGGCGCTGCGCGCGTTAAGCCCCTGGAGCCGCGGTGGTTCGCGGTGGGCACAAACCCTCGGGGGCGTTACAGCCTGCGATTAAAAACGTCTACAACTTGCGAGATGCGCACACAGTCCTCGTGTTGCAATTTTTAATAAAGCTTCACTCACTGCCCCAAAATTTTGAATAAAACTTGGAGACGCGTTCGCTACTTTATTAATAAAGCACGCACAAGACTGCCGATGGAGGGGCCGAGGGCCCCAGGTAATTTCATCGATTGAAAGCCGCTACCGTCGGCAAACGTGGCACAAACAACCATCACATCGCCTCCGCAGCGTCCGGTTGTTCCCTACCGCAGGTGAACGCTGTCCCCGTGAAGCGTTCAGAGGCAGGAGGACGCCGTCAGCCGCCCGACTGCCGCTCGCCATGGGAGTAAATAAAAAGTTACATACAGAGCATTCACTGCCAGTTTAAGACAAAGACCTTATTCTTCGTCTTGCTTAAAAATGGAGAGAAAAAAAATGAAAACAGCTTTTGTAATGTGTATTCGTGCAGAGAAAGGCAAAGGGAAGGTTCCTCCGCTCCCAGCCATCATCGCTGGAGCCTTCGCCGCTGCAAACCCACGGGTGATGCGGAGCGGGACGGGAGCGCGGAGGCCTGTCGGACACCCCGAGCCAGGCACAGCCTCGGCTCAGAGGGCACAGGAAAGGGGTAACCCGCTCTGTGCCCAGGGGCGCGGGGCCCTGTCCGACACACCAGGGGCCGTGCGCAGCCAGGGAAGGTGCTGGGTCTGAGCCGGGCACCGCATCAGAATGCGTCTCAAGAAGGCGCAGCACCGGGTGTCAGCACCAAGGGCTGAGCTCTTCGGAAAGTCTCGCTCTCGCAGGGACACGCTGCTCCCAGGAGTCACACCCTGATAGGGCTTTAGGGCAACAGCCAGGCCCTGGAGAGACCTCGGCCAGTGGGAGCATCCCAGACTTCCCTGAGCTCTGGGAAGAGGCTCCTGCCACCTCCTTTGCTGCATTTTATCCACAGCTGACAGGACTCAATGAACCCACTTCCTTGTACAAAAGCAGTATCAAGTTTAGGCAGATCTTAAACCATATACATAAAATACACCATAGCTGTTTTACACTTTCATTTTACACCAAGGGAACCTCCAGTGCAAATCACCTACCTAATACCCCAATCTGGAGAGAAAACCAAGCTGCTTTATCACCTTCAAGCAGCTGTTCTGCATCACATCCAAAACTCAAGGGTCTCTGGCACAGAGAACACTGAGCAACACTACTTTTGTCACTTTGGGTCTGAGAGTTTCCCCAAGAGTTTCAAGGATGCTTAAACACCGGTGGTTTCTGGTGTACAGCAAATAGTCTTTTTGGCAATGACCCCCCGAGGACTTGTTCCATCAGAGCTGGAAGGACCATTTCTGCTGATGCAGACACAGAACAAAGGCCTCCTGTGGGACTCCAATGGAAAAACACTCAAGACACAGGTGCTCTACCTGGGAAGTTATGACAGAGGAGAACAAGCACTTGCTACAAAGATCTAAAGGTGTGCAGAGCAGGGAGATCAAGAGCTGACCCAAGGATAAAAAGCACATGCCATGAGGGGAGGGTGAGGTGGCTCAGGTCTGGATAAGATGGGGATTAAGGTAAGTGGCAAGCCCTGGAGGGTCTGTGTATCCCATCAGGCATCCTACTTGTACTTCTACCTTGCTACCTGCTAATGTAAATGCTTCATCAACACAAATGTTTACTTCTGCATGCTGCCTTCTCTCGTATCCCCCTTCTGCTGTGACATCTGCAGTGTTTGTTGTGTTCAGGGGATTAACGTGGCACAGTACTGTCTGGCTTAGAAATCAATGGCTCTGGTTCTGTGATGAATTCCCCAAATCTTACGGAAGCACAAACTGGAGAAAGAAAGCAGATTTCACTCAGTTGGAATGAGAATGCAGACATTCCTTCTTCATGCTTCAGTTGACTGTCATTAATTAAAACCTTTTATTAGATAGGCTTTCTTCAAGCCTGCTATATTTGTTCCCAAGTGAGCAAAATTTCCCCATTTGCTGCAGTTCAGTATTATACCCAAGAGACAGGGCAGCTGCTGTCCTGGCAGGGACCTAGCAGAGACATTAAGAAATAAGGGATCAGGTTGGCCCAAGGTGAGGTGTTATCAAGGCTTCTGACTGAAGCCGAGTGCTCTTCACCCAGTCAGGGATTTTTCCTTGGCCATTCCTCCATCCTTGCTCAGCCATGCCTAGTCCTGCACCCAGCTGTGAGCTCTGAATAGAGGATCCATCCAGAATCCTTCACATTTGCATGTCCCTTTACACACTGCTTCAGCACAGCTTTCTTCACATACCACTTGTTTGCAGGAAATCCCACCAACCCATAGGGGTATTAGCTAATCCTAATTTGTGTTTTCTTGGATGGGAACCATACTGGGAACTCTCCTACTAGTGCAAGCCTCCCCTTCACTCTTCCACACCAGCCACCATCTGTCTGGAGCACCTTGTTCATAAAGCCTATATTCACTTGCTTGGGTTGAGATATCCCCCTTTTCAGACAGAGGCTGGGTACCAGGTTCAAACAGAATAATTCCAATTAAGTCAGCATTAATTCAGATTGATACTCAGTAACTTTGAATCACATCCTGTCTGTTTCCAGGCACACACTACAGAGCCACTGATGCCACTGCTAAGAAGGGGCAGTCACGAAGGGGAGCTGCCAGCGAGAAGCAGGACCTCAGTCAGGAGAGGACACCTCTCATCCCAGCGGCCTGGGGTCTGTTCAGTTTAATCTGGTAACACAGCAAGAGCTTTCACTGCAGCCAGTTCCTCTGGCACCCACCGAGTGCTGGTTGCATCAGCCTGGGACAACAGGAACACTGAGATGAGCTTCAGGAAAGACCAATACCTTGGGCCTCCAAGCAGACAGAAGATACCTGCACTTTGGACATTGAAAAAGCTAACCAAACTGCTCCCAGAGGCTCCACAATTGGCAATACTTAAGATGCTAATATTACACAAGTTTTGCTCCAGAATTACCTAGAAGCAAGCTAGATGAGATCCTGCCTGTAAGAGTCCAAGTTTTAAACTCTCATGTCCAGAGACAATCAGCACCACATACGGAGTTTACAGTCAGGTTTAAGTCATAGATAAGTGAAACTCACTGAAGTCAAAGCACTCATGTTTCATCAGCAGAGAGTCTGGCCTAATTAAAATACTATGTGTTTAGATGATCACAATACAGGGCAGGGAGGGAAATATGCTGAGCCTCTCAGGTCTTTAAGAAAATAGGTTCATGGGAACAAACAGATTTAGCGAGCAGACTCTATGACAGATCAAGCCAAACCAGTCTTCCTGGGCAAACCAGCAGCCTGTACAAACCTGCAAAAGCAGTTTGAGTTTCATCATCAAGACTAGAAAAGGGTTTTACATTTTCCAGAAAGCCAGCTGCTCCCAGAGATGCTGATGCATGTCAGTCCTTGCAAGAAAAGGACTATAGGTGTAGAGCCACCGCAATCTCAGGATCCTGGTTAGAAATATGGAGTATTCTGGATATACCAGGCTACGGACATTTTATAAACATAGCTTCCAGCTCATAGACATCATACTGACTCTTGCTTTGATGCTAGGTACCCAGACTGTTTGTCTCGCATTGTGTCCTGGCTGATTGAATCTCAGCAGAGGCATTAGATGGAGAATTAGGTACTTTGCTGGCAACTTTTGCTGCAAGAGAAACACTGGTTTCAATACATAGATGCCCTGGTACTTTTTCATCTTTCCTCCAGAGGCTGCGCTCCACGCCACTGCCCTGCTCTGTGTGGCTGACATGCCTGCTCCGTGTCTCTATGATGCCTTCTACACCCTGGGGAAGCCTAACAAGCACCACACTAGCTCTTAACTCTTCAGACTGCAGGCTAAAGATGTCAGCTACAGGAAACCATGCGGAGGGGCCACGCTGAAGGGGTAGGCAGGAAATCGGAGCCTCATTTGTGGGCTAGAACTGAGCTGGCCGAGGACGGAAGTCCCACAGCTGCACACAGCTCCTAGTGGGGACTATGTCAATAGACAGGTAAAAACAGCTGGTAAGCATGTGGAGGACTAAATACCTCTGCTCAAATATGGAAAGTCCTCTGCAGTTGTGCAACTGCCTTCAGCATTGAATTTTATTAATAAGATTAAGTCCCACACCCTATTATTAGCTTCTATTAAAGGCTGAATAAAGCCTTACTCCAAATCTTTGGCCGGACTGCCATAAGAACAAGGATAAGCAAACCACAACCGTAGGAAGCGCTGGAAAGGCAGAGCCGAGGTGCTGTTTCACACGCCTCACTTTGCTCTCAGGCAGCTGCTGACTCATGCTCAACAGATTAGGGTTGTACCTTCTTACTCTTCAGCATGCTAATAGCAAAAGGCAGCAGTGTGGTACAATCTGCTTCCAGGCAGGACGTGCAGAGGGTGGGATTCTTCCAGTTAAGTCAGTTAAGTACAGAGGCTGACAAGGGATCTGACATCAATGGAGCACTCGGACAGTCAGTGAGGGTGAGGCTTTAAAGTTCATTATCTTGAAGCAGGTGTCTAAAATAGGTCAGAGTAACCTCACTGTAAAAATCCCCTTACTTCTCTGCACTGACTGTATAGGGAGCTTGGGTGACTAGTTCAGCTCCAGACACTTTCCCATGCTTGGGAAAGTGAACCCCACTATGAAGCCCTGGCAGCACAACAGAGCAACTTGGGAAATACAACTTGCCACGATGCATAAAACCACAAAGCGTACCTTCTTCTCTTAGAAAAAAAAACTATTTCAGAAATGAAGACGCAGCTTCTCCACCCTTAACTCCTGGGCTGCAGTGAAACAGAAAGTACCATCACAACCGTTCCCTCAAAAGTATCTGAACTCAGCTGTGGTTTTACCCAAGGTGAGTAGAAGCAGCACTAAAAAAAAACCACTCTGAGAAGACCGTACCTTCTGCCAGTCTTGCAAAGCCCGCTATCACAAAGTGGTGACACATTGCACTGCCACAGATAAACCCACTGCCCGCCTCTCCACAACTCAGTGACACTACACAGGCCCAGGCAAGGAGGGAAGCTGGTTTTGCGGAAAATGTTTAATTAACAAATCTTGTTCCTAGTCAAGCTTCCTGCCTCCCCTACAGCCAAAATCCCCCATGATTACCCAGACATATGCTCCAGGATTCACTTGCTCTTAGACACAAAGGGCAACATTGAAGAGGCAGTAAGGAGACTTCATTAGTTTGTGTGACAGCACAGGATTCAGGGGATCCTTGTGCTTGGGTAACCTGCAGCTGCATGATGGATGGATTTACATGCCTAGTTCAAATATGCAGATACTACCCAAACCCTGACCCCAACAAGCTACTACCCAGGTTTCAAACAGCAAGTATGCACAAAGTCACCTAAGCCCTCGTGGGTCACTTAATACACCAAAAATTTACAGTCCAAGACTGAACAGACAAGGAATCAGAACATAATGGTTTAAAAACCAAACTTCTCATTCACTGATGAGGAGCCATGGAAAAACTGTTTCTAGAAGGGACTTAAACATGCACAAATAGTTGCAGATTGCTCAGGTACATTACAGAATGTGTAAGAGCTACATGAATTAAGGCAGAGAAAATATTTCAGACAACGCTGATAACAAAGGTGACAATGTTAGCAAAGCAAAGGTGGTAAGAAACTGCATAGAATCATACAACAAGGCAGGCTGATACAGAATCTGGTAGATGGCACACAGGTTTAAAACCAGCTGGGGAGCCAGAAGGCATTCAAATGGGAAAGGATGTGATTAAACAACCTCGCAATGGAAAGAACTTAAGAGCTCTACAGTCAATAAACTACCAAAACAAACACAAATCAGGCCCCCAGAATGCACTGAGTTCTGAGGGATTTTGGCAAAGGAAGACTGGCTTATTTTGTTCATCACTGGAACCACACATATCTGATGGAGATGATGTAAAAATTTCAAAATCTCCAACAGAATTTAGAGCTTCTTTCACAAGGAAGTACAAGACTGAACAAGAAAAGCTTTCAGTGACCACAAGTACAACAGTAAGGATTGCTCTTGATCTGCCAGCACCTACAATTAGCAAAAAATGGGTGTATCGGCACATAGGCGCTTTAGAGAAGTGCCTGCAATAAATAAGTACATCTAATCAAAAGTAAACAAGGTCTAAATCAATACACAGTCAAGCTGCCCCACTCAGACTCAGTCAAATCTAACACACAGACACACTTACTAGATATTAAAATACTTGTAGGCAGTGAAGATAATGAAGCCAGTGCACATATGCTGTAGTAGACAAAGCTGGAACTTAAACACACTGTTGATATCTGCAACAGCAGTGAACAAGTAAAGAAACAGATACAGAATTTGAAAACAGAGAGAGGAAGATAAACACTAAACACACAGCAAAAAGTAAAACAAGAAACAGAAGAGTACTCTGCATAGAACTGCCAGTAACTGCTGCCTGAATTATGAGGGAAGTCAGAGAAAAGGAAACCCTGCATTTCTGGGTGCCATATGTGCTTACTGCAAGACATTAACACCATTTTCAAAAGCATTTGTGGACAATGGCAGAAGCTGTTCTATAATGTACTCTGGGACGTGACTGGGACACTTCCATACATACAGGCATATGTTTTGCCTTTCACATAAACATTCCATATAAGTTGAAGAACAAAGGCAGAAACCATTTTGTCCCAGTCAGCAGAGAACAGTCAAGCCTGTGGTTCGACAGCAGCTGTAGCTGACCCGTGGTACCCCAACACTTCCCTGATCTCCACTCCAGCACCCACTGAGCCAGCTTAGTTTATAAGAGCAAAGAAAACTATGCCCTTTCCCCAAAAAGGGGTAAGTTTTTTTGCCAATGTAACACAAAACTTAGTACCATTGGCAGTGCAAGAGTGAAAACAGGATTGCACCAGTGAGAAAAGAGGGAGGACTGGGATAGCAATAACCAGCAGCTAAGCTGGTTTAACAGCAGCTACAGACATAAAACTGAAAGTAACTCTGCATGGGACACAGCCTTGACAACTTGTGCAGAATCGTACAAGATCAACTCCGAAACTGCTGGAAAACAATGCCAGGCTCAAAATGGTACATTAGCATCTCTTTGAAACAATGCATACCAGCAGCGTTCACCCAAGACAGGTTCTACAAACTGGATTTTGAAATAACTGAAAAGCCACAAAGATCTCAACTCTCAGTATAACCGACTGAAAAGTAGCTTTTGCAAGTGGTAATGATGTAAGACTAGGAAATGCATTTGACAGTTGTAGCCATAGAGTTCTAACAAAAGAAAAAGTAACATGAAGATGCTTAAGGTCTTGGCAGCCTTCTTGGAAAACACTGCTTGTAATTCATCCCTAATTTGAAGCACTGCAACAAGCCACTCACAGCAGCTGTCTCTGAACACTGAGCACCAGTAACTCCATAGGGGCCACTGTCTTAGAGAAATTCAGAAGTGACAGATTAAAAGTGCAGGATAGGAACAGATTGTCAGAAGATTGAGCCATTTTGGACAGAGGAATTTGTCCCAATTCAAGTCTCTGGAAGTTAAATACATAGTTCTGAACTCAACACCTTAGGCCTTCAACAGGCAATTAGGAAATTCACTGAACTCAAACTTTATTATCTAGAACAGACAGAAAAAGCCCCCTGTTCCTGTTACCTTCTTTCGCTAATCCCCTTGATATTGCAAAAGAATCCTAGTGCACCTAGCTCAGACTATAGGTAACTCGCTTTCAGGTATAATGTTTGGAAAAATGAATCCTACCCACCAACATAAGGCAGAGTTCAGGAGAGTTATGAACTGCCCGAGTACCTCCTTCACTGATCTCTGTTCAATGAACTGCCCAAGTAGCAAAGCTGACTGATGCTTAAGTAGTAGTATACAGACAGAAACCAGCAATAGCATCTCACCACTTGAATCCTAAAATATTTAGAGATAAAAGAACTGCAGCTTTTAGGAAGAGTTGTAAACAGGCCCTCAACACAGTGTAATAACAGTTATAGATCACCCATCACCTCCAAAAGGTAACAAAGCTGAAGTGGGAGAAATGCCTAACCAGTATTAATGCAACACATTTGGGACAGCCTTTCTGGAGCTCTGATTGTATCCATATGGACAGAAACTCAAGCCTGTGAAGCTGTCTTGAAAATATTTTTCAACTTCTCCATGACCATCTGATCTCCAGTCCCAATCTTATAAAGCAAATTTAAATATTCCTGCCTATGACTGGGACTCCCCACTTTTTGAAACCCACAAAGAAAGGCTTAAACCCGTGTTCTTCCCTCAGCCTCAAAGACAGCTCAATTTTGCAGTTGACATAACACAATTACTGTTGCACATATTGGGCCAAAATTGAGAGACCACTCACAAACACTTCCTGATGTCACACAGGAAGCCTGGGGCAGCCTTAAAGCAGAACTGAGCTCACCTGGGTGGAGCTGGAATACTTGATTTTAAAGGGACTAAGATGCACTTCCTTTCTTTCTCAGGAAGAGTCATTCACTCAGACTTCCTCAGTCTTCCTGCATTTCTAACAATCTATGTTAAATATTAGAAAAAATATTTCCTAAATGTTTCTGGAATGTTTTCTAGACCCTCACACTTAGTATCTACAGCTCATTTTCTAGTAAGCATTTGAAAAGAAGAATTTAACTTTCTGTGCCCAAGTACTCCAAGTTCTTGACACAGACCAGGGAAACCGAAACAATGCTGCAGAGAAACTGTGAAACATGCTCCTGAAAAGTGACTGGAAGGCTTACAAATCACTGAGGAAACAGGAGAGTATCACAAGAACTAAGATTATTTTTAAACAAGTTAACATGTTTTATGTCACTTGAAGCTGGCCATAGAAAGCAGGGTCTTCACAAAGCCAATGGACAGGCACATGGCATCAGAAAGATGAAGAGACCAGGTTTTAACTGACTCAAGTCACTGAAAAGCTCCACAGGAGGCACCACTCCTCATGTGACTCTTACCCTTTTTTCATTTGTTATTTAGTCTCCTTGTATTTCTCAGCCTCTTGTCAGCCAGCACCTACAATACCTTCAGAGCAATGTAATTTCTCCCACTTCATCATGCTCTCATTCCTTCTTTCCATTAACAGCCAGTTGAGACTACAAACCTTTAGTCCTCTTGCCCAACTTCAAGAAATCTGTAGATCAAAGTCTTTGCACAGTCTGGAAGTTACATAGTTAGTCCTCCCTTTAGTTCGGACCAAGACAGAAGGACGGGTTTAATCATTATCACCTTGCCAATACACACAGAAAATCCCTACAGCACTTCCAGTGGAGTTCTGCAATATGATGGAAAAATTGTTCTTCAGCTCTTTACTGCTGAACTTGTTTGTAAGCCCAGTCCCTGTTTTCAGAGTTCAAGTAAAAAACATCTTTGCTTTTGAAGTAATTCCTTATAAACATGACAGAAGAACTGGTGACATCAGGAGTCACTTAATCTAGTGTCTTATTCCCAACAGGAGCCTCAATTAACACTTCCTCTGTACTTTCCCAACCTCTGGTAATTCACAGTTCCTACACAAGATATGGTATCTCTACATTTAGTACCCTAGCTGATTTTTTCTTCCCAAACTTTTAAGGCTTGTAAGATAAATTAATTCAAAAGTAGAAATGCATTGACTGAAAAACCTTCAAAATAATTTGAATCTTAGGTTGTTACAATACTTCAGCAAGGAAGTGAAAAAGCCATTCCATTACATTAAAATAGCTCTGCATTATAAATAGCAACAACTGCAGTTCTGCTTCTGTGAAACATCTCCTACATAAAGGAAAACATGACCTTGTGCAAAGGCAAAAAAGTTTTATTTGGCAGAAATACAGGCATTTAAAAACATCAGGAGAGAATGGCATGGGGTAGCACATTAGCAGCATTGTATTTCAGATGTCAAGATCTCCACTGGTACGATGTTCATGCAGATTTGACTGAAAAGCACAGAATGACATCTTCCTCATCTTAGAGAATTTGCCAGAGTGGAAACAGTATGTCAACAGAAGGCCTAGCAAGACTGAAGGCTTGGGACAAGGCAATCAAAAACTACATGCACATTTACAGCAGCATATTGACAAAGTAATGAATTGACACTGCTATTCCCTTAGCTTTTTTTACTAGTTCCTCAAAACTTTCAAAAAAAGTCACTCTAAACTGCCCAAGAGACATTGTTCTGATGATGCCTCACTATTACCTGTGGAGAAAGGCAGCAGGTAAAGCCAGAGAATCTTTAATACCAAGTCATATTATCCATTTTTTCAGATAGTGCTTTATATTTTCCTAAAATACTGCAAATTATACTGCTCTTGGCAATCTTGCATCTACTTTTTCCACCAGAACAATGGAGTCATCCTATTGTTTCTTTACTTAATCACTTTCAATTAAGATCTCACCAATTCTAACTCCAAAGAGCTATGCTCCCCTAAACAAGTTCATGCTTTTCAGCAACAGGCTGCTGGGGTGAATATTATCTGACAGAGTTCAAAGTATCTGAGGCACAAAAGCCCTTTCTGAACTTTATTTGAGAAAAATTTGCTCTGTAGAAATAAGGTGGCAGCATGC